>NC_047531.1:61462518-61780880 GCF_012275295.1 Melopsittacus undulatus | reverse complement strand
ACTATGAAAAGTTCATGGAGGCAATGGGTAAGTCTTATTTTTCCAATGCCTTTTACAAGAATAATATCACTATCACTGAATACAAACTCAAGCTTTCTATGAACTACCTTTTGGCTAGCTTGTCCTTTTGCTCTTGCTGCTCTGCCCTTGCATAGTGTACTGCATTTGTTTTCAGAAGATCACAAGGGGGAGGGGGAAACTGCGAAATGTTCTGATTTTAATGATATTATTTTAATCTTAACCAACTTAACTTACTGCAGCAGACTTACTTCAGCAGAGGAAAGATTCTAAACCTACATTTGAGTAAAAGACTCAAGACAATCTGAATGATACACTTTCAGCAGAATTGTACAGCAGGAATATTAATTTGATAACATGAAACTACTAAAATTACACAGGAAGGAAATCATTCTTCAGTTCTACAGAAACACATGATTCAAGTAATTTTAACATCCTGATACTCGAAGTTTTTATAAACTGTGCATTATATGGATATAAACATAACCATTCCAGTTGGATAGTTTGTACTGGTGAATATGGCCTCAATATAAAGTGAAGAAGAATGAGAATTTGGGTTAGAATGCTGGAATAAACTCATTTCACAACATAAAAGTCACCAGAAAGAGACAAAGATGATGCTCCAGTTTTTGTGGTGGGTTTTGTTTCTTTTTTCTGATTTATGTTAACTGATTTTCCTAGGTGTTAACATGATGAAAAGAAAGTTAGGAGCTCATGATAATTTGAAAATCACTTTTCAACAAGATGGAAAAAAATTTACTCTCAAAGAATCAAGCAACTTCCGCACCATAGACATTGAATTCACACTGGGAGTCGATTTTGAGTACAGTTTGGCTGATGGGACTGAACTTACTGTAAGATACTTCCTATATTATTATATATGGCAATAACTTTATGAAGTACAGTTTCAAGATGAATAGTTTGTCTCCTAGACTTTAATTTAAATTTTACTTTTAAGGTGTGACTGTTCAGGAATGCTTACAACTTACATACAAAACAACAAGGTATTTATCTTGGTTTTGGCTGGGATAGAGTTAATTTTCTTCCTAGCAGCTGGCTGGGTTTAAACCATGATAATAGTCTTAATGATTCAACACTGTACCATGAAACTCAGGGTTCCACAGAGGGTCCAAAAAGCAGAGTATGTAGCAATTTTCACAACATGAAATCCATGCAAATACAATTTTACCACTTGCAATACTCAAATCCAGGACCTAGAGGGCAGAATCAGTATTCCTATTAAATTTCTCTCTGTTGATGCAGTTAATTAAAGAGTGCTGAGTACTAAAAACATCTTGCTTGACTACTATGCAATTAACTAGTGGGTTTATCAAAATTTCGTTTTCACAGCCTTTCTCTCAATGTCCAAAAAAGCATTATTACATTGTTTTAATCTCTTCTCACTTTTAAGCATTCCTACAGTTTTTAAGTCAAATCAGTGTCGTATCTATTGTAAAACATTTGCAGGGTTGCGTTTGTTGTTGGTTTTGTTTTGGTTTTTTTTCCCATTACAGGGCTCTTGGAACATGGAAGGAAACAAACTTGTAGGAACATTTACTAGAAAAGATAATGGAAAAGTATTCAAAGCAAACAGAGAAGTCATAGGTGATGAACTTGTTCAGGTGAGTTAAGTGGTCACTTACATACAACTTCATAATATAATAACTGAAAAAAATAAAAGCTTTTCTGAAAGTGGGAAATATTTTCTTTAAGCCAAAAAATTTAAAATATTTTTAGTTAAAATTCTCAAATCAAGTAATTATCAAAATTTAAAGATTCAAAATAAAACTCACAACCTGTGACTTCTGTTTTTCTACCCACATGACCTGTATATTATCAATGCATTCTAAGACCTGTGAATAAAACCTGTATACAGAAGATATATATAGCCAGAGAGAGAGACAAATAGACACACAGACTGTGTAGATAAGTTCTTTTTCAAGTCTTTGCCTTGAGAAGCCTTACCACAGCAGCTTACTACAGTGTAATGCTATCAATGGCCAGTAAGTGCCCTTTTTGAAAGTTTGGTGTTGGGACAGGAGATGATGCACAGAGGACTAAATCTGAGACAAAAGGGAAATGTTTCACAGCTCTGTAGCTGAACTGAACTGTAAAGCTTTTGGATGGTCTCCGTTAGAGGGACACAAGCTTCTCGAAAGGATTAAAAAAAAAAAAACAAACACCAACCTCGTGGACAGCTGTGAACTGTGAGATACCAATACAGTCCAACCCTTCAGTGCTTCTAACAAAAACAGTCACACAAATGAAATCTGTTAAATAGTGGTACTGGGAACACAGGACTTCCAACACTTAATTTTTTTCTTCTGAAGTCCCCAAAAGGCCTCCTGTGGTGGTCCAAATGCCTGCATTGAGAATTTATGCCTACTGACAACAGGCTGCTTTTCTCACGTTCTTTCCTCAAAGCCCGCACAAGAGTGGCAGGCCCCTCATGGCCACAAGTCACAATTCATTAAATCACTACTGCCCATCTCTCAATAGCGTCCGTGAAATGAAACTGTAATACCAGTCACTATTTCTTCTTCCTGATTTCTTAACAGACTTACATATATGAAGGAGTTGAAGCCAAGAGAATCTTCAAAAGAGCCTAGGAATTTCACCCAGACCAGCACCAGAAAAAAAAACCAGACAAAAAAACCCAAACTGAAACAATGAAAAAAACAATTTTTCTATATATTGTTTGCTTTTTTTTTTTTTTTTTTAACTTTTATACCCTCACAGCACCTCTTAAGCTGCAATTACTTAGCCCTGTTGAAAACACGGGCTAGTTCCTTATGTTTATTGTTTTGCCTTGAATAAACAAAATCCAGTTATAATTTTATACAAATGCTAAAATGTTGTTTACACTAAATCCTATCTGGGTGCCATAATGTAAAAGGCTGCAGCAATTATTTTCTGTAAGCAGAACTTATTTAATTTCTTGCATTGGTTCTCAAATGACAACTTAAGTGTCCTTACCATACTATTTATATGGATAAACAGTTTCGCTGTGTATTGAATTTTATGTAATATGGATGGCAAAGCCTGAAAGAAACCTCAGAGCACTCAAGTCTCTAAGACTATGCTGTGTAAATATAAAAATGGAATAAACATAAAATATGGTGTGATAATACAGCTCACTTGGAGGTCTTAAATGCTATCCCATTAATACCTTCCTCTAATCAACAGGAATAATATAAAGCATGTACTGATGATATACTGGTATCTAACAGAAAGTAATTTCATTGTGTTTGTTTCAAAAAATATTACCATGCTTTTAAACACAGAGATTTTCAGTTGTTATCAGGGGTTCAAATAATTCTGTGTCAGGAAGAGAATTAGCAGGATCTGCGCAAGTTTCTTTTAGGGCATGAACAAAAATATTGAAAAGATCTTAACAAGATAAGGAATGATTTCAAACTAGGCTGACTCCAAACATTAGTGTTCCTGACAGGTGACAAATAAGCACCATGTTCTGCTCATGCTGTTCAGTCTGTGTTATTTTCAACCCAGCCTCGCACCCCTTGAGTTTCACTGTTTCCTCAGGGCTGCAGTAAAAGTGTTTCTTGAGGGTCAGCGCTAGTTACATCTGCTGTGTCCCTCTAACGATGCCTCCCAATGGTCAGCTAGTCCTGTCCCCATGTCTAAAGGGCAGTCTGCCTCCTGGTTCTGGACCCCTTCTGATGCCTCAGCAAGCCAAATCTGTGTGCTGCCAGCACTCTTGTCCTTCAGCAGACAAGCAAGCCCTGAAAGGCTAATTCATGTAAGGTTTTTTGCCAAAAAGTCACAATACCACATGGGCCTTAGGACAGCCCTGAGGCCTAAACTAAGATTCACATGCAACCATATTTGTCATTATGCTTTTAGTGGGTTTATAAAATACCTCACAAAATTTACTCCCCTGTTTTCTCTGCTCTCTTTAACTAACTTCTTTTGCTGGCCATAAGTGAATAAAAAATAATCAGCGCTTTCCTTGAGATATTTTTGTAACTGAATCCTCTTAGCCTGCGTTTTTCCGGTCTTCAGCGTCTCACAGCTCCCTCTACTGCCAAAATGCTCTCATGACGCTAATAGTACTCGAGTTAGGAGTAGGACAGATGACCGTTGTTTTATGAATTTGGATTTCCTCTCCCAGATATTGATTGTATGAAATTTCCAGCGTACATTTTTTCTTACATAATCACCTTTCAGTGGTAGATCTAGACACATATCACAATGAAGGGTACTATTTTAAAAAGTCCTTCAAGTACAAAGAGATGTAAATCTGAAAAGCAAAGGTATTAAAAACTAGAAAAAAAAAACCAAAACCAACATCCTATAATCTGGATTTTGTTTAGATACTAAAGCCTTTCAAAGGGAGATGGACAAAGAAGAATGGCTTGCAGTACACTGTGTGACAGTTATGTGCTGTGAAAAAGCAGACTAAACTATAAGAAGCCCAAATCATTCAAATGCTGTTACAGAATTTGACCTTTGTAAGCATTTGCATGTCATCACTGCTTCTAAATTGCATACAAGTATATTAGCAATTAATTATTTCAATGACTTCAGGAAATTGGAGAATGAGAGTTTATTTCTGTTTGAGGCTTTACTGGCTGGAATTAAAACTGCATTAAGTTTCTGAATCCATTCCCTCCTCCTTCCCTGAGGATATTTATCAAGGCCTGCTATTAATGCACTTATCTCTGCAACACCCAAAGCACTAACGCCTTGATGCATGGTTATTTTGATCTAGGTTATCAGATCTGTTGACTGATTGGCTCCCATAATCAGTAGGGTATTTTGTTCGAGAAGTATTTGAGAGATTAATTTAGCTCATTCTGGACTTCATACAAGACTACAAACTGAAAAGTGAACTGGTATTTACTAGAAACAAGATACAGTAAAAGTATGTTACAACTCCAAATACCGCAGACATGCCTCTCCAAGAAACCGTATCATAAAGAACTTGTGAAATTTCCGCACAAGCCCCGGTACAGCTTCACAAAACAAAACGAACACGGTCTGACAGGACTGCCCACCTGCTTTTCTCCACACGTCTACCCCGGCCGAGAGCCCTGTCAGGGAGCGGCAACCAGTGGTACACAAGTACTACCGCAGAAGCGTCAGTCACCAACTCAGCCCCAACAGGCAGCGCTTGTCCCAGAACCTGCAAGAGAAGCAGCGGTTCCCTCCATGTCTGGTGCTTTTACCATATGACCCCGCCCGTTCACCGCCATTAGCCACTCAGCAGTGAGGGGGAAGTACCCATCGCGGCGGCAACTAACAGGACAACAGCGAGGGAAGGAGAGCAGCCGTGCTAGCAGAAAGAGGCAAAACACCAACATGCCCCAGGGTCGCAACAAGAACAACGACAAAGAAACCGCCACACACACGGCATCGACCGATCGCCCTCCGCTCTTCGCCCTCCACAGCACGTAAGCGCCGAGCGGCTCGAGACAGCAAAGGCGGTGCCGGCGTGCGTTGACTACAGGGCGTGACGGCAATACGTGCGCTTTGTTCCCATTGGCTTCCTACCCGGAAGTACAGCTGGTGCCTGCGCGGTGAGTATCGCCGTCATGCGAGGCAACCCTCCGAGGCATGGAGACGGAGGTGAGGCGGCGGGAGCAGCAGGACGCGGCGGACTATGGCGGCCGGGTGCAGGCGATGTCGCTGTCGGGGCAGTCCTACTGGCTGGACTTGTGGCTTTTCCTTCTCTTCGACCTGGCGCTCTTTGTGGTCATCTACTTGCTGCCCTGAGGATACTGGGCCCAGGTCAGCCGCCGCCGGGCAGTGGGTGCGTCTGGTCGGGTTCCCGGGCGGCTCGCAGCAGGGCGCGGAGCTCCCGGTCCGTCGCGGGCTTCACCCTAATCTTTAGGACGAGCTGTAGCGAGCAGGTGCTGCGCTGGGGAGCCGGTTCGTGGCGGGAGGAGGAGGAGGAAGAGGCGGAAGAGGGCCGGCGGGCGGCCAGGGTGTGACCGGCGGCCGGGGAGCTGCAGCTGTCAGCAGCTGGACGGTCCGAGTGTCGCCGAAGCCCCCACGGGTGAAGATATCGCTGGTAGTTGGGGAGTGGCTCCTGGGAGCAGCCTTTTGTGTCCCTGCCCAGCCTCAAAAGGCCTGGAGAGCACAAATACCCCGAAAGAAACATAAAACTAATTTCAAAAGAGCAGGTTGGGTTTTTCTTGTTTGTGCGAATACAAAAAAAAAAAAAAAGAAAAAAAAGAGTATCAGGTGTTGGATCGGGTTGTGTGCTTGATGCTTTTCTCATGTTTGCTGTATCTTTGAAAGGAGTTGTGTAGTACTGCAAAAGTAACCTGGGCTTTTCTGTTTCCTGTAGAGCCACTGTTTATCACAGGATGCACCTTAAGAAACCAGGAGAGGAAGAGGAGGCCTATGTGTGCACTATGAACAGCAGGGAACACTATTCCACTTGAATGCAGGAAGCATATATATTACATACATACATTATGTATATCTGTATTGTATTGTAATGTACATCATTACAATATCTGTGGCTGTATCCCAAGTATTACAGTTCATGTGTTTACCTGTATCCTGTTTCTGTGTTCTGAACTCTTAAAGGTTATGTATGACAGCCTGACTATACTTTTGTAATTAGTATCTAAAGGTTTGTTAAGCAGAGATGTATTAATATCCATGCTGTTTGAATAAAATCAACCCAAAGGACAGACTGTAGAATGGCTGAGAATAAAATCCAGCTCTAACAGCTTCAGTTTGTGGAACTCAGACCCTTTCCCTTGGTGGAAGAACCTTACCCAGCTGGTTTACTTTCAGAAAGTTAATCATAAGGGTTTGATATTATGTTTCTACTGCAGCAGTTACTCTGCCTTCTGAAATATGCTAATGTTTAACAGCAGTAGCAGCCTACTGTACTCACTAATTAAAGTAAACCAGGTTCTGATTTCCTTTGAAATAAAGAGTGAAAGAGCAACCTTCTGTCAGCAGCCTTCTTGAATAGCTGGCAGGTGATATGCCAAGTACCCTTTTCCATACACCATCGGTGGATGACTTTAAGTGGACAGGGGTTTCAACTTTCAGATGCACATCAAAATTTCCTATTTCACTAAGAGGGACTTTCAAAACTGTGTTAAATTAAGGAGTATCTCATATTCTCCAGTAGAAGAAAAGGAAGGTAAACACATGGAGCAGGCTTTATACCTCATCAGGTTTTAGGGAAGACAGTCTTCAGCTATGGATGAAGGAGGGGGTACAGTTTTCTTTAGTATTTGTCCCTTGTGAATACTGGTTTCTAACTGTGAAAAGTACAATTCATAGTTATTGGGTGTTTTTCACAAATAATTATAAAAAACAAGTAGATTTCAGGACTTTGACATTTCGACATTTCAATGTCCGTACAGATGCTAGCATTTATGATCTTGACTGCTGGGACCTTGGCTCATGGTGTGGAAGAGTGCTGAACTGCAACTGCATTCTCACCAACAGAAAAATAGGTTTTACTGTTAGCTCACTTTTTTCTCCCCCCACTCCTTTTCCCTAACATAATTTCACCAGGGAAATCCCAAGGGAATAATGTAACAGGGAAATACTGTCACTCCATTTCTCTTCTGGTAAGGAAGACAGGTGTGTAAGTCTAAATGTCCTTTAGAAAACTAAATTATTAGGAGATATATGAAAATTTAACTTTCTCCTTCAGCCAGATCTGGCATACAAGGTTTTACTTAAACTTAAAGCTAATGAAGTGCAGGCTGTGTGGTGCCTTGGGCTCAAGCTATTTTATGTGCTCCTGAAGAATGTGAATATATACATCAAGGTAAATTTCACTTATCCATAATAAAGCATAAGGTAGCAAAACAGCTTGTGTAACTAATCAATCAGTTGTTACCCAAGGCTGTGGGATTATGGAATTAAGATTGCCCTATGCATTTCATAGATATAAACCTATTTAGCTTTCTAAAGAAATATTTGAGAAGTTGAATTTTACTGTTTGAAAAAAATGTAACTGAACCATCATCTCTGGAAGACTTTGGACCATTGGTAGCAGTATCAATCTGCCAGTATTTAAAAATGTAGCTCTGGAAAGCTATCTTCCCAGTTTTTCAGGGTTTTTGTTTGGTTAGTTTTTTTTTTAAATGTGGGATACAAAAGAAACAGGAGAGAAAGGTACTTTAAATTTTTATCTGATAGTTCGGATAAACAGGACTTTGCAAGAAAATAATCTAAAGACCGAAAAAATATATCAATTACAAGACTTCTTAATGTCTTTACTGTTACAAAAATTGTGTAGGCTCTTACACAAATCTAGAGCCGGAAGGGAACATTTATAAAAAAAATAAACAGGCACCCTAGGAAAGTTAAAACAAGTTATCACATATTAGTTACCAACTATTAAGTACATACATACATGGAGTGCAGAGTCAAATATAAAACCAAAGGTGCCTCAATTAGCTGTCTATTTAATTAAATACCTGGTAAACATGGGTCACATATAAAGTTGTCTGGTAAGATCACTTCAAGCAAAGCAAGGAGAATGGAAATACACCTATGTCACTACAGCTACTTTAAAAAGATGTTTACCAGTTGTGCTTACTGGAAGCCAAATCCATTGGTATTGGTAATAGGCATTCATATTGCTCATTGTACACAAGTATGAACATTGCTATGCATGTTTAAAAATAAGTGTCCTAATATCATTCACAGTTGTTGCTGTGCTATTCATACATAAAAATACTATAATTCAAATTAAAGATTTTTTCAAAACATTTTACAAATTTTACATTATTTATAAATGCCAGTAATATTTATTTTTACACAAGTATCAGAGGGCAGTTTTACTTAACTGCCTATGTATAGTATGTAACATTGCTAGATGAACTAGAAAAGTTTAATCTACAGGTTTTGAAATAGCTCAAAAATACTACAATTAGGGATCTTCCATGTTGATACATTTTCAGGGTTCTTGTTCTGTATTCAACTGATTTTCTTATAAAAGGATACTTTTTTAAAGTTTTTTTTGTTTTTTTTTTTTACAGTTCACCAGCAGCCATACATACACACGCATAATTATTTGCACTACAAGTCCTAGATCTCCCCACAACCCCTCCCCAAAGTGCTATGATTGACCAAGATAGAAATAAGATTAATCTGAGATTATGTTGCATATATTATGTTCCAGTTCTACTGAAAGTTACATGTAGTTTAAAAAAGAAAAAACAACCCAAAACAAACAAACAAAAAAAAACAACCCTAACCCTGACCTTGACAAAGAACAACCAAAACTATTGTTCACATGTCTACCCTGGACAATTGTGCTAAACAATTGCTAACATTTGGTTGAAGCAGTAAAACTCATATAAGGTATATAAGGTTTATAAATGTAAAAAAGCTTTTCTAACTGCAAGTATAAGCAAGAGTTTCTTATGCATATTTAACTTGCATTATTTTCATAATAAAAAGGCATTGATGTTCACATGTAAACAGCAGCACCCAAAGTTAACACTAATGTGAAATGGCAAAATTTAGTCTTTTTGGATTGTGTTAGTCTTTGCTGACATTAAATTACATATTGTTCAGTGTTACAAGACTGAAACAGAACTCTAAGGCCCTCCCTCTGACATCACAACACACAGCAGGTAATTCTGAAGAGCCAAGGGCTGCTGCTTTCTTCCCCAGCTGTCACTAGGCCACGTGCTGGGCCTCACAACAATTGTGTAGTTCTGTGCACCAATTTAACTAATCAAAGAAAAGCCAAATCCTTCACTTTTGTTACTGAAGTAAGTCAGGTTAAGAAAAGACATAAAAAATGCCAGAGCTGCCAAAACTGCAGGGCAGAGTGCTAGAGCAGATGAAGAGAGGAACCTCCGCTTTTCTAGCCCCCTCAGTCACTGCAACCTAAATGGCTGCAGGTTCAGACAGCCTGATCTGCCAGTACAGAATATACATGTGTGTGGGAGTGCTCTGCATAGGAAAAAGCATCAGTAAAATCAAGTGTCTGACCTCCATTAAACATTGCTTGAAATGTCAAGCTGAAAAGAGAGAGGAAGTTGAATAAATAGCAGCATTGACTTTGCATGCAATAGTAGAATAAATCAGAACTGAACATAACTAGCAAATATATCTAAAACCTTACAAAATTAAACTTTTCATACTTGCATGGTAACTGTATTTTAAAATTAGCGTCCTATTCTGCTATATCAGTTTGTAGTTTATGTGGTTATATTTAATTTTAATAAGTTAAAGTATATATAGCTTATAGGATGAACAAATTTGATAAATATGTTTTAAAATGTACACTAACACTGAGCAGATGTATTAACAGGACATGCTATTTCTGCAGTTTCCTTGAATTCCCTTTGAAAAAATCTTACTTAACACTTGCAAAACAGAACAACCGTTTCTAAAGAATTGTTAAGGCTTTTCAAATAAAAACTTTGAAATTATCTGGGTAAACCTGTATTAAAGACACTTGAAGGTTTGTGAAAGCACATACTCTCAGAGAAGTCAGCTGAAAAAGCCCCATGTCACCTTCTACTATCTATCAGGACAAATGCTGCTCGACTATACATTTACTTCATTATATATGGTAGCATGTTTATCCGTTTTTTTAGTCTATGCATGTAGTGACCACAGTCCAAATGAACATTTTTTAAATTGCAACTTAATAAATTTTGTTACAAAAAGGTAACATCTACTTGATTCCACTGCTGTATAATGCATACGCTCAAAGGGACTGTTTTTAGTATAAAGCATAAAAGACAAGCTGAGTAACATAGGCAAGCATTAAGGCAACCAGAGTAACAGATCTAAGAACCCTAAGTTTAGCACCTCTCCTCCTCTGTTCACCTCTATTTGCATATTCACTTAGACAGTCATGACTCCAAAGTACAGTAAACTTGGTACATAGTTATCACAGACTCTCAATGTCTGTGCCCATTTACAGCCTACATGAAATAGCAAAGTCAGATCCAGATATTCTTTTCTTAAAACTATCTACTGCAGTGTACGCCTTCTACATTTGCCTTGTACCGTTGCTCAGATGTGGAATGCCTGGGCTCAAGAGCAGCATGGTATGTAGCATTCAGTTCTACTCCAGTTGATGGGAGATGCTTTTCTTTGTGAAGCTTCCACTATCTGTAAAATACAGCTTGGGTCTCTGATGATATTTCATCCTGTATGTGTCAGTCATACAACTATCTACTGAAAAATAAGTCGTTAGGGATACACTGTCATTTCCATCCACACAGCCAGCACTTGGTCCTGTATGATGAGATCCTGTTTTTAAAAAGTTTTCTGACACAGTCCAAAAATCATTAACTGATAAACGAGGTGGAGAATCTGGCTTATGAACAAACAGTTCATTCCCCTGCAATGGCTCTTTAAGCCTTTGTTCGTTTGTAAATATGCTTGCTTCTGATCCAGATTTTAAAGGTGTATCCATTTGCCTCAATGGATTGTTTTGCAGCACCTCTGTCGACTTTGTATTGGCTGCCAAGTTATTTTCTGATACTAGAAAAGTATTCAGAGCATACTTCTTTGGCGGTAAAGGAGGAGGAAGATTCTGGTACACTGCTTCAGGCACCCAAAGAGCGTCCACCCTTCGGAGTGGGTGCCCAGCATACTCACTGTGAGGGGGAAACACCATGGGACTTTCTGACAGGTTCTGTGGCACACAAGGTGACAACCCCACCTTGGGACCAAACATTCTTATGTGATGAGGCTGTGGCTGGGAAGAGCAGTGAAAGTCGTTGCTCATCAGCTTCCTTTCACAGACATTTTCTGTACAGGGGTGGGATATGCCACCTGCACAATATACTGGCATGCTGACCTTCTCTAACTTGTCTGGACTAAGCCACTCTGAAGAATTTTGTTCAGTTGACTTGTTTCTGCTTTCTGACTTAACAACGTCTTTAAGAATTGGCTGTGGAGCTGACGATGGAAAAAGTTTCCTATTGGTCTCAGGCATTTCAACTCTAAAATAGAAAAAACACACAAGATATAAGTATCCCTAAAAACATATGAAAGAGCTCCTATAACCCAAGGATTTTTTTTTTTTTTCAAAGATAGCCTTGGTAACACTGCTTACATATTCTATCTGACTAGAAAACTGGAATCCGCTTAACATACAGCCATTTGACTAAAAGTTGTATTAAAACACTCCAAAGGTTCTTTCATTTGAAATGTAAAGTGCCCCAGAAAATGTTTACAAGAGCATCAATATCTGTAAGGCAAGAAAAATTCTTTCCACATTTAGGTTTACGTCAAAAATGACCTCTTTCTTCAAAACATCTCTGATTCAGATTGATACATACATCCACTTTTCAAATATTTCAAAACATTTGAATGCTTAATACTGATTACTATCACATAACAGAATTCTTAAACTGTTACACAGTAAATTAATGTCAGTATTAGTTACCTCTTTACTGGAGGACTGGGCACCTGCAGATATAATTGTGTTGGAGAATTAACGTGAGGTCTGTTGTTAACTTCTGAATTTACCTGGTCTTTCTTCAAGTCTGGGGGTAGAAAAAGATTCATTCAAAATCAGCAGAAATACAGAAATACAGAAATCCTTCTTTGTAATTCCTCAGATGTCACAAAAGCAAAACACAAAGTAACAGGACAATTAATTCCTTTCAAGAGTTGACATTGGTCAAAATAACCATTTTGAAGACAATCTGTCAATAGAAGGTCAAATTTTACATTCATCCAAAATAATCTGAAGGAAATTTGTTGTTTTTTTGTGGTTTTTCATTGGTTTTTTGTTTTTTTGTGGTTTTTTTATCAGAATATAGGCAATTACCACAATTTAGAGCCCTGTATTCATGTTTCCAAGATCATCTTAACATTTCATATAATTAAAAGCAGAATTTGAAAAGCAGCTTTTTATGAAAGCATGTTTATTCAACCATCCAAAGTAATTTAAATTACAAAATAAAAACTATTTACTATTCTGAAATTTCACATCAATTATAATTAAATGGAATTAATACCACAGGGATTAGGGGGTGGGGTTTTTTTTTGTTGTCGTTTGTGGGTTGGGTTTGTGCTTGGGTTTTGCTGGGTTTTTTTTTTGTTTATTTATTGAATAAATGCATTCTCTGAAACCAATTAAAACCAAACTACAGCAAACTGTAAAGTTCAGAGAGATGCTGAGCTGACAGCACACTCAGTCGTGTGCTCTAAACACACAGTATGATTGTGCCTGGGCCAGCACTATTACATTCACATTACAGAAGCTCCTTTTATTCATAGACAAAGAATCATTCTTTAAAAACACACAACTTCTGAACAATGCAGATTCTAGTTAACAGTAAATAAAAGAAAGCACTGAAGTATCAATGTCGACAACACATAGAATAAAACACTCTCTTGGCAAGTGACAAGCAATAGTCTATTTGGAGACAAATCTTGCAAGTCTTCCTAATGCAATGACTGAGTGTTTATAATGAGCCACCTGCTCTGAAGCTATTCAGAGAAGTCTTATTTTATGTATACCTACACTAGATTCAGATAACTACTTAGCCTATTTCAAAAAACAGAAAATAAAAAAGGCAGCATGCATTGCCCAATTTCTAGTAGAATAATCATGTATTCAGTATTTAGACAGTTTCTAATGGGCTAACTACACGGTTCCACACTGTCATCAACATGACCTAAATTTTGTACCTATTCTTAAATAATGTAATCTTAGGAAGATCAAATATTTTAATTTACTTATTTCCTCAAGTTTAAATAAAGTCTTTTAACTTTTGACTCATGAACTTACAAGTCAAAACCCCAACAACAGAAAATAACTAAACTAAAAACTCTGGGTGATGCTGCTGGGCAATACTTGCTTTGAGGATCGGTATCTACCCTATCTTTAATTGACGAAATACCAAAGATATTAAATCTTCAACAAACAAGACAGGCTGTAGAGGCTAACACAGCACATAGCATGAAAGACAAAGCCCCCACATGGCTTTCCTTTGAGCCTTTAAATGAGGAGGGAAAAAAAAAAAAAAAGTTAAAAAATCTTGCTATCCCAGCACGATAAACAATACCACAACCTTAGAAAGAATACTTAGGGGAAAATATTGTTACTGAATGAGCCTGTGTGAAATTGGCAAGGGACAAGCAATTCTTCTGAAATAAAGTTTGAAACTGCTCCAGTGGCCCATGGCATCAGAGCTAACTACCATCAAGGTAATATTTCAAACTGAAAATGTTTCATTCTGCTACAGATTTTAGTGATGTGTAAATCGCTTTACTGAAGGAAAAAAAGAAAAAAAAAGGCACAGGCTCTGACACATTATTTCCTGTGATTATTTCCAATTCAGTATTTCTATCCCAATGTTATGATACAGTCCTAGGAATTAATTAGTTAAATAATTTGTTACATTAACAGTGTCTGAAGCTAGTGTTTTTAACCTTCAGACTCTGACTATTATAGAAGAGTACATCTACAGAGAAACCACAAATACATCACCCATACAACTGCACCTTAATTCCCCAAACTGCCTGATGCAAAGAGAACATACATTAATTTTATCTTTACTCCAAGCCAAGCTCCTAAGGAGGAGCTCCCAATAGGCAGCAGCACAAGCTGGTCTGGAGGCGGCAGCAAAGGTCTCCGTCTCAGCAGGTCTCTGTCTCAGCAAAGGTCAGCTGTCTCTGGTGTGACCACAGCACACGTTCAGCCAAAGCTGCTCAGCGATACCAGGTGGTTTGTGCCTCCAAAATTCCAGCTAACTTAAAAATAGATGTGTTATTTTTTCTTCTGCTGACAGGATATCCATGTATGGTTAAAACCAGACGCAGATGTGATCAGGAATTTTGGCTCTAGGTTCATTGCAAACCTAAATATGGGACACACAAGCACTACGCTCAGCTGGTGACTGATATCCTTATCAATGCATTGTAAGAAGTTTACCAATAAATATAGCATAACTGTCTCCTGAATTACAAACCAATCTGCTCTGAAGATTTATGAAAATCTATTTTCACATCTGAATAGCCAATCTAGATTTTCAAAATATTAACATCCATTCTATAGCCAACAGGTAGGCCAGAGAAGTTCTCCTCTAATATCTTCATTTACACATACAGAACATTTCCAAACATCTGCAAAGCTCATTGTTACAGAGAACAAAAAAAACAGGATGAACCCCCACCCCAGTATTAAATTTCCTTCTAGTATACTTTAGCCCTATGTTTCCTGTCTTTTTGATTACCTGATAATTTTTTTTTCCCCCCTAAGTTTCCAATAAAAAAGACAAGGTGTACTACTTAGAAGTATTTACAATGGAAGAAGTACTGTGCAAATTCCTCTCTGAATGAAGGTATTTTTCTGTATTCAGTTGACATGACAAACTTACTGGAAGCTTTGGAAATGTGGAAACATAATGCCAGTCAAGAGTCAGAGAATCATAGAACAGTTAGGGTTGGAAAGGACCTTAAAATCATCTAGTTCCAAACCCCCTGCTATGGGCAGGGACACTTCACACTAAACCATGTCACCCAAGGCTCTGTCCAACCTGATCTTGAACACTGCCAGGGATGGGGCATTCACAACTTCCCTGGGCAACCCATTCCAGTGCCTCATCATCCTCACAAGAAAATAAACACACACTTGTCCAAAATAGAATATTATCTTGGAAAAAAACACAAACAACAAAAACAAACCAAAATAACAAAAAAATACCACCAAACCAGTGACCATCTTTAGAAGAAAAAAAAAAATCCTTATGTTCAATAAACTGTTTTTTTGGAGCAACATTCAGTTGCAAAACGTTTCTTATATATTCATCATTGCTTTTTTCCCATGACTTTAAACACCTGGAGAAAACTAAAATTAGAGTTTCACTATTTTTTGTGTTTTTTTTTTTTTTTTTTTTTTTTTTTACGGAGGGGGGTGGTGCATATCAGCATGAATGCAAGCATTTAAATAAGTTCTGAAGTGAAGCAACAGTTGACAAGGACTACCCTTCCCTTCACTCTGACCTGGGTGTCTCAAGAAGTTCATCAGTTCTTAGTTTTAAAACACAGTTCTGAACCTTTGCATCATCTATTTTAGACTGTAAACTTCTCACATGAATGAAGTGAATTGCAAATGTGAGAATACTTTACATTTCAGTCTTTATGGGCTGCTTAATTACATTCGGGAATCTTGAAAGTTGTATTACAAGGTTGGGTTTTTTTTTGGTGTTTTTTTTTTTATTTTGTTTATCAAAATCTTTAAACATTTAAAGACACTAAAAAACAGCATTTATTTCTTTCTGTTTCATATTAAGCAAATTAAGTAGCTTCATGCTTTAATTCTCTACTCAGTTCTTCAAACAGATCATATATACTGACTGCAGTATAAAGATCAACTAGATATTCTTAGGTACATTTGCATTATTTTAAATCATTACTATAAATGTCTGGTTTACCTAAGAACATGAGTTTTCTTTTTGAGAATTTTGATTTGTTTGTGAGGTTTTCTGAAGTGACAAATAAACAAAGGCAATTTGGATTCTTCTTTACATATTCACCAGAGCTTCAGAATGATTCTAGATTTCAGTTGGAGTTGTCTCATGCTATTCAACAGAATATTTATGGGAAATTAATGGGAAAAAGTCTGGGTTTGTAATATTAAAAAAACATTTTGCATTTATTTTCAAGGTGAATCAGTTTTAATTTAAGGCATTGATTCCAAGTATATCTTCTTTTGAGATCACTGAAAAGGCAGCTTTTAATACTACATCTTAAATAGGAGGCCAATAAGAACACAGCCAATTTTAATCACAGTGCTTTTTGTACTGACAAGTTAGCTCAAGAATGAAGTGCTCTGAGCTTTGGGGAGGGGGACTGAATCTAGCAAACAGTGTTCCTAGGATTTAATTCCCCCTCCCCCCCCCCCTTAACCTTCCCAAAAGTAATGCTTTTTATTGAGTGGCAATTTCATTAAGGCCTATGTGCCTTAGGAATCAGGGAGGGTTGCCATGAAAACCACCAAAATCACAACTGACAATGATTCTTAGTAACTAGCACAGAAATTGCTCTGAAAATACATTTAAAAGTTCTATGGCCCTTCGCAACTTCCAAGAATTAGTCATCTTTCTTCAATTTGGAGATGTGAGGTTCAGTTCTGTTCTCTGTTTACGCCACATGTTCTTTATAAACAAATTAAAAAAATAACCTCAACAGGTTCATCAAACTTCTAAAACACTACCTCATTAATATAAATTGAAGCTATTATATCTGCTTACTGAATATCCAAGTTTCCCTGTGAAAATCTGATCACACAAATTAGGGATTGGCCTTGCAGGAGATCTGTTTCAGTACTACAGTTATTTACTATTTATTACCAGAGAAAGAAGCAGCCATTTGATCTGCATAACCACTGTGTGATCCAACGTCACTGTCTTTATAATCAGAATCATAGAATAGTTAGGGTTGGAAAGGACCTTAAGATCACCTAGTTCCAACCCTCCTGCCATGGGCAGGGACACCTCACACTAAACCGTATCACCCAAGGCTTTATCCAACCTGGCCTTGAACACTGCCAGGGATGGAGCATTCACTACCTCCCCTGGGCAACCCATTCTAGTGCCTCACCACCCTCACAGTAAAGAATTTCTTCCTTATATCCAATCTAAACCTCTGCTGTTTAAGTTTCTACCCGTTACCTCTTGTCCTATCACTACAGTCCCTAACGAATAGTCCCCACCAAGCATCCCTGTAGGACCCCCTTCAGATACTATGACGTCTCCAATCAGCCTTCTCCAGGCTGAACAGCCCCAACTTTCTCAACCTGTCTTCATACGGGAGGTGCTCCAGTCCCCTGATTGTCGTCGTGGCCCTCCTCTGGACTTGTTCCAACAGTTCCATGTCCTTTTCATGTTGAGGGCACTAGAACTGCACACAATACTCCAAGTGAGGTCTCACGAGAGCAGAGTAGAGGTGCAGGATCACCTCCTTCGACCTGTTGGTCACGCTTCTTTTGATGCAGCCCAGGATACGGTTGGCTTTCTGGGCTGCAAGTGCACACTGAAGCCGGCTCATGTTCATTTTCTCATCGACCAACACCCCCAAGTTCTTCTCTGCAGGGCTGCTCTGAATCTCTTCTCTGCCCAACCTGTAGCTGTGCCTGGGATTGCTCCGACCCAGGTGTAGGACCTTGCACTTGTCATGGTTAAACTTCATGAGGCTGGCATCAGCTCACCTCACAAGCATGTCAAGGTCTTCTCTGGATGGCATTCCTTCCCTCCAGCATATCAACCGACCACACAGCTTGGTGCTCTAACAGTAAGTTTTATTCCTCAACTACTGAACTGACTTAATGCAGCTCCAGTTAAAAGTAATGAAACAATAAAGCACTGTTATACAAATGATGGGCATAATTTGGATTTCAACATTATTTCTGTAAGAAACTTTTCCATATAAAAAACCCAGAGATATTTTTTCAAGTTGCTCTGAGAAGCTACCAAAGATTTCTTACATTCTGTTCCTCTCTCAGAAAGGATTAGGCATTTCTGTCTTATTTTCTGGGAGGCTGTCTGGTATTTACCTATCAATTAATGTTTTGTTCGTACTATTCGCAGATATATAACATAAGGTAATACAACTAATACCTGCAAATGAGTACTATTTGCCCTTGCTAAAGGTGTCCTGACATTCAGACAAGCAAAAAGCCTGAATCTAAATACACCTGTAACCTCACACACTCGTGAAATTTCTTCAAATTCTTCAGATATCTTTTCATTCCATTAAGCACTTTATTCCAATAATGTGAGAACTTGGCATTTGATTTAAATACATAGCTTTTTGTCACAAAACTATTCAAAAGTTAGTTACTGAATTAGAACAACTGAATAGATGGGATCTTATCATCAATGTTTTATGGTAACTCTTAGGATCACCTGGAATTGCTGCACATTTTCTTGAAGAAAATGGACAATGCATGTTGAAAGCTTTAAGTATACTGAAGTGAAGTGCATGGTTGTCTCCAGAGATTGCTCATTATTAAGCTCAAACACTGTCTGACCTATTGTTCATTCCAACAGAGTCCTTTATGCATTGGGTTTTTTTCTCCTTCTTTTTGCTACCCAAGTGTGGTATAAGTGGTATAATACAGAACTAAAGCAGAATCAATGTCATGCAAAGCCAGATCTTTGCAATATGAATTTTGTTGCTGGATTTTTTGCTACTGTTGTCTAAAAACACAAATACAAAATTAGTTCTCTTTCCACAACCAAAAAATAAATGCAATAATTCCAGAAGAGATGAGTGGTATGACACGCACCCCCTCCAATTTAAGTCTTAAAGAAACTATATTATGCGTTCTTTTCAAGTAAGTATGGTATCTATAAAAATCAAAACATTTCCTGGGGAAGTGGCCTGATATTTATTGCATCTCTTTGTACAAGCCCCATTCCATTGTTCCAGCAACAGTTGTTAATAATTTTGGCTGGCCCCACGCTGACCTGTAATATTTAAATGCCTAAGCATTTATCAATATTATAAAACCCCAGACATATTACTATGGAAAAGGAAAGAGCTTTACTTACTATAAGTGTTTCTTCCTGATACGGCTTCATATTTTAAAGATAAACAAATGGTACCACAGTCCACCCAGACATTAAAAAAAAAAAATCTTCCTTAGTGTTCACAAAGGAAGTTTGTGGAAATGCTTTTGGGAAAAAAAAACAGGGAGGGAACAAAATTACTATCATTGTTCTTTTTTGTTTATTTTGGTTTGGGAGGCAGGAAGGGAACATGCTTGCTAAAAACGAACCCTAAAACCAAAACATTAAACTGAGACATATGTTCTGAAAGCAGAATTTAACCAACAGAAATGGAGATTAACATTTAATAATTTCAACTGGATTAAAAAACCCACAAAAAACAGAAAACAAAACAACAATTAAGGCCAGTGAAAATTAATTATACTGCATGTTTTACACCAGCATAGAGTCATCCAAAAATCTCACAATCATTGAACGATAGAACGGTTTGCGTTGTAAGGGACCTTTAGTCCAACCCTACTGCTGTGGGCATGGACACCTTCCACTACACTGGGTTGCTCAAATCCCTATCCAGTCGGGCCTTGACGCTTCCAATGACAGATCATCTGCAATTTCTCTGGACCTGTCCTCGTGCCTCATCATACAAAAATTCCTTCCCAATGTCTATTCTAAACATACCTTCTTTCAGTTTAAAACTGTTGCCCCTTGGTCAGGTCACTACAAACCTCAGTAAAATCACCAATACTGGTGTTTTCATTTTTTGTACAGAGAACCTTCACCAGCCAGTAGTAGTTACACACCCACCACTTCCCGAGCAGGCAGTGGCATGTGACACACACAAGGAAGGACAAACTGCTCTACCAACCTAGAGACAAAATGCTTTGTAACAAAACACACCAGAAGACCACTGTGGCAAGAAGACTCATTGTATTCTGATTATCTAACAATTTGTATGAAAAAAGCTATGGCCTCCCAAAATGATAATTGTATTTTCCACACAAAAATACTGTATTTACAGTATAATACACCGAACGCTGCAACTGCTGTCCGAAAAGGAAATGCTAAGAACAGGTAAACTTTTAAAATGCATACTGATGACCCAGCACCCACACAGGGAACTGCTACTGCTGCTATCATCATAGCATTAACAATTCTCTTTACATGATGGTAGGGCACTGAAAAAAATCCAACTCCTTTATTTGGGAACCCATATATGAGGGCAGATAGCTAGGAATCCATTTACACTGTACATTTACTCTGCAAGAAAGCCAAGAAACTGAATAAATTAAGGTGCTTCGCGGAACAGAACGCTTTAAATGCCCCTAAAAAATGACAGTTATTGAATTGCTGCTCTATCACATTTCCATCAAAATAGCCGGAGATGGTAGGAACACTTTCCATCTTTATCGATCAGTTTTAACTCACTGAAGAGGCTAAAAATGTAAATAAGAACAAAATCTGACATTACCTTATGCAGAAAAATTATGAATTACAAAAGGGAGATCAGGAATCTGTTCATCTCTTTTGTGATATTAGTAAGCTAGTATTTAAATTTTGTTACATCTAAATTGGTTTTAGAAAATTTATACAAGTACATTCCTCATATTTCTTATACAAGTACAAGGAATAAATACAAGTATAAGGCATACTCCTTATACAAGTTAAACGTCCTTACCATAAAAGTTTCTTCTCTGTTGGGTATGTAACACATTGTCAGGTTTTTTGGTTGGCAAGTTCTGTTCACTGTAAAAGAAGCATATAATGAATTTGAAGGCTTAAATCATAGAATCATAGAATAGTTAGGATTGGAAAGGACCTCAAGATCATCTAGTTCCAACCCCCCTGCCATGGGCAGGGACACCTCACGCTAAACCATATCACCCAAGGCTTCATCCAAACTGGTCTTGGATCAATGCCTTAAGTGCATAAATGCATAAAAACTTTGACTATGAGAAACTGACTCTTGTTATCATAATTGTCACATCTTTTACTAACATGTACAAACTTCACAGAAGATATACAGAACAGTATGGGTGGCTCTTTAATACTTCAACACCACTGCCACGCGTTAACAGGTTGTGCTGATACAGAGAAATTTAGCATGACCTGAATACTTCACTAAGGACAGACAAAAAACGTACAATGCGAGGCTGGTGTTCTCAGTTCATTCTGGAGACTGGACACCCACTCATCCCAGCCTTATTCTAGATTACAACAGCAGGATAGCCAAAATACAGCATCTAAAAAGCAAATTTTCTTGATGCAGGTATTACATCAGCCTGCTTAACAAAAAGAGCTGGTTCCCAGAGTTGTTAACAACAGAAAAACAATGTGTCACCTGTGAGAAAGAACCACCAACTGCACTTTTTCCCATTGTAAACTAATAATTTCATTAAAGTGTCATAAAGTGCTTATTAACTGAGATCACCAAGAAAGCGTGATGATTTGAATACCCTTTTTCTCTAGTGATTTTCAAGTAGAACATATACCACTGGGTCAATTTCAAATTTATTTGTAGGTTTTACCTAAAATTGTTGCTTTTATTGTGGCAAAAGATTACCACTCATGTGGTACTACATGGTTTCAAATTTATCATCAGTATCACCCACGTCTGAAACAAATTAATTTTTCAGCTTTAATAGCTCTAAGCCCTGAAAATCTCAAAGTTAAACATATCTTATTAAGACAAGCTCAAGTTTCCTAAAAATGCGAACATCTCATCAGTATCAATATCCTAAGTATGTAACCTGTTAGCTAGCATTCTATCTTGCCCATTTCCCTACTTTGGCATTCTGCAATTCATTAATACTTTGTTGTGACAACAAACATCATTCTTGCAATTATCACTTGGGTCTTTCATTCATAGAGATTTTAATTTTAAAACTTTTTATCAAACTTGAAGAGAACTAGATAATTTCAGCAGCAAATCCAAGAGGAAAGGGGAAAAAGTGAAATAAGCAGATTTAGTATGTCTTGATGGTTTACTTAAGTAAAAAATATGCCTTACCAATCCAGACAGGGAGCTGATGAACACCCTGCCAATTCCTTCCTTCTCCAAGAGTAATACAGTGGCAATTTTTCAATTAAGATAAACAAAACAAAAGGAACTCTTGTTATTGAAAGTACAGAAAAACAAGAAAAATAATGAAATAGGAAGTACCTATCAGAAAACAAAATGATTTTTTTTCCCACCTTCTGAAAGAACTTTTAAGTAATTCCCTTGTATTTTCTGTTTTTATAAAACAAAGTATGAAAGGTTAGAGGGGAGTTTGTGGGTATTGCCAGTCAACTCCAATTACCACTCATATAAAAATCTTTCTGAAAATTCTAGGAAGTCATTTGTATTTTGATAAAGAAAGTTGTTTTGTTTTGGTTTAGAATTTTTAGAGAAGTCAAAGCCTTTTCATTTCCAGGTATATGCTGTTTTCTTTCAGCACATTAAAAGTTATTTTAATAACTTCTAATGAAAATATACATTCAAAATTTTGCTTAAATCTAGCAGAAGTGTGACTAGGTTTGGTCTCACAACTGTGCTTTTACATATAATGGATAGAAATAAGATTAGAAATAAGAATATATGACTTCTAGTAGGAATTAAGTTTCACATGCAGTTTAAGAAACCCAGTACAGGCAACCCCATGTGGAAGGTTGGTAATTTCATATTTTACAGCACCGCATAATTATTTAAGTTGGAAGGGACTTCTGCAGATCATACAGTCCAACCCTCCTTGCTCAAGCAGGGTCAACTACAGCAGGCTGCCCAGGATCATGTCCAGCTGAGTTATGAGCACATCTACAGACAGACACTCCACAACATCTCTAGGTAACATACTTGCTCCTAGCTTACATCAGTTCTTAGTAGTTAATAGCCAAATTTTATTAATCTAAGTTTTTGGACAGTTTTAGTAATTTTACACTTTTTTTTTGAAAGATTTCTTTCAAACAGGTGAATTATCAAGTGATGAATATATATACCTGAGATGTTCTAGCAAACTGAGTTTCAGAACAATGACTAGTAACTGTGTATCAGATCTACCTACTGCCATTCCCATCTCCTTGTCAGGGGCCTGTGTGTATAACTGCTGAAGATACCACTTACGTAGACACTTGTATTCCATTACACATGTCCACAGTCTAAAACCTTCCAACTAAATAAGCGTAGCAATTATTTTAAATTCAGACACCCTGCTCCCAGTCAGGGCTTAGCAGTTCTGGCTCAGAACTGTAACAATGCAGCTCAGTGCCTTCCAAAAGGGAAGTGTTGCAGACTCAGAGTGAACGTAATTGTCCACACCCTTATTTCTAGATATATTGCTAGCTTTCTACATACCTGACCTCAAGCACACAAAGTTCCAAAGTATGTTATCTTGATTTTTTTTGAAACAACACAAGCATTGTAACAACTTACTTTACCTGTAAATAACCATCTATGGTAAGTTCTAAGAGCATTAATGTTACCTGCAGGCAGTACTTTCTCTAACATTCTTGACATCTGCCGGATTGATTCCTTCAATAACAGGTGAGTCTGGATTTGCAGACCCATTGCTGATATGATCGCTGCTTTCATACCCAGATTCTGTCTTCTGATTTTGCCAGTTATCACCATGTATTTTTCTCTCTGTAAATCCTTTGCTTTTTTCAGCATTCCCTTTTCCTTCTGAATCCAGTGAACTTCGACTTCCTGTACCCTGTTTTGTTTCATCTTCATATATAGTCATTAAACCCTTCTGGATTTGGTTCTCTTTTGGCCAATAGCTAAAGCTTTGCTCCTTTTCATTCTTAGATTTACTGTTCAGATTTGCCTTGTGCTTTGGGCTATGCTGTTTTTTCTCAGTCTCGCTGAAAATGCTGTCTACATTTAGCGTCTGCCGCATAGGTTTCCAACCTTTACTTTTACTTCTGCTGCTGATACTTCCTTTGTCCCTAGAGTCTTGACTGGTGTCTGTATCGTAGCCAGTGACACCATCAGTCCGGGCCCTTATCACTGGTTTCTCCCCAGCAGGACAAGCTTCTGGTTTATTTGATCCAATCACCCGTACAGAAAGCTTTGCTTGGTGAGGTGCACTGTCATGCTTGTAAGAGCCTCTTCCCTGGCTGCTGTGTATGCGCTGATCAGCACAGTGTCTAAGTCCATTTCCAACTGGAGGAGACCCCGACTTAACACTGGCACGATCTTCCCCCATCAAATCTTAGAAGGCAAAAAAAAAAAAAAAAACAAAAAAACAAGAAAAGAAAAAAGCTCCATTAAAGTTCTCATTAATTTTTAACTGATTTTGTTTCAGTACTTATGTTTATTACACTACCTCAACAAATTCAATACGTTTTAGAACACCAAAAACTGAGAAATTCTAATCTTACAGGTGTGTTCTCTTCAAGGAGATTATTTTAAAATCTGCATAGATAGCATTGATTCTTACAGTTATTTAATCCATCTGGTCATATTTAGAATGTACCCATCTGGTCATATTTAGAATGTACCTCTTTGCCTCCCAGACTCTTTCCTTGGTCCTCTGTCTGCATCTTTCCGTAAAGATGAGAAGTTTTTCATATCAGCAGCCTTCTGAACACACTCTCTGGATATGTTCTTTAGCTTGTCCTTTTGATTGCTATAAGCTAACTTAGCTACAAAAAATACTTTTTGTCAAAGATCATTACTAAAAAGTTATTCATCATCAAAACATGTCAATATATTTATGTACCATGTTTTTAGTATTACTCCAAAATGTTAATTAATTACATAACACAAATTAAGAAAACAAGATACGTAGTAGATACATGTAGGTACCTCCAAGGACTCCACCCAATGGAGCTAACAACAGGAACCAAAGCAGCATAATGTCAAGCATGTCTTAAACACCTCTTACTAAAACTGAATGCTCAAAGCATATACCACTCAAAGCATATGCTATTTACACCAAATTTTATGACTTATACTGAAATTACAGTAAAAAAAAAGTCAGTTTAATCTTATCTGAACATAAGAATCATAGAATGGCTAGGGTTGGAAAGGACCTTAAGATCATTTAGTACCAACCCCTTACCATGAGCAGGGACACCTCGCACTAAAACACACTGCGCAACACTCTGTCCAACCTGGCCTTGAACACTGTCAGGGATGGGGCATTTATCACTTCTTTGGGCAACCTGTTCCAGTGAATCGCCACCCTCACAGTAAAGAACTTTTTATATCTAACCTGAACTTCCCCTGTTTAAGTAAGAACACATTCTTTCTCATCCTGCCACTGCAGTCCCTAATGAGGTGTCCGTCCCCAGCATCCTTATAGGCCCCCTTCAGATACTAGAAGGCTGCTATGAGGTCTCCACGCAACCTTCTCTTCTCCAGGCTGAACAGCCCCAACTTTCTCAGCCTGTCTTCATATGGCAGGCACTAGGTTTACTTTTATTAAAACAGTGGAGCTTATGAAAAGTGGAGTTTATGAGAACAAATAAAAATCCTTTTGTTTCTGAAATGGTAAATACTGACCATTTTTGAGCCATAATTCCATTTCAAAGCATTCTGTTTCAAAAAAATCTAGATATTCAACAATAAAGATGGAGGAGAAATATCTCAAGATAGAGACAGCAGCATCTCTCAGCCTATTCTGAAAGTATGGGAAGTTCAGAGCAAAGGCACTCTGACAAGCAAAGCAGAAGTCACTGCTTCATGACTTCTTATAGATTCATTTGCTTGGAAGTGTAATGTACAAATAGAAAACACTTTTCAACAGAGAAGACCACTATTTTACTATTCTTTCCAAGCATAAGGTGAAGTCCATTAATATACAGGACTACAAATAATGCTGCATATCACAATATTGCTGGGGAACAGCATTCTTCAAATACCCTGATTTTGTGATCACAGGCTATGTGCTCCAAAAGATCAGTCAGGTTTAAGTTTCTAATATGCCTTTTCATGAATAATATGACTGGAAGGTATGATGATGACTGAGAAACAGATCATGGCCTCAAGGGCCACTTCAGTACAGGAATAATCAGGGGGAATAAAAATACTTTGCATTTACAGTTCTCAAGAAAAGTTAACATTCCATGGCAGATATAACTAAAACACTAGCTGCAATTCCATGATTCATTCAAGTCAATGATAGAATTCTATCTTTAGAAATAGTTCTAGTCCAGAGGCTAGCATACATCTGAAATGCTATCAACTGAAGTATTTCATAACAGAATACACTTCGGGTTTTTTTCAGGGACAGGAGTAGGTAATACATACCTGCACCTCTACCACCACTAGCTTGAATATGGCCTCTACTGAATGCTGAATTATCTGGCTGAAGTTTTTTATGAGCCCTTTGATTAGGGGGGTCTCCGATTCCATTCTCCTTCATTTGGTGTGATTTAGGAGCAGAATGCTGTTCAAGCCCTATCAAATAACAATTATTTTTAGAAATCAGGAGTTTCTAATTCAAAGTTACCAATATCTAAAATAAAAAAATTAGAAAACTTTTTAATTCTGGATTAGAGAAAACCCCCATCAGAAAACCACACCCCATTTCAATGTGGTATACAATAAGACTCTGCAGTATTTTATATACTGTCATATTTATAGTAGTAGACTATAGTGAAATAGAGTCCTCAATTCTTTTTTCCCTGAAGCAGTCTATGTCCAATTGTTACTCATTATGTAAAGAGGAACATGTGAAATTCAATTGGCCTTTTATGTTATGTTTAATATTAAAAAACTAAACACAAACCCTTCCTCCCCCCCAAAAAAAATACCACCACCACCAAGTCAAAACCCCACCCCCCCAAAAAAAAATCCACAAAATAAATCCACAAAAACCACCAAGGCAGCAGTACAAACCACAGAACTACAGAACCAACAAAATTGGCTTCTTACATAGAGGCCTATGCTATATGAATCCTGGAGAGAAGTTTCCTGCAGCTCCTCCTGATTTTTTCCCAACATTCTGACTTGTGCTCTGTGTATGTGTATATATATACATATACACAAACACACATGCTCCAAATAGATCTATGTGTACAAAGCTTTTTTTTGTATAGCATTTATCTTTTTATAGCATTTTTGACGATATTTTAAATGTATCAATAGACATCTGCATACACAAATATACATTTTTCTTCTAAAATTTCTGAAGTTATTAGTAAAGTAGCTATGAACAATCTACAAAAGAAACTCTTTATTCCTCATTATCCATGAGTCTAAATGTATATTCCTTTTCAGACACAAACCAAACAGTTCTAGTATTGCATATATACACTAATCTCTTTTTTTTTGAGAGCTTTTAGATAATTAGCAATTGAAGTATTTAAGAACAAAGCAGCTAATCCATTACATTCTCATTTTTAATCCCCATTTCAGAAGTGTAGTTAATACGGCTACTGGAAAAAAAATGTTGAAAATAAAAATCTTAATTACCCAAGTCTTCATTATTTCCTGCGGCTGCTTTACATTGAGACCAGTGAATAATCTGCTTTGGAGCATCTTCTGGAGATACAGCTGTGCCATCTGGGTTAGCATAAAACAGCAACAGTGGCTGAAAGTGACATCGAATGCACCGAGAGACCACATCTTTCCATTTTGTTCCAATCTAAAAAAAAAAATTAAAATAATCCAAACAAAACAAAAAAAAAAAAATCAAAACAACCCCCCCAAAACTTTATGATCATCATTGAACCCAATGATGGAAAGAATAATTTATTAGCAACTTCAATGCCTAACTCCAAAGGTACATTAAGATTCAACATTTGTCACAAGAGTTTATGTAAATTGCAGCAAAAAGCCAGAACCTGTATTACATGGGCTAAAAACCGTATCAACACTGTGAATACTGCTGCCAGTAATAAGGGCTTCTTTTTCATTAATAGAAGCACAAATACAATCAACTGTAGATAAATTCATTAATATTCTGAAATATTTAGTATTCAGAAGGCAGAACTGGAATTGGTAATTCAATTCTAAAACCTGTGAAACTCATTTACAAAATTAAAAGATAATTTTACTAAAGATATTTGTTTCTCTTGTTTCAAGTCTGGTGTCAGAAGAACACATTACAGAAAGGTAAAGATCATGAAACTGGGTAGCAGTAAAACAAGTATTTACCTCTTTTACATTTGCATCATCAAACAGCACCCATTTGCAACTCTTGGTGTGAAAGGCAAAGGCACAGTAATGTCTGCTTGTGTAGCAAATCATTCCCACTAGAAAAAGTTCACTATTTTTGGCATTTTCATCTGTAACTCTATAAAACAGCTATAAAGATGGTTATATATTTCAAAATGTATAAAACTTTTAGCCTCAGTTTTCAAACCTACTACTGTCATTTCAGCGTGACAATTGGTATCAAATACACTGTTGCATTATAAAATTTTTCATCAGTAAAATAATGATTTTTGTACTTACTAGAACTATTTTAATATTTTTTTGCATAGTTCAAAGGATAAAACAATAATGCTCTGAAATAATTCCACAAATGTCAAACTAGACATAATATTCCTAGATTTCCAACTACTAATTCATCTACATTCAATGTTGTAGCTAGGCACAAAACCTATACTTCTGACTGGAATTTTTCATCTCAGACACTAAGTTAAACAGCACGTTATAAAATGGTGAAAGTAGACATAAACTTTGAAGTTAAATAGTGCTTTTCAAAAAAAAAAGATATGCATATATTTATTTTTATATGTTTACATATACATAATACACATGTAAAATAAAAACCTAAAATGAGCAAATAGTAAGTCTTAGATCAGATACCCCAGGAAGGTAAAGTTGTGTTGCCAGATTCCGCATAACCTCTTCTGTCAGGTCAGAGTGTTCTGAATCCCAGACTAAACCAATTGTGACAATCTCAGGACAATTCATGAGAACACGACGAATTTTTATTTTTTGACCACAGTTACTCTAGAAAAAGGGGAAAAAATGTGATGGGAGGGAAAACAAAGATGTTTAAAAAAATGGAAGTCCAAAGCTGAGTTACTAGACAAGAAATAGTGCAATAATACAACTCTGTAGCTTCTTTTAATTCTCAAATTATGATGTTTGTTTCTAACAATTTAAGAATAAAATTAATGACAAAAAAAATACTCTGATGAAGACTACAGCTAAACTTCCACATCCAATCACCACCTTAAAACAGAAACCTCCAAAACATGTAAGTCACCATCACATTTTCTGCTTTGTTCCTCATCTATTTAATCATTCAGGCTTAACTCTGTGTTCTTGTGTACTTTTCTATGCTTCCTAAATTAACAGTATTTAAGCAGAGAAAGAGATACATTACATAGAATAAGCTAAAAGAGACTACTTTTGTTAACAGAAGCACACAATTATTCCAATTAGAAATTAATGTTGTTAAGCTGTCAGTGTATATGAACTGTTTCAGTATATGTATATGCAGTTTCACTCTGGAAAATATACCTGTTCCCACTAACCACATTGAAGACGAAGTGAGGAATAAAACACAAACCTAATAACTCAACTCTCTAAACAGGCCACTTGTACCTACATACCATGTTTATGTGTAACTGGAACAATAAAATAGAAATTTAAATAAAATAGAAATTTATTTTTTTCCCCCTAAGTTGGGCTGTGTAGAATTGGCCACAGGTAATCCTACTTTTCATCCAATTTATTATCTTAGAAAGCTGTCCCTTGTATCTTGAAGTAATGCAGCATCTTTGTTTACTTACAGGACAATTTCTGTAGTCATCACTAGTATTCGCTGCCTGCAGCAGTTCGGCAAACATTTCTGGCTTGAGACGTTCATGCCTCTCCATCATTCTTTCTACTTCATTACTGTTAAAAAATAAATGGATATAACCGTAGATATCCCTTCTAAAGAGTTTAAGAGATTTCAGTCAAATCTCAACTATATCTTTTGACCAAAAATGAAAGATAAAGTGCTAAAACAGTAGCAATACATACTTTTCGTAAAGCTCTCTCTGAATCTTGGTTTTGAAATTCAAATGTTGCTTTTGGACCATATCTCAAATAAACATTTTAACAAAGGAACACACATCCAGTTTTAACAATTACAGCATTTCTCTGGCATGCTTTGCTTATTCTTGAAAGGGTGTATATAAAAACCAATACACAAGAATAAAAGCTCTTACCACAGGGCTGTGGTAGAAATATAACGCACAAATTCCGTAAAAGGCAATGGGTCTGATGATGCTCCACAGCTACGACATACACACTACAAAAATAAAAATACTTTTTATTTACTCAGGACAGTGGAAACCAATTATTTGTTAAAGAAATTGAATAAAGGTCTGACCTGTTCATACAGTGTCATAGCAAACTTCTGATGAGAAATACAGGATTTTGAAGTGCACATATCTGTTGCACTGTTTGGCACTAAGTGAAAATGGATCCTTTCAAGGATGTTTTCCTAAATAGAAATAATAATGTAAATATAAACTCAACTGGTGAAGTCAGAATATAGGAGCAACATTATAGTTTAATACTCCAACTACTCCCCTTGACTCCAAATAGCCCACCTGTAAGTTTAATGTGCATTTAATTCCCTTCCTATTCACAGTCCAATGATGAGAATTCTCTTAATCTCAAGGTTTCCATTCATTAACAAAACAGCCTAAGACAACAGTTTTGCATCTGTTCTTCCAGAGTCTTCCAGAGACTTCTTTGGAGGAAGTGCATCATCAATAAAAAATTAAAAAGCTGTTCTTACAGTAAGATATGATATTAATGTCACTGCATGCAATAGCTGAAATGTTTTTTTTTTTTTATTAGGCCTCTATCTCAGTTCTTGATGTTTTTATGTTTTCTGTATGTGTGTGAAAACCCATCTAGCAGGTAGGTATCCATCCATGGGTACTCACATGTATGTCCAAAGCTTAATGTATTCAAAGCAGCAACTATATTTTCTGTCCCTCAACTTTGCGCCTGCAGGTTAATAGTGATACATTTCTTTCATAGAATCATGGAACCAATTAGGTTGGAAAAGACCTTTAAGATCGTCAAGTCCAACCATTACGCCAGGACTATCAAGACCACCACTAAACCATATCACTGAGGGAGTCATACACATGGTTTGTGAAACACTTCAAAGGATGGTGATTCCACCACTTTCCTGGGTAGCTTGTTCCAATGCCTGACCACCTTTCTCTGAAGAAATTTTTCCTAATATACAATCTAAACTTCTCCTCGTGCAGCTTGAGGCCGTTACCTCTTGTCCTATCCCTTGTTACTTGGCAGAAGAAACTGACCCCCATCTCACTACAAGACCTCCTTGCAGGTAGTTGTAAAGAATGTTCAGGTCCCCCCTGGAGCCTTCTCTTCTTCAGACTAAAATAGTTCCCTCAGCTGTTCCCTGTATGCCTTATGCTCCAGACCCTTCACAAGCTCAGTGGCCCTTCTCTGGACCTGCCAGCACCTCAATGTCTGTCTTGTAGTGAGGGGCACAGAATTGCACACAGGATTTGAGATGCAGCCTCACCAGTCGCAAGTAAAGGGGAATGATCACTTCCTGGCCCTACTGGCCACACTATTTCTGATACAGGCGAGGATGCTGGTTGGCTGCCTGTGCACAAGCTGGCTCATGTTTAGCTCTATCTATCAGCACCCCCAAGTCCTTTTCTGCCAAGCAGCTTTCCAGCCACTCTTCCCCAAGCCTGCAGCAGTGTACGTTATTGTTGTGCTTCAAATGCAGGACTCAGCACTTCACCTTGTTGAACCTCATACCACTGCCCACAGCCCATCAAAAGAGCCTGTCCACATCCCATTTTATTATTTTTTTAATGATCCCAGTTTTTTTAATGCTGAACAATTTTCATAGTCTAACAAAGGACTTCTTGGAAAGGCCTCTTTACCAGTGTTCTACATGACTTTCAGTCACCTTTTATTGCAACAGTAATGGCTCATGTTTTTCAAGGAGACACTTCATGCAAGAGTCAAGATCTTCAAGTATTTGTTAATTCTTGGATAAGAAAATGGAAATATCTTCTGGAGAAGACTTTAGAAACAAGATGGCTAGTTGCAATGGGATATATTTCAATAACTGATGAAAGAATGCTTGGAGGAACAGTCTACATATTCAAATCCATAGACACCTCTTCTCCCTCGAAGAAAACCCGTCTCTCCATTTAAGAACTTTTAGCAATGACCGAGAGCTCATCATCCTCACTGACCTCCTGTAGTAATCATATTTCACATATCCCTCTGCCCAAGAGTTAGGGAGTACGAAGCAAATGTAAGATTAATCTATTCCACATTACCAGACACTTTACTCCATGTGCCTGTTCCCCTAAACTGGCATAAAGGAGGTTTGTAGTATTACATCACTTGTATCCCACGTGTGAGCCTGGAGTGACAAGACAAGCAGCCAGCTTGGCATTCACAAAACTAATGTAATTATACTCAGCTATTACAAAGAATACTTAACAAAGCATTCTGCTGCATCATCCATGAATCCAAGCTGGAAACGCTGCTCATCCTTAAAACTTTCTGCCAGGGCATGTCGCATATTATCTGATGGGAGTGCTTTTTCTCGACTGTGTTGAAATTGTGAAAATATTGCCTAGAAGGAAATAAGATTACTTAACTTTAGTAGCCATTTGACTAGACATTATAGTTCTACACAAATATACCAGTTCTTAAACAGCATGCCTAAGCAGCAAATATTGCAAATGTTTATTAACATAGCAACTTTAGAAACTACCACTTTATCTTAAGGTTACATAAGTTTCTTGTTCTGTTCCATATTCCATTATAATAAGTTATGCTACCAAGCTTAACTCTGATCCAATAAGAAAACAACACAGAAGCATACAGAAGTGCAAATAATTGACCCCCAGAAGCAACACAAGCCTGGATACATAAACGTACAGCTTTTTAAATGCTATTTCTGGAATAGTGGCTCATACATACATATCTCATCTTTACAGATGATGTGCATTTTTTTGGGCATAATGTAATGCCACTCAGATTAGTTTACCCCCCACCATTTATAAAATAAAGTAACAACTACTGACAGGATCGTATCTTTATTTAAATTATGGATATGCAAAAAAACTCATATAAATTAGATAGAATGCTTATAATCCTTGCTCCGCTCTCTGCTGAACCAGTGCACACAATACAAACAGGTTAGCATCTGCAGATTCAGAACATAAGGATAAATTGCACTTGACTTTTAATTAATTTCCCAGAAGAGGTAGTTGGCTGCTACTACTCTTTTTGGCAGAGATATGTATGCAAGTGGCCTTATCATTTAGCAAGTAAGAGAGGTTGATTTTGAAAAAAATGGAATTTAAAAGATCTTAAACAAATGAGAAAACATTTGCAGGTATTAAAGGGTGTATTCCACTGTCAAGAATTTTAAGGCAAAGTTTAGAAAAAAAATGAATAAAGACAAAGCATATATAATATGCCAATATAAATAAAGATATGCATTTTTCACATAGGCCTTAGTTAAAAAAAAAAATCTGTTGGACAGAAGGCAAAGACACAAGAGATAAGCCAAGTTTCAGTGCTAACACAAAGTAGTGTTTTAACCATGATTTGTTGCAGGGTAAATGTCTGTCAAATATTTAACCTTCCCTCCATAACAAAAAGCATTTACTACCCATAAAAATTACAGCTGGTATCTTGTGTGAGCATTCAAAATTAAGTTTTTAACAGATCTGATAATACAAGTTAACTCTGCTTTTAAAACATTTATCACTTCTCTTTTTGGCTGGTAGGTAATTTTTTGTATACAACATGTCCAGATTTAAAAAAAGGACAGATAAGCACTTATGCAGATACATATGGTATGCTCATTTTAGTGGCCTGCATTGTCCAAGTCCCAGTGTTATCCAGAAAAGAAAAGAGCATATTGAATTTCTGAAAGAAAAAGATAATAGACTGAACTGAAGGAAACTGGAATCTATTGGCTATGCAGGTTTCAGGAAAGATTGATCTACATAAAATAGCCTTCTTTCCTGGGGAACAAGAATGGTTAAAATAGCCCAAGACCACAAAGAGAAAAACCTCCAAGCCAAAACCCCACACTAAAACCAGAAAACAACCCAAGTTCTCAAAATGCGTCTTCATCCAGCATATACACTGCATGAAAATCAAACCACCCCAGGTTCTGAACATAGAACAGAATCACTCAATCAGTATCTCTAAAAAGCCAAGAAAGAAAAGTCAACAGTTGACATGACTGAGGACAGATACTTCCAAATGTGTTAACTACAATGTTTTGAGTTCAGTACCTAGGCTACTAGCCATGGAGTTATAAAGTGTTCAAGGCCAGGCTAGCCAGAGCCTTGGGTGACATGGTTTAGTGTGATGTGTCCCTGCCCATGGCAGGGGGGTTGGAACTAGATGATCTTAAGGTCCTTTCCAACCCTAATCTATGATTCTACACTATTAAAAAAAATAACTAATTCCATTTTAACCAATTTCAGAACAGGCAGCAATACCACTGTTTAACAGCATTCTTGGGAATGGATCAAAATAGGAAGATTGTCCAGGCAATGCAAAATATTCAGGTACAGTAAGCCGTTTAGACAAATCACACATGGAGATGCCTAATGGCAGTAAGCAATCCCTCAAGAACAGATACTTAAAAGAATAAAGAAAATTTTAAGTCCTCAATTACAGCTGCCTTATGAAGCAGCTGAAGCTAGTGTACTTCTTTGGAAAGTGACTTCAAGTGATGCAAACCTTAACATTCTTTATACTGGAACCCAAAAAAGTACAGGAAGAGAAACAACATTAAGGTACAGCAAGTGATATGTTCAGCTTGAAAAAAAAGCAGTACCTGGTCTTCACAAGTGAATTCTTAGAATAGAGAAATTCCTTACTAACAGGTTCAATTGCAACACACCACACCTCCTTCTTCATGTCTGAGCACACTAAAGTGGCCACATTATTTTTACTATGATTTCAGCTATATGATTAGTCATTAAGACTATGTAGTATAATACACACATTCCAGCAATTGCCATGAACCAATCCCTCTTAATCCCTTTCTTAAAGGTGATTACAGTGCAACTTGGAAGACTGTGTATGAACTTCACATGCAATATGGGTCAAATCAAAAGGAAAAGATCATAAAATTTACTCCATATTATGATATTAGATACAGATATGAATCTCTGGACACAAAAACTACTTGGTTTATTCTCACCTACAATTTAGCATCATCAAAAAAACACTTCCTCAGGTAGCTACATTTTCAAATAATTTCCTTTTAAGCTCCCTACAGATGAACAATTCCCAGTTCTGTATATTACTATACCTACTACTGTATTTAAAGAACATTCTACAGCCCTGTATAGGAATCGCAGAAGTGTCTTTATTTTCAAATTGCAGTAAAAGTAGAAAGCACATACTACGAAAAACATATAGTGTTTTTTCATTGGTATTTATACCCAAATGAAAGAGATATGCTTGCAGCTATTTCCCTAGTAACCGCAGACAGCCAAATACCAGTGTTGTAAAAGCAGTAAGAACATAACAGAATTTGACAGACTTCAGATGAGCTAACAAAATGGTTTGAAGCATTAAGTTACTTTCTACACTAAAACCAAAAAAAGTTACCAGCTTTCATTAGTTTTCCAGTAATACTACCTTCCTTTCATTACTTCTAAACTGAACAATTATATTCTCCACTGTCATCATCAACTACAGAATAAAAAGAATCTTGAGCATTTAACAGACAGTAATATAGTTATTGTAAAAGAACTGTTTTCAAACAGTATGGGAAAGAACAAAAGCATATGTACATAGAAATATCTCCAAGAGGCTAGCTAGAAATTTTCAAATAAGTCTGTCTTTAAATAGGAAAAAAGTTTTATGTAAAAGCAGACAAATTTTTGTACTGTAAAATTTCTTCTTTAAACACAGTATTTGTTTCAAGCATCCTGAACTCTAAATTGTTGATTCACACAAGGATGACTTAGTCAACCAGACATATACATGACAGGACTATAAATTTGTGACAATTACGTATTTTTCCCTCATTTTGAAAGGTAAGTCTTCCAAAAATTATTCTTTACCTTTAAAGCACAAAATATGCACGCATCTCCCTGACACACATGTCCAGTTAAACCTCTTAAACTTCGCCGAAATATGTCAAGCTGCCACAACACCTATAAAAATAAAGTTTCACAGAAGTAATGAGTTCTGAAGGTTCTATGTTTAAAACAATAACATACAGTAATTTACTTTTTGTTTGTTTTTTGTTGTTTTTTTTTCATTTCACATAATATACAACTAGAGCACCATAGTGCTACAAGAATTATGGTCCTTTTCCACTAGCTTGGTGAATAGTGGAAAAGCAATTGCATTTACCACTCAAAATTTAGATCTGTTTAAGCTTTGTGAAACAGTGGCAGAACATGTGGGGAAAAATAAGTGAAGCAGTCTTAAGGAAACAAGTAGCAAGCTAAACTGTGTACAGAGATTCTAAGACTTCTTATGGCTATACAAAAGAGGAAGGTAGCTATGGTTCTCTTTCTCATTCACTCTCCCCCCCTTTCATGCTTTCTTTCAAATAAATAAATAAATAAATGAAATGGAAATTGAACTGCTGGGTAAAATGCAAGCATTATTTTGGGTTAAATCTATACTACATTCTTATGGTCTGTCACTAAAATGATTGCTGTAATGCATTTGTTTTTCCATGTATCAAACTAACTCTGGGGCTTAATCAGGTGTGTTTCTACTTTTTATTTGTGTAACTACTCTGTATAAGGGTAATGTCAGCTTGGCTACACACACTACTTTCAGTAGCTGTTGTCTTAAGTACATAATCTGTGCAGTAGTTCAGAAAGTTGTGAATTAAAGAAAACAAACTTCCCCCTCCCCCTGAAATTCCAAGAGGCACAGTAGCAAATGCATATCCAGGTGAAAACCCCCAATCCTATCTATAAATATAAAACCTAAAATTAATTAGGATGCATTTGAAAATTAATATCTGAAACTCAGTTCTAAAGGTTGAACATAAGTTAGAAGGAACACATTCCTCCTTGCAAAACAGCAGTCACCAATCAGCCACTGCTTGACGAACAGCAATAGGATGTGAAGTAGTAGGATTCTCTGAAACTATAACTAAAAATTACTTAGAATTTTAGGGCAGTCTAAGTGAAAACAGCAAAACTGCAAGAGAAAATAGGCCAGGCTGTTCCCACTGAATGTAAAACAGCTAACTCTTTCTACTAAATCTATTACACGTATTTTAAGCGTATGCAGATACTATGCACACCACATAGAGATCTTTCCAATTTCCTATGTGTCATGGGTTCACCCATGACACTATGTTTAAATCCATACTGTTTTAAAGAACTAGAGTGTTGGTTTTTTTGAAGGAAGCCAATGCAGTTATTTAAAGCCCTTGCCAGTTTGGTAAATAATTCTGTACAATTTGATAATGATTAGGTCCAAAGTTTAAGCATTACAAAAAAGCACTTTGTTCTGCTCTTTATTTACAGAGTCTAGAAACTTGCTGCTATTAATTTCCAAATTTAAAAAAAGACTACAATATAAACTTAGTTATTCCTGGTATACCAATCTGCTGACTCTGTAAAGGCTAGCATAGCTCTGTCAGAGAATTAAGTAGATCCTATATTCCCTGTCTTAAGCAGGCTTGTAAAATATCAATTTTTCATCAGCTATTGTCACTATTCCCAAGAGATCTGAAGAGCCACCATTTTTTCAATTTCAGCTCAGAACAGTATGTAAACAAACACATGCAAGAACTTGGTAATACATATGCATATAAACAGTAAAAGAAATCTATATCACATTTCTTAGGTATCAAGTTTATCTCCTACTCTAATTCATAGACTCATAGAACGCTTAGGGTTAGAAAGGACTTTAAGATCATGTAGCTCCAAACCCCTTGCAATGGGCAGGGAGACCACACACTAGACCATGTCACCCAAGGCTCTATCCAACCTGGCCTTGAACACTGCCAGGGATGGGCCATTTATCACTTCTTCGGGTGACCTGTTCCAGTGCCTGACCACCCTCACAGTAAAGAACTTTTTATATCTAATCTGAACTTCCCCTGTTTCACTTTAAACCCATTCCCCCTTGTCCTGTCGGTACAGTCTTTCCTATTAGAATCAAAGCTTTCACATATACGTGCATCCTCTGATATGTCCCGGAGTAACAGGCTTGTGCTAATTTTGAGAAAAGAGTATTTTAATAAAAACAGCATCCTATTCAATACAAATAGTACTACTGACTAACCCACATTAAAAAATATCTTAAGATTTTGATAGGTAACAAACTTAGGTTTGACAGAAATATTAGTTTAAAAATTCAGCAGCAAGTTTTAAAGTTAATGAGTCATGAGTTTCTAAATACAAAAATGGAAGTTTTTATGATATTCTTAATGTATGCAAGCAAAACAATGTTGTAATTTTTTGCAAAATTAAATATTTAATATTCATTCAATTTCTTGAAATTAAATATTAAATATAATTACTTCCATGGAGTAGTCTTTTTTACAATTGCTACATTTCCTTCCTCCCCTTGCCTTAGGAAAGTCCATTCCATACAGACATGCTATTCTGTCTCACTTGGAATCATTAAGAAGTTTAACCAAGAATTGAATTTAACGCTACTGAAATTTCCTGTAGAATACACATACTGCAATATGAATTATAAGAACAGCATTGCCAAAAGAACACATTCCCTACTGTGACCATCTAAGCTGCTATAAAAGCAAAACTGCTAATAAATCCAGTTGTTTTCTTACCTGAACAGCACTATTAAGAAAGCAGCTGTTTTGTCCTGGTTCATTCAATAAACCTTTTGTAGGGGCCAGGGATAGTATACTTCCAGGCTGATAGACTCTTCCAAGGTTACCCCCAGGTTTTCTTAAAAATTTCACCCATGCCATTATTTTTTAGTCTTTATAACTGCAATATTTACACTTAAATAATTATTGGTACAATGGGTGCAAGGCAAAGTAGGAGGTCCTATGAGAATTCCTCTAAAATCATGGCGTTCCATTCAACTCTGTGCAACAGTAACCAGTCACAGGTTTAAGTACATTTCCAGGAGCAGCTGTCAGCCATCTACCACGATCAGTGCCTCAGTCAAAATACAGATATATAAAATTTTTAACTCTCAGAAAAAAACAAAAGGTGTCCAGTTAAGTTTAAAACATGTGAAAAAGTTATTAAGAAAAAAAAAGTTACTAAGCAAATAGCACAGTAACTAACTTCTACTTCCAGGGATATCAATTAAGTATTCCTATAAATCATCAGCTGTATTATATTTCAAAAATGCAAAGTTCTTAACAGTTGTTATATTCCTGTTCTCTCAGTTGTTCCGTCTTTTTACTTTTAACTGTGACCCATGAAATACATTCCAGTTTAGAAGACTCCATGTTTATTTCATTCTCTTTCCAGTGAATCTGAAATTAAAAAAAAAGAAAAAAACAGAAAATATAAAAATACAGTTTCCAAAAGGTTAAATTATCCACAGTCAGGAAAGGGATCATGGGCAAAACAACCTCCTAACCCAAAGGTAGGTGCAACAATAACCAGGGAAGAAGAAAAGAAACAACTGCCACCTAAAAGTTGTTTTAAAGGAAAAAAAAAAAAGGATTTTATGCCATAATCATTTACCTTCTAACTTACCAGACACCTCTAAAAACCATGATAAAATTATTCTAGTGATTATACTAATGATATGCAACTGCTTAGAAAAAGAACACATATCACATGAATTTTCTGTCTCTGAATCTCCAAGTCTAATAAAAAGATTGCCAAGAAATATTTTTATCCAACACTTGAATCCTAAGATGGTTTTGATTTCAATATCCTAGCAAATAACACAAACCCATACATATTTCTATGCCTGAAGAGTACTAAAATGTATAGATTGTCAACTAATACTCAGCTTTCAAAAATTTCTATTACTTAGTAAATACCACATAAATACTTTGATAGCCTGGTTATATTCTTAAAGCATCCTGAAAAACATAGCAAATAACAAAGCAAGAGCATTCCAGTAGATGCCCAACAACTGATTCTAAGATTTTCAAATTCCAGCAATAAGTTGTTTCTCTTATTGCTGAAGGTGCATGTTTAAGGCTAAATGACTCATCATCCAAAACATCACAGGCACATGTAAAGCCCATGCAGTTATGGCCTCACAACAATGGGCTGTTCAACCAGTTTAGCATAACTATTTAATCATTACACAAAAATTTAAAGTAACTGCACAGAGTAGAATAAAGTTAATGGAAAGTGATAAAGGCTGCATATTTGTGGAGAGGAAAAAAAAAAGGGATTGAAATTATGGCCTCACATTACAACCAAAATACTCACTTAAATTTTACAAGCACGTGAAATATGCAGGCTTCTCACTATAATCTTTTGCAACTGTGCAAGCCTTTCAAGACTGGTGAACATAATTAAAAAACAAAATAGAGTTTCTAAATGGAATGGTGGATAAATTGAAAGATAACTTTGCCCAGCTCAGAACAACCAACAGCACATTAGCAAACAGTTCTATGACTCTTGATTATTGTACAGTTGGGATACCACAGAAACCAGTCACATGACTTCCAAAAAATACCTGCAGGTAATCTTGCACCCCTAAAACTATTGCCCTTTTATTTAAAAGAAACATAGGTACTTGCCTGTTTAAAAAAAAAGTATATATATATATATATATATATATATATATATATATAAACACTAACTGGAACCTAACCAAAAGTGCCTTCTGCCCCCACGCATAATCAGATGTTTTTGTTTGTTTACTGATGTTACTGTACCTCACCCATAAGTAATTTGATGGAATAATACTGGAAATATTAAGTGTGATTTGTGACAGCATGGAGGAAGAAGTCTGCAACTGACCTTGACAGAAAATTATGTGGTAACTTTGTTTTCTTTACATTTACTTCAATAAACCCAGAAAGTAAAAAAAAAAAGAGAGAGAAAAAGTAATGTAGCGAGTAACTGGAAACACATATTAGTTTAAGATCTTATCCAAACATTAATTAAAAGGAGTATCAATTTCAATTTTTTTCCCCCACATAAAAGTCAAAGTGCTCCACAGCATAACAGCCATTTTTCTACAAAGGGCCAAACTCTAAGAAAATCAGGACAGAGGTGAAAGTAAAACAAAGATTAGCACAGAAAAAGATGAATGATTCTCTGAAGTCAGGTATGCAGAAATGTTAGCATGATATCTGTACAGAGCAATTAAAGTCAAGAAAATATTTTCACAAGTGTTTTCATTTGAAAGTTTCAGTACATTAATAGAAAACAATGAATTGCTACGGTAAAGATAGAGGAGTCAAGTAAAAAACGTAAGGTATGCTGTTTGTAATCAGATACATATATATGAACATATATATAAAAAAATGTATTCAAGAAGCTAATACCACACATCAAAAGCACTTAGTAATATGAAGCATCATTTGGCCCAAAAAGTCTCCTGTTAACACAGGGAATCATAACTTTTAACTGCTAAGGGTAATGTCAGAAATATAACTAAAAAAAGATCACCAAACAAACCCCCCAAAACCAAACAAAAAGCCAAAAAAAACCCCAAACAACCCAGAAGAATCTTACATTAAACTCTTTCAACCACCAAATACTTTCTACTGATTTCTGATTTAGTATTTCTTTATTCATACTGAAAAACTGACCCAATACATTTTTGTCAGAGAAAGAACCTTCCCCTTGACATACTAGAAAAGCTGCTTGAGCATGCATTTTATTGGTGATACAGGGTTCCTGATTCCACTTTATGTAGTTTCCCATATGGAGAATTATGTACCGTTTTCTCCACCCTCCTGCTCCTGGTCCCAGAAGACAAAACTGATGTTAAGATGAGCTATATTTGGTAATCAGCAATGTCAGACTGGGTACAATGAAGAGGAAAAAACAGGAAAGACACTGGACTGGAACAGTACAGATGGCCTGTGCTATCCATAAAGGCATGAAGTATATTTGCATGCCAATGCATGCTTGAGGTGTCCTTCACTGTGCTCTTACCTTTGAGAGGGCAAGAGCAACAGGATGAATACAGTGAGGGAGAAACACTAGGCTTGCTGTCAAGAGTCTATCAACTGAATACACTACATCTCTCATCTCCAAAACTGTTTATGCACTGGTACGCCACCAACAGTGTCAATTTAGCAAACCTGTTGCCTGCTGTCTGCATTTCGTGTAGAAGATTGCTCAGCATACAGCAGCCAAAATAAGGAGTTCTTTCAGAACAATTTAAGACAGAGTACTCAATCACTAAGAACTCCTAGAAAGTAATTTTGTCTTGTATTTCAGGGATGCTTGGAAGTATTGTGTACAGTTGTGGTGTCCTCAACATAAGAAGGACATGGAGCTGCTGGAGCAAGTCCAGAGGAGGGCCACGAGGAAGAGGAGGAGACCTCCCATACAAAGACAGGCTGAGAAAGTTGGGGCTGTTCAGCCTGGAGAACAGAAACTGCTTGGAGACATCAGAGCAGTCTTCCACTATCTGAAGGGGGCCTATAAGGATGTTGGGGAAGAACTCTTCAATAGGGACTATAGTGGTAGGACAAGGGGTAATATGTTCAAACTCAAACCAGGGGAAGTTCAGGTTAGATATAAGGAAGAAGTTCTTTACTGTGATGTGAGGGTGGTGAGGCACCAGAATGGGTTGCCCAAGGAAGCTGTGAATGCTCCATCCATGGCAGTGTTCAAGGCCACATTGGGCAGAGTCTTGGGGTGACATGGTGCAGTGCAAGGTATCCCTGCCCATGGCAGGGGGTTGGAACTAGATGATCTTAAGGTACTTTCCAACCCTAACTGTTCTATGATTCTAAGCATTTACCTGCTGACTTAGGTTTCAGAGAAGTTAAATCATTCACTGCAAATAATTAAAAATAATAATTAAAAAATAATTTAAAAAATGGTTCTGGGTTAGCTCTATGTTACTGTCACATTTCACTATGATGCTGTTTGATTTCACATCCACAAGCTGTGAATACAAATAACTCCTGCTATTACATCAGGCAAGTGCACATAATCTTATCCTAATAAATTGCAGGATACATTCATTGTACAGTTTTCATATCTGGGCCAGATATTAATTTCCAGAGCACTGTGATATTTTATTCATATGGCCTCTGTTAAGTACCCACAACATTAGTACACCTTTTCCTGAAAATTTAAATACCAGAAAGATCAGAAGCTAGTTAAATACTATTTCACTCCAACCATCTTAAATTACTCTTTCTATAAATCAATTCTTTAAAGTGCATAGGTCAAACTGAACATATTTCCCTCTGCAACAGTTCAAACATGCCAAATATATAAGAAAAGCAAGAAGGGCATGTCAGAAAGGTATTCTATCTAAAAGATTTCTCTGTACTTCTCAACTAGAACTTCGACCAAACGGGCACTCCAGTCCACCTACTACTCTTTTGCCCCCCAAATGGTCATTAAACCCAAGGAACAGACAGAAGCTGTGAACTAATACTATCTTGACGCAGAGTTCTCTAGAGGGGCAATGTAGATGAGCCTTCCAATGGTGCCATAAGCAATGTGACTAACTTATGTCATTCATTTGTCATCACAGCCCTAAGGAGACAAAGTTTAGACTAGCATCTTGTTTTTAAATTTACAACATGCAAGTATATCAAAGTCTGAGTTTGTTTAAAAAAAAAAAGGAAAAGAGGAAAGAAAAAAGCCAAAATCAAAGAAAGGTATTGTTGAAGACACTGGCAAGGATGTATACTCTAGTCACAAGGAGTATTTTTTTGTCTGCTGACAAGCCTACCCTCAACTGTAAGCAGCTCCATAAACCAGAGAAAAGATAATGCTGATCAACCTTGGTTTCTTCACCTCCCATAATGTTTGGCTAAGCTTTCAAATGACTGGGACCTAGACCACTGACTCCCTTAACTCAAATTCCGTACTTTACAGTATAATCAGGAACTGCAGACTATTCTTACATGTCTGTGGTAAGCCTACTAAGAGCACTGTAGCATTCATTAGCCACTAGGGTTTAGTATTTCTTTGCAAGTTCCTGGGCTTGGCAAAGGTGTGGGTCACTAACAATAGCTTCTAAGTCACTGAACCACACATAGTCTTCAGGAGGTGCAATCTCCCAATAAAAGTTATTTTACATAAATGTAACTGACATGCTACATGAGATTTTTAGCAGCTGAGGGTTAAATATTCTTGCCCTTCAGACTACAGGGATCAGTTTTGGATGACTGTTTCCAATCAAAGGCACTAAACAAGGGCTATGAACTCTCCAAATCAACATCCATTAAAAAGCCTAAATTCTCCTACCTCACCTACCTCTGAAGAACAGACACTGTTCTTCAGTCATCACTGATCTCAACAAGCACATGGCTACCTTTTGTTGTGCAGCCTTACAGAACAAAATATATGCCTGCCACAAATTTCTGGCCACTTGCCTCTACAACTTCTATAACAGACACACTAGGCAGCAGAAACACACATTATCACCAGTTTTGCTGCTGTAAACTAGCACACAAGTAACTACAGCCATCACAACCTTTTTAATATAAAAAGTAATGTCACTGAATCAGCTTACAAATCAGTAGTCACTATTTTACCTAAACAAGTAACTTCCTACAAGCAGAGTTCGGTTTAGGAATCTTTGATACTCATTTAAATAAAACTGTTGAGATAAACAACTGAGATAAAGTCTGAATACTGAAACTATCAATGCTTGGCTTCTGATAGTTTTACATCTCACATCTGAGTTCTCATGTGGTTTTCTACCTACCTGGGGATTTTGCCACCTCTGCTCCCTATTTCTTACAAGGTCTCTCTCTTACAGCCAGCTGCCTGTTTTCATGTACTCTGTAAGTACATTAACATTTATAAGACTTCTAGACCTTCCATCAAATCAGGTGGAACCTTGCAATGGGTTCAGAAGTCGTTGGCTCTGTGTGTCTCTGAAATTTGGCTGAAGAATCATTATTTACAGATTCTTAGCTTCATTTTGCAAGTACTCGAAGTGTGTTGCATGACTACTGGCAAGGCTTTTTCATTCCCAATGGTAAGGTTACTTTTAAGCAACACAGTTTTTTTGCTTCTGCTTGGAAGTTCACACCTTTGTGTTGAGCCTGGCAACCTACTCAATGGTCTGACAACTGTGGTAAACGAATTTCTAAAGTATTATGTGTTAAAACTTAGGAATTTCTGTACAAAAGAACAAAAATTTGGAAGGAAGAATGATTACATGCATTACAATGGAATATGCTTATGATGGGAACCAACTAGAGTTTTCTGCAGCAAACCAACACTACCGGAACTGTGGTTACTTTCTCTTCCTTAACAGAATGAAATCAATCAGTTTCAAGAATGTACAAGAACTTGATTGTTTTCCTCAGCTCAGAAGTTCATAATTTAAAATTGTCAAATTTTGTCAAGAACAAAAATTTGATTTGTACTGGGATGGTACTGGAGAGCTCACTCATTTTTTTTGGTTCCTGCACAAATCCTGTCCCCTTTCACCTTTACCATCACGTTGAACTGTACATATCGGCAGATCTTTTTTGCTGTAAGATACACCTAATGCTTTTAGTAATCACCAGTTTTTGTCTTTGAAAATTATACTATTCAGTGCAAAAAACCTGACAATGAAATATGTTAACATGCAAATTCTAACTATTTGAAACACCAGAGAAAATAACCTTCATTATTAGCACTTACATACAACACACATAACATGAAACAAGAATATCACTGTAAGAACGGGACAGGGGTGAGGAGTGGGGGAAAGCAAATTATATTCCCAGCAGTGACCATTCATTAGCCTTGATTCTGTGGGCCACCTGCAAGTATACCAGCCAGTGGTATTGGCCTGACACATTCTTTCTGCCTCCAGCCACTGACTCATTAAGTCCCCAAGAGACAAAAAAGGTGTTTGATGGTTGTCTTCTAGAAATTCTTCCAACCAATCTCTGAAGGTTTTAAACCCAGGTTTGGTTCTTTCTTTTTCTATTTTGAAGACCTCTATTGTCTCTTCTTCAGCCCTGATCCATTTAACTGTTCCTCATATGCCAAATCACTGCTCTTGCATGCACACTTCTCTGTATCCCTTCAAGATGGGAGAACCAGAAGAGCAGATGCTTTCCCAGACAGGTTTTGTATAAGCACAGATTTTTATTTTTTTTAAGCTGTTCCAATAAAAATTTTCCTGTTTGCATCAAAACCAAAACAACAGGTTCACAGCCCAGCATCTCTGGGCTGTCATAACTAGACAAAAACTTTAGACATAGCTACAATAGGAATTCTGAGTAAAGATCTCAGAGTACAAATTCCGAACCCATGACATGGGCCAGCATCTGCAGTGAATCATCACATAGAAACAACAGAGAAGATTTTTTTCTCCATCTTCCTATTCCTTTACAAAGTGCTTTGCTCTGAGACTATCATGTACTCTTTCTTGAATCTCAGAAAGATAGAAGGTATCGCTACAGTCGTAATTGTCACACTTGTCTACTTTTCCCAGTTAACTGTGCCCATAAATTATAACCATGCTTTCAGTTTTCTTTGTAGATGCTTGATCATGAATAGAAGTGTAAAATGCTGAAGTTCTGTTCCTTCCCCAAAAGTGTTCTGTTTCTTAAGTTACCAGAAACAACACATAACTGAGTTACAAGGAAAGGCAATAGGAACATAATCTTCAAAGCAACCCGCATTTTATCGTTACACTTCCTAAATTTCTTCATGAAAAGTCTGTACAAGACCTATGCACTAATATTTAATTCAGTCCACACATCTAAAATTCTTACCCAGTCACTGTCCCTGTTACAGCCTCAAGTCTCATTTAACCTGGCTAACACCAGTTTGTTTCTGCTTAAGCCATGAGGATAATTTTTAATAACTCTTTCAACAGGTTTTATTCCCATCACTACTACATCCCTCATGTGACTGAACTGTTCTACTCCAAGAAGCACTAATCAAGGAAAAATCACAGTGTTGCTACCGAAATCTTAAGAAGCAATGTAATCAAAACACATGACAGGGCTAATACTTTGACCCTGAAGTCCCATGAGTCTCATACCCAAACAATTCTGTTAGGAGTACATCACGTACGTCCTATGACTGAAAAAGATCGTGCACTATCAATTTCTGATATTAAAGTGCATATTTCTGTATTTTAATGTCAACATCCCACTGGTCCAGGATAACTTTTTACACAAGTAACTTGAAAAAAAAAACAGCTAAAGGAAACAGTAAATGTATCTTACTTTGAAATAATTTGTTAGGGGAGGAAAGGACTATGCATCATTTGACAAGGATAATTAATTTACTTATAGATTACATTATATATAGTTTATACATTTATGTAACATGAGCTTTCACTATTTTAACAACTAAAATTGCCCTTACACAAGAGCAGAACAGTTAATAATAAAGTCAAAGGGGGAAGGGGATACTGCATCAGTCAGGCACAATACTGTTTATGTGATCAAGTTTTTCTCTCTTAAAATAATCCTAGTAGCTTCAAAGTTAAGGGATTATTTTTTATGTATTTTTGCATGTACATGTAATGTAAAACATTAAGCAGACATATGAAAAACTCAGATTTATTGTGGGAATGGAAAAAATACATGTTAAAAAATGAGATACTTCCTTTCAAAAGCTGACTTGAAACTTTTTGCATTGAAAATCAAAGCAAACGATAAACTTAAACTTAGATGAGAGTCAAAACATACAATTTGCATACATCTCCCTACATGCCTCGGAAATTCTTACCTGTACGAGCAGAGCAAATAACACAGCCTCCAAATTCGGTAAACTGATTAAATTTCAAACGGCTCCATACTACTCGTACTGGCATTTCCTGTTCTTAACACCCTCTGAAAACACTTCAGAGAAACTGGCTGATGGGCATGTTGACTATCAAGTTAAACATTAACTTTATGTTCTGGCTTTCACACAGGCAACACAGGAGCGCGCACCGTCTCCACACGAAAACATCCTCATTTTAGGGGCAGGCTACTCCCCGCTTGCACAGCCTACGCGACAGCACCCGCAGCTCGCCATGCGATCTGTGGGTGACCCTCACCTGGGCCGTCTACAGGCGGCTTCCAGGCCTCACGCCCACGAGGGCCCTTCAGAGGGTGGGCGCCGCTCGTCGCGGCAGGGGCCGGGGGCGTCTCAGGCGACAGAGCCACTCGCCGGCTCAGCGCTGCACCCGGACCCAACAGTTCCCGCTTCAGCCCTCGGCCGCGCCTCACCGAACGTGACCGCCCCAGCCGCCACCAGACGTGCCGGCAGCAGGTGAACGGCCCGCGGAGGTCCCGACGCCCGGCTACTGCCGCCCGACGCAGCCCGCCCCATCTCGCTGAGAGCAAGAGACAGACCCCACTCCCCATTCACCAGTTCAGGACGTACGGCTATCTCCCACTCGGGGGCCGACACCGCTGCCTCGCCTCCTGCCGCGCCACGGACACGACTGCTGCTTCACCCCCAGCGCGCGCGTCGCTCCCCACTCGGCTCCTCTCTCTTCTCTCAGCGGCGTCTCCAAGCGCAGCCCCGCCCTCACACAAACTTTTGCTTCCCTCCTCCTCTCCCGGAGCCGCGCGCTCTTCCCCCTTCTCCCGCCCTCTGGTGCGCTTGCGCAATAAAGCGGCCGGCAAGCAGAGGCGGGGGGAGAGCAGGAAGGCGGGGGGTGGTGGCGGCGGTGGTCAGGAAGGCGGGTGGGTGTCTCCCTAACGGTATCCCGGATCTTCTTCGGCGCTCCCGGCGCCCGGAAGGAGATAGCGCTGTGGGAGGACAGACGGATGGGCGAGTCACGGAAGTGGCTGAAGGGGACAAGCCAATCACAGCGCTGCCCCCTCGCGCTCGCCGGAGAAAGCCCGGTAGGAGGGTACAGCCGCCTCAGCCGGCGTGCGTCAGGGGTGCCCATGCGCAGTGGGTGCACGGGAGGTTCTCTCACTGCTGCCAGTGCTGGAAGGGACCTGTGGAGGTCTGAGTTTTTGTGGTATGGTGAAGGTACAGGGTAGGGGCAGCCGCGGCAAGGTAAGGGGTTACCGCAGCTCCTTCTTCTCCATCCCCTTCCTATCAGTGGTTGAGAGTGCGGCTGTCCCAAGTGCCGTTGTGGTGGCACCTGAGGTAACTGGGAGCAGCTCTTACAGTCGTTCGGTCACAGCCCAGGAAGCCTCTGTTGGGGCTGTTCCAGACCGCGGGGTTTTCGAGTTAATAGCTCGTTAAAACGAACGAGGCAGTAGTTGTTTTCAAGGGCTTATTTCAGGGTATCTGTCTACGCACATTGGACTTTACTTAACCACAAAACACCACAGGCATGCCAGTGTCTGGTGGGGAGAGAGTTGCTTTTAAGCCAAACCCCAAACGTACACCTCAAAATTGTATTTAAGTTCCGTGTTATCCAAAAAGGTCCTGTATTACGTATATACCTACCCGAGGGTCACTGCCCCAAAGTCATGTTCCCTATGCTTTTTATCTGGTCTGTTATTTGGGGGGAAGGAGGGGATGTTTCCTTTTCTTATTCTCCAAAGGAGTTACATGTTGATATGAGCATTTTTATACCTGTTGGTGTACTGGAACACCTACCTGTATTTTTTTCATATTACTTTTTAATACTTGGAACACATTTTCAACAGCCTTTTCAAACAGGTTACTATCATTTTCATGTTCGAATGATTCCTAAACAAATTACGTCTGTGCAAATCTTGCATAAGAGGGGTAGAAGACTAAATTTTGTGGGGTTTAAAGAATTAATTACATAATGTTTTCTTGAGAGCTAAGTTTTTTTTTTTTCATTATTACTCTTGGTCTTCTGCACTGATCTTTCTTCCTCTTTGTGAGCTGATAATCGTGTGAGATCAGCTGTATAAACTCAACAGGAGCTGTGTGTGTACTTACTGGGGGATTTAGCAAAAAATAATTAATAAATTATGTGTAGGGTCTGAGGCAGAAAAATCCACAAGCTAATGCAGAATTTAAGGTGTGGTTATTAGTTAAATATTATTTAAAGAATTTTCACTGAAAGCACTACACATTATACTGCCTCGTTATGGTCTAGTCTGTTTTTCTGGCCTATCACAGAGAATGTGTGATGAAGTACCGTTTATCATTGATTTTAAGACATTTATGAGATTCCCATTATAATTGTAAAGTATGTTTAATTCTGGTGGCTGGGAACCATTGTGTTTTTGTGAAGTAATTACTAAGCTCTCAAATGTCTGAGACTCTGCTACTCTGCTGAGAAGAAAGAGGATGAAGAAAACAATTGAGAAGAATCTGTAATTTGAAAGGTATCAGGGACACTAGGCCCTATTCTGCATAAATATTCTGCATAATAACAGAATGAAGCTTGATTAAGTAAAGTAAGGGTTATTTAAGATGCTGTATTGCTAAATTACTTAAGAATATGTGATATTCCCTGTTCTCTAAATCTTTGGGGTAACATCAGATTATATTGCCATGGTTGAAGCCCAGCAGGTAACTCAGAAACACATAGCTGCTTGCTCAGTCCCCACCTTCTTGCTCCCCTTCCTGCTCCCAGAGGGATGTGGAAGAGAACTGAAAGAATGTAAGAACAGTCCAGTAACTAAGGTATAATACGAAACCATTGCTGCTGCCACCAATAATATTATTAATAATAATAATGATAACAGAAATAACAAGGGGAGAGAATACAAGTGCTCACCACCCACTAATTGATACCCAGCCAACCTGAGCAGCAATATAGGCCTTCCAGGTGACTCCCCCCAGTTTATATACTGGGCGTGATGTGCTGTGGTATGGAATACCCCTTTGTTTGTTTGGGTCAGGTGCCCTGTCTCTGCTTCCTTCCAGCATCCCATGCCCCTCCTCAGTGGCAGAGCATGAGATTGAAAAGGAAGCATTACTTAGCAGCAGCTAAAACCACTGATGTATAATCATCACTGTTCTCAGACCAAAGTCAAAACCACAGCACTGCACCAGCTACTAATGAGGAGAAAAAGGACTGCTACTGCTGAGCCCAGGACAATACGTTTAAACTTTTTAGCCAGAAGAAGAGAAAAACAAACAAACAAATCTTTCAAATTCTAGGACACTCTTGTAGTTGTCTTCAGAGCAGTGTTTTTTCACTGGTTAGCTTGGTGCTCTTCGTAATGCTGCAGGAATTACTGCCATAAAGCAGTAAAAGAACAAGAGAAAAGTAATTTTTAGTATTTTGCAACATAAAATAATACTCATACATTTTGTAGGTGGTGGGAAAGGAAGTCCTAACATCATTTTAGTCCAAGTGGTCTAGTTTGTATGCTTACCTGTTGTATCACAAAATGCTCCAACACAGGACAGAACAAGTCAAAACAACCAAAAATCTCTCTTCAGCTTGCAGTAAGCTAAGTGAGGGCACATTATTTTGAGAGTAACTTTACCTAGCTGTGTTCCAGGCCTCAAGTCTCCCCTGCCATGAGAGCTTATGCCCATAACCTTTTCTTTTGAACATACTCTAGCAAATTTTTGCTCATATAGCCTGTAGCAAGCAGTCACATGAGGCTTAGTCATCTGATTGCTCTCATTCCCACATCCTGTATAGTCTAAAATTTATACATATGTCTGTATATTCTTCTTCAAAATAGGTTAATGGAGCATTTCTTTAAAGACTCATTCAGACAAATGTATTCGGTCTGCTAGTTTTCCACTCTTTTTTTTTTTATTCTCTCTGGAGGGCTGCATTTAAAAGGTATTTTGCTCTTTGTAGCCTTTCTGTTCATAATAAATCCCTTGAAGATTGGTGGCTTCTGTTCATAGACATGCTTGCAGGCCTGCTCCATGCATACTGGGTCTATGAGAAAGGGCTAAGCAAAAGCAAAACCTAGAGAATGGAGAACAGAATGAGGAAAAATACGATGTAGGAGGAGGATATGAAGTAGTGATGGCAAAAGTGAAGGTGAAAAATAAGAATGAAGTGATAAAACAGGAGTTACTATCCAGCAATAAGAAGAGGAGAAGGAACAAAAAAGGAACTGTGGATGTAAAAAGACATGAATGAAAGAAGAAGAAAAGCAGTCCTGGCTGAAAAAGCATCATTGTTTTTTTCATCATAAAACTTATAAGTTAAGCTTCAGAAGCAATGAGAATGTTAAAGAGTATTGGTTTATTTTAGCCAGATTAAAAAAAAAACAAAACAAAAAAAAACTCAACAAAACCCAAACTAATACAGAACACAGGAGACCACAAGAGAGTTTAAATATAAGGGCATTAAAAACTTCAAAGGAGGAGCCTCCTGCATGCTCTCTCATGGGCTGAGATTCTAAACTTCCTGTTATTTCTGTTCAAGTTACTACTCCTTCCTCCTCCTCTTAATTAGCTTTAGACACACTTTCATGGATCATAACCACCATTTTTTAACTTTCCTTCCTTTAGGTGCAGGAATAAACACAATATATTTTGCTCTTACTTATTCTTGTACATTACCCTAACTTTTTTCCCAGTAGTTTTGCAAGTGTTAAAATGTTCAGTGGGGTGACAAAAGCAATATCACTGAAGACATCTAGAATTTCACCCTGAGAAAAAGAAGCTCTGGTTTTCATTCTTCAGACTTTTTGGTGATAATGGGCCTGGAACAAGATCTCTGCATGCATAATGTTTTTTTTTTGTTCTTTAGGAATGAGGAAAAGGGTGGGGGTTGCTTAAATCTTGCATATTAATATCTTCCTCTTGGATAATCCAGTTTCCAGTCCAATAATCTACTTCTGTCGAACAACAATGCAACTAAAATATTTTCCTAATTTAGGCTTTTCTGTTTTTAAAGTTAGTTCCTGAAACAGTAGAAGTATGAGAAAATTATATGCATACTGCATATATCAGCAACTTTTCTGAAGCTGTTTCCTCAAATTTGGGTGCTCTTGAAAACAAAATAAAGTTTTAAAAATTATCTTTGTTTGCATTGCATCAGTCTTGCACAATGCTTTCATATTTCCAGGTCTGGTTTATTCTCTTTAAGGATATAAACCAGAAAGAATGAGATGTTCCCTCATTCCTTGGATTCACATAGATTTCTATGGCTAAATTGAACTTTTTGGGGTGAAACCCCATGTGAAGTAAGTGAGGACAAAAGAGTGGAATGCACTGAATGTAGAATGAGGTTATTTCTCACTGTATTTATAATACAGTGGTTAACATTACATGATACGCAGTCTCATTAGAGCTAAAATACATGAATGCCTCAAATAATAGCAAGCAAAAATATTCTCAAGTATTTAAAAACTGATTTTGTCCTGTGTGAGAAACTGAACATGATTTGATTAAAATGAGTTGTGTCCACACCTCACACACCTCAGTCTATACCTAAACAAAATTTTACAGGATTGTGTTAGAGAATAGGCTGATTTTAAAAAAGAAAATAATTAAAAAAGGCATTTGATGTATGTGTTCTCAGTGTTCTCAGAGCTCTCAGTGCTCAGGATTTAGACCGTTGCTTTCCTTTTCCCTTTTTGTTTTTTATTCCTTTCTGAAGTTTTCAGAGCTCCCAGAATATAGCCCCACTTCTATGCACAGAAACTGGTTTGCATTTGCAAACTAGTAAGTTACTTTACAGTGTAAATTTAATGTATATGACTTTAATCTGTACAAAATTTAAATCCCAGTAATCTGAGAACATGATAACTTTGTATCTATTACCAGGCTGAGACATCCATACTTTTTTCTATTTCCAGAGCTATCTAGTTCAAACACGTCTGTACTATGATCCACTTAAATTGTAGAGAAATCTATGGGAATGTTGGGGGTGGGGGAGTTACATTGTCAGATAAATTTAAAGCCAGATCAGTTCTAACCTTTAGTAAAAGCTTTTATTGATTCTGTTGTAAAAGCATGTCACTACTGTTTTTCCAGGCAAGCAAAGGATGAGCAGAAACCACTTGCTTCTGGAGTCAAGATTTTCTTGGTGAGTTTCAAAGCTGCAGTGACCATCTGAACTGCTTAGTTTCTGTAACATGGACAAGACATGGACACTGAGGCCGATTGGCTTTTCTAGAGGACAAGCACTTTTTAGCTTTTCCTCTTACAGATTGAAAAGAAATCACCACCACCAAACAAAAACAACAAAAAGATCGGGGGGGGGGGGGGGGGGGGGGGGGGGAAGGACATGACGGTAAATAGGATAAACCATCTTTTTTTCCATAGACAGATCATGCCAGACTTGCCTGCTTTCTTTCTGAGATACACTGACTGCTTTTCTAGACCAGTGAAATTGCTGAACTGAAGAAGAGCGCAGTTAGTAAATTAATTGTTGAGCAGGCAAAGAAATACCTTGGGGGAAAAGGCAGCAATATATTATGCTGAATGGCAGGGGGGAGTTTTTAGAGCTGTCTCAAAAAAATGAATACTGAAACTGGTATTGTTTAATATTGTCATCAGTGATCTTGGCACAACAACTAGAACTTTCTAATGAAATTTGTTGACATCATAAAATTGGGAAACAGTCCCTGTTAGCGTGCTGTCATACTAGAATAACTGGATGACCTTGAGGACTACAGAAATAAAATGGGATAAAATCGAATAATATAAAACACAAGGCCAACTGATAGGAAAGACTGCTTGATACAGGTTCAGAGCTTGTTGCATGGAAGATAAAATGGAAGAACTGGATGCATAAACCAAAGAAAAGGTGGCTGTGAGCCACAGATTTGATGTTGCTGTGAAAGGTATATATTCAACCCTAAGTAAATTCAGCCCTGTATTTTTTGTACATATAGGAAGTATTAATACCATGTGTGGTTGGTGAAACTTTAAAACTGAGAACAGATCTAAAAATCCAAGAAATTTGGCCTGTGAAAGTTGTGGGGAAAAAAAAATCACTGCTGAAAGAGAGGAGCAAACAAGAAAGAGACTAAAAGAACTTGGATTGTTCAGTTTAGACAAGTGAAGCATAGAAGACCTTACTGTCTTTGAAATACTAATTGAAGTAAATGTGGCAGGAAAGGAACCTAGTTTTAATTAAAAAAGAAAAAATTCGTTAAGAAATTACTCTAAGCTGGGTATGGTAATTATACTGCAAATGGTAAGTTTGCTCTTTTCCTTCCTATTTGAACAGCATGTTCTTAATTTTTTTCCTTGCCAGCAAACAGTCAAAATGTTCTCTAATGGGAACTTTGGGAATGACATATTACTACAATTCAGCTGCCAGAATTAAGCCCTGGCATACAGTAGGCCAGCCTAGGAAGAGCCTGTCATGCCTCAAATGTTTGTTTATAGTTATCTTGAATAGTCATCTTTCAGTAATCTTGAGTGTAATGACTACAGTTGAGCAGTAACTACTGTTTAAAGTTAGTATTTTGCCTAGCTTGACTAACTTGGCTCTACAGAGAAACTGCAAAGGAAGAGGGAGGGCTACTCTCTAGACTGCTGCATGGCTGCTAGCCTTCCAACCACGGTGATTCTTAGTCTGCTGCTCTGTATGCCACCCAAAAACTCCTCTTTCCCTACATTTTCCTTTTAAATTTTTCTCCATTCTTTTCCTGCTTGTATGTCAGGGAAACTGGATGTGTTTTCTTGCAGAAGAGTCCTGTCATGCTCATGAAAGAAGATCTGACTGTCCAAATGTGCTTCAGAACTCCAGAGAATTTCATTTCTAAGCTATACTTTCCATGCAAAGCAGCCTAAGGGCATTCCTGCATTAATGAGTACAGCCAGCTCTGGCAAGGTTCAGACTGTTCTTTGTGCAAACTCCATCGAATATTTTAATCTCCACTTGCTTTTGAAAGAATAGTTGGCTCACAATATTCAAGCTTATATTTACTCTGACAGTGATTATAGGTCCTGTGCCTCTTGCAGGTGTTACTTAGCTTTGTCTCAGAATGTCTTTGTGAAGTAGGGAAATATGGCAAATGCTGGGCTAGGTGTTTTGGATGAACAGTTTTTTCACAGAAAATGCAATCTTCATCTGAAAGCAAGATACTATGAATTCAGTTTGAATTTAGTTCATTAATTATGGTGGAAAATAACTGTAAGAAGAATAACTGAATAAAAACCCTGTAACTTTGTTACATCTTTTTAAAAACATTAAATTCTAATTTGTTGATACTTTTATCCGTTAAAATTTGCTCACTTTAGAATCAAATCTGTCATTTCAAGCAGAATTAAAGCAGAATGTTATTCTACTAGTAATGATTCTTGTCTTCACAGTGCATCATTGCCTGGAATATTATGCATGTACTCATGTAAACCTGTTTTTTACTTTGTTTCTTTATTTTTGCCATTAAATTTCTTGGTTTAAATGTAAAATAGCCCCCCTTCCCCCCTTTCACCTCCCTTCCCCCCAAAACAACCCAAACCAACACCAAAACTTAATACAGCCCACATGAGTAGTTCTGTTTTATTAACAGGAAAATGGGGGAACAAATTTTAAATGTTGTGTCCAAAAGCAGTCTGTGATGGACCTGGGTATAAAGCGGGGATTTTTAGGACTTTTTTCCCCAAAGACTTCATGTGTTCTGATCAGAAAAGTGAAACATTCTTTTTTATCCATTTTCCTTAAACTTTGTATAATAGTCATAACTTACTGAAAAATTCCATTTATGTACTGTGAGCTGATGCATATTTAACATGTGGAACATGGTGACTGTGGACACAAGAGGGTGAGGTCTCCCTGCATAGGATCAGGAGCCTTGCCAAAGGCGTAGCTGAGGTCAGGCTTTCGCGTTCCCTGCAGCAGCCATACTCTGTGTAGAAGGTTTTAAGTTAACCCTGACTCTCTGTGGTTCTAACTTTCATTTTAAGTGTTCTCACTCACATGTGGAAATCGGCTTTCTTCTAACTGCTCCCATTATGGGTATTTTGTCATAAGTTAAACTGTATTAATCTGTATCAATGACATTTGCTAGAATTGTCATGGTACTTTAGAGCATGATTTTTGGAAGACAGCCAGAAAGTATTTCATAGGACTGCTAGATCCTTCTTTTATCAGTCTTTGAAAGTGCCCAGTGGAAGATATTTATAGAAAGAAATCAGCTAAATTGTGTGGGTGATCTTTTCCACACAACTTTATATTTTCCAGTGATAAGTCCCAGATTCAGCTCACAGTTGTGGCTGAGACATGCTATAGCACCAGGTTCCACAACTAGGCATTCCTAGAAAAAATATTCTATTAATTTTGAAGATGGTTCCTTACCATTTTACTGAGTCTGTTAGGTCCTGTGTTATTGTTCCCTTCTCATCTTCTCCGTACTGTTCAGGGAGACCTCTGTCATAACTTTATTTGTGTTTAGATAGCCTAATTACTATTTCATTGCAGAAAAATTTTATTTGTCTCTTTGTTTTATGAGTCTCCTCTATTCTACTCTTAAACCATACTCACTTTTTGGAGGGAAAGTTTAGAGCTCTAGTAGTTTTTACTTACCCTGAACACAGCCTGCAGGCTGTTTAAAATAATATTATTTCCTGAAAGAATTTTACTCTTTTCAGTTGCTTTTTAATTTCCTTTTAGTAACAGTATTTTATATGCAGGTTTTGTTTCTTAAACTGTATCAGTATGCTGACTGAATTTGATGACTTTTATAATCTGTATTCTCACACCCAATTACATAACAGTTCTGTGGTAAACACAGTATTTACAAATAATTTAAAGCACTTTGATTTTGAACAGTATGTAGCCTCTGGGAATAATGAAGGTACCACCACTATGTGACTGTCGTGATTTAAACCAATCCGCACAGCTTGCTTGGTTTAAAACCCCACCTCAGTCTCCCGCAGTACCACACACCCCTTCCTCCCCCTCCCCGCACCCAGAGGGATGGGGAGGAGAACCGAAGGAATGTAACCCCCACGGGTTGAGATAAAACCAATCCAGTAACTAAGGTATAACACAAATCACTACTGCTACCACTAATAAAAACAGTGATAGAGGAAATAAACAAGGAGAGAGAATATGATACCACCTGCTGAAATGAGCCCAACCCAGAAGAGAGCCAGCTCCCCCCCTTCCGGCCAACTTTCAGTTACCTCCCCAAGCATGGCGTGCTGTGGTATGGAATACCTCTTTGGCTAGCCTGGGTCAGGTGTCCTGTCTCTCCTTCCTCCCTGGCAGAGCATGAGGCTCCGAAAAGGCCTTGGACAAACTAAACATTTGAGCAGTAACTCAAAACATACTTGCTATCAGAAACCGTTCCCAGCCCGAAAGTCAAAACACAGCACTGCACCAGCTACCAAGAAGGAGAAAAAATGGCTGCTACTGCTGAACTCAGGACAGTGACTGTTCAGCAATGTGAGGATCTTCTGGTATTTCTGTCTATACTGCTAATAATTTATGGACCCAACACTGAGCAATTCTAGTCTAACATGTATGGGATTTTATGCTCCACAATATTCCTGTATTGCAGTAAGTATTTTTTATCCTTGTTCTAGGTACAGACCAGAATATATTGTGCTGGTTAGCGAGGCCATCTAAGAACTGGAGCAGGGTGCAGGTTATTCATGGCTGGTCTAAAAATAATTTTTAAAACCTCTTAGTAGGTATGGGCTCATTTTCTCCATACAGTTCCGTGCAGTTTCCTGCAGTATTTGAGGCCTTGCTAGGGTTGTTTGAACTTCGTTATATGTACAATGCAAAATGAACTATGTATGTAATTAGGCCAAGCTTTCCAATCCAAAACATTCATTCTGACACTGAATGTACTCTTGACAGTGGCATACATTTCAATTACAGATACACATTGGAGATGTAATAAATGCCATGAATAGCTACACAGAGGTCAGTGTTAAAACCTTTGTTTGATTTCACTTGGATCAGAATTCCATCTCTAATGTGGTTTTCCCACTTCTGGTTGAGACAGTGCATATTTAGTTAAAATGCATAAATACTTTGAGACAATAGATTAATAATTTATTTCCCCAATTGTCTGTTTCCTGGTTTATGCAGAGGGAAAGCAACCAAGATGTGCTGACATATTTAAGATGTCTAAGAAGGGAGTATGCAGTTAAAAAAAGAAGACATCCAAAATGCAAGATAAACAAAGTGTTTCTGAACAGTAATGAAGTAACAACATGAATTGTTCATTTCATGGTACTGAAACATAATCTCTATTACAAAACAACCAGAAAATAAAACAGCTGCAGTTTTTGTTGAAACTGGGAGAGACAGCAGATGGAAGGTTTTATTAGCACATTCAGGCAAACAAACCAGGCATAATCAAATAGCTGTTATCAGAAATCCAGCATTCAAGAGACTGTGACCTGCTGGATTCAAGAACAAATTTCAGATAATCTACTGTATGTAGTTCCTCTGAAATTATTTCGGTTCTGCCAGCAAAGGACTCGTGTATTAGGTATTTGGCCTCTTAGCTTAGCTAAGTAAAGTGAAATGCAGTTATATAATTTTGAGGAGTCTGACATAGGAATGTCATAAGTGATACCAAAAAGCAAAGTTTAAGGCCATAGCTGTAGATGGTTAAAATATGACCTGCTTCTGATTACTATTATTGCTGATATCAATTTATTCTCCAGTGCAGACAGCACAGGCCATGAACCCTGTTTTTTCATGTCAAAAGAAGTTTAAGCCATGTGTTTTAAAAAAATGTTATATTAATGGAGCTAGTCAAAATTGTTCATCTAATTTTGCTTTTACATACTGTAATTACAGAGTATTTCATATAGATTGGGGGTGTTGGTCAATGAGAAAACGAACATGATCTGGCTGTGTGCACTTGCAGCCCAGAAAGCCAACCATATTCTGAGTTGCATCAAAAGAAGGGTGACCAGCAGGTCAAAGGAGGTGATCCCGCCCCTCTACTCTGCTCTCGTGAGACCTCACTTGGAGTATTGTGTGCAGTTGTGGTGTCCTCAACATAAAAAGGACATGGAACTATTGGAACAAGTCCAGAGGAGGCCACGAGGATGATCAGAGGCCTGGAGCACCTCCTGTATGAAGACAGGCTGAGAAAGTTGGGGCTGTTCAGCCTGGAGATGAGAAGGCTGCGTGGGGACCTCATAGCAGCCTTCCAGTATCTGAAGGGGGCCTACAGGGATGCTGGTGAGGGACTATTCATTAGGGACTGTAGTGATAGGACAAGGGGTGATGGGTTAAAACTTAAACAGCAGAGGTTTAGATTGGATATAAGGAAGAAATTCTGTGAGGGTGGTGAGGCGCTGGAATGGTTTGCCCAGGGAGGTTGTGAATGCTGCATCCCTGGTGGTGTTCAAGGGAGGCTGGACAAAGCCTTGGGTGATATGGTGTAGTGTGAGGAGTCCCTGCCCATGGCAGGTGTGTTGGAACTTGATGATCTTAAGGTCCTTTCCAACCCTAACTATTCTGTGTTTCTATGAAATAGCAAATGTTTTTCCTCAATTCACCACATTTTTAGTGAAAACATTTAAATGAATTTTTTACTTCCTTTTAAATGCTGGAATGGGTACCTTAATTTAACTAAAAATTACCCCCAAAAACATTGGAAACAAAGACTTCTAGGCATTTTAAACTGTATATTGACTCCTATCATATTTTTGCCTTTTCATCATGTCTTTCAGTCTTTTTCTCTTTTGGAAGCAAGTGTGAATGTCTTGTAATAAAGTGTATGTGATGTTTGTTATCAGCACATTTTCTGAAATATTTATATACCTATGTATGTTTATGCTTGTGTAAAGCTGTGGCTCATGTGTTTTTCCATTTAATGTGTCCTTTCAGCTGTATTTCTTACAGCTAAAAGACACTTTCAGGAGCAACACTGAAAATTTAAAAATATGTATTTGTTGATCTTTCTAGACCTGTAACTAAGGAAACCTTTATTTTCTCACTTAGAGCCATCTTGTTGTCTACAGAAATTTATACAAACACTGATCTCTGAAATTCTTTGTCACTAGTGCCCAAAAGTAGTTTTTCCTCTAGTTTTTCCTCAATCACACATTCAAGTGTGATGTGCTTCACACAACAGTTGCAAGTGCTAAACCTCATTGAGATTAATAGGGAATCTCTGAATTCCCAACCTTAAGATTTTCCTTTGTGGCAAAGGGATTGGCTTTTGGCAGAGAGATTTGTTTATTACAGTGGGACTTACACAATAAGGCTACATTGTGGCTGATGCAGCCAGGGAACATTCCTGAACACTGGCACTTGATTCTCTGTGCTAACAGCACAGAGAATATTTAGCACATACTGAATACTTAGCACATTGCGCAGTTATAGCTTCTGCCAATTAACGCTCTCCCAGACATGGGAGAACCAAGCATGGTTCAAGAGTTTAGAGGGGTCAAGGGCCTGTTCCCAACAGGCAGTTTGGCAAAAGCCACCCAGATTGGGAGGATTAAATAGCATGGCTGCTGACTATTCTGGACAGCTGACCTCAGTTTTAAAACAAACCGTCTGTGCACATCTGATGTACAAGTGTATATGTAGATAGGTGGTAGTAGAGTTAGGAAAGCAGGAGACTCAGTTATTATTCTTCTGCAGCAGCTGACAGCTGTAGATGAGGTTTGAATTAGAGGTACCAGTTTTGCAGTGATACAGCTTGTTTCAGAGATCTCAGACAGAAGCTGAAGAGTTAAGGGCTGTCTGTAATTCCCAGCCCCATCTAATACTATTATTTGGGCCATCAACTGAACACATGCTTAGCGGCTCTACTTCTTAAACATCTTAAGCCTCCTGAGCCCATTCTGCACCAATGGATGTGTAGATGAATAGGAAACTAAAGTTACCATTGCATGTGTTGTCTAAGAAGCAAGGTGGCATGCTCTGCATGTGTAGGTTGTTTTTACGGAGTATGTAATAAAAATGATGTATCCCTTTTTATAGTCCTCTCTGTGTATATGCTATGCACCTGTTTTCTCATGTTCCTGTCCAGACAGGCTTACAAATGCTTATGCTTGCTCATAAAAAACAAATTACTCCAGAAGCTGTTTGCATTGCTCCTCACTGTTGGTTTCGTCTTTTTTTCTTTAGCCTTTCCATATTTAGCCTTGAAGAATTAATAGTTTTGTCATTCTATAATCATTGTACAATGCAATGACTAATCCCTTGCTAAAGTGTTCCTGGTCAGTGAGTTTGATTTTTTATTTCCTTTTTTTTTTTTTTCTTTCATAGGCTTGTGCAGGACCTGTACATTTGTTTGTGCAGTTTATGTGACAAAGTAAATAGATGACAATTTCCTTTGCCAGCTGTCTTAAATCAGATTTGAAACATGGAAACCATTTTTACAGACAAAAATTTCTGCAACAGAAGTAGGCAACACCTTTCCACTCTACATGTGGAAAAAATACGTGTGCCATACTTCAGATGTTGATTACTTCTGAAATACTCACTTTTGTATCTCAACACCACCAAAACCATTAATAAGGAAAATATCTGGAAAAACATTATTTTATTTGCTTACCATCATCATCATCTGTGGATTTTGAGATGAAATTTGATTAGCATGTTATTTTAGAGCTTGCAAAATTCTATGAATAAAATAATTTAAAGAAAAAAAAAAGTATCTGAGGTAACCAGAAACCTCTCAGAAATGCTCTGAGACCATAATGTCCTGGAGAAGCATCTAGGAAATATGAGAGTGGCCTATTGATTGAAGCTAGGTTTCAGGTTTCAAAACACATACAGACTAAAATGTGTATTAGAATATCCCACCTGCAGATGGTGGATACTTCTCAAATGCAGAAGCATTTAGAAATAAACAATTACTAAATAGGTGTTTGCCTCTTACTAGAATGTAGTTGGAACTTGAAAAGGGAGACTGAAAAACAGCAATCTCTTTTTCTTGCCTGCCCTCAGTGAAGTTATGCATACTTAGTAAGAGTCTGATAGTTGTGGTTCTAAAATATTAGAGCTCAAGAGCAAGGAAACTTGCCTGCTTTGAAGTCTCAGTATATGCTATGGCTGTAGGAGAAGAGGCTCTATGCAATTTCTTTCTAGTAACAAAAGCATTTGTGGTAACATAGCTCAGTGATACTAATTTGGTGTGCTTGATGTAACTGGTCACTGGTGAGTTTTTTAGTTGTGATTAACCCAAACATTCTAGACTTATCCAGGAAATACCTCTGTACTTTTTCATACCACTGTGTAACGTAATCTGTCATTGCCATTTTTTTTTGTATTTTCTGTAAACAAATCCAGGTGACATGGATATTGACATCCATAATTAAAGATGAGTAAGAGTCAGAAAGGAGGAAGATGGCCTTCCTGTCACTGGGGTAATGACAAAATTCTTTGGCTGAAAACAGGGTCTGAGAAAAAAAAGTGTTTTGTCTTCTTCTTGGTGATTTCTCCTGAGCAAACAGTACTCAGAGTGCACTGTTGCGATATTGCTCAGCTGTTTTACCATAATCAGGACACCTTTCAAATCACATCTCTTGATAGTGCTATCACTTTTTTTTGTTGTTGTTGTTTGGGGTTTTTTTGTTTTTTTTTTTTTTATTTTTTGTAAATGCACTTGTTCGTAAATGACAAGCAAAGATTTTAAAAAGTAAAAGGAGAACATGTAAACACAAACAGAAAATACTTATCGTATTTGCCAGATTAGTTTATTTATGTTATGACTACAGATGAAATTAGGTGCTGGAAAAGAGACATTGCATCAGACATTATTATTCATACTTCACTTGCCAAGGAAGAATTTTGTTGGTAGCCTTTAGTAATGATTGGACCAAAATACATGGTTGTGCAGCTTTCAGCTTTTTGTGCAGCTTATCTCACAGGTCCTCTGTTTCTGGAACAGTGTCAGAATCTGAAGGCTGAATGAACACTACAGGAATATTCTCAGATGACCATCCTTTTGGAGTTCTATTGAAGGATCTTCTGGTAGCAAGAGGGTTTGTGAGGATCATGAATCTGGGGTCATTTAGCATCAGTAGGTTATAATCTGGTACCTTGAATTTCACCAGCTTTGATGCTCTCTCAAAACCACCAAAAGGAGTGGCAACTCTGTAGATATTGGAGAAATAAAAGGAAAATGTGCTTTTAGAAATACCTGTTTCCTTTTCCTCCCAGAAGCTGAAAAGAACTGAAGCTATTTTAATAATACAGATTTGGTACAATTTCTTGTTTACATTTTCAAACTTTGGGAAATTGATTGTTTTTCTGCCAAATTCTCTTGAAGATCTGTTTTATTTTCCCTTAGATAAAGCCTTCAGCCTTCTTCGAAATTCAAATGTACAGAAAAGCTGAGGGAAGAAGATGTTGCAAGATAACCTTATCATTGGTGAGTCCCAGTTACTAAACTTACTTGTTGGTGATAAGTTTGTAAGTCTGAAAACAGTGCAATCTATTCTCTCTAGCAGGTAATTGGTTTAGGAAGTTCTCTCTCCATTTTCTTCTATCACCAGTTGCTTATTTCTCCCAGTACACTATATTTCAGCACCATATTGTTGTACCAGTTAGAATGTATGTTGGTTGTGCTATAAACTTGGGCTGCTTATGTGATCTGCGTTAAAACAAAGACCCTTCAAAACAAACAAACATTTTAAAATCCCAATTATTTCAGCAGTCTGGTTCATATCATTATGCTCAAACAACTGTACCAGTACAAGTGAGGAGGCAGTAAAGTGTAATGTGAAGCAGAAAGGAACAGCCAAAGACAACAGTCTCTGGAAAGGAGGGGAATGGGTGAGGACTTCTTACATAAGCTTTGTTTCTGAAGAAAATGTTTATATAACTAAACCTGGAAGCACTGACTGGCTGAAATTGCCCCCTCATCTTCAGTCAGTATTTTTCATGTTATTTAAATGTAAATGTTCCCTCAGGCAATGTTGCCTGACAAACTAAAAGATAAGAAATACTAAGCAGGAACTGACTGTTCCATGCATTTGCAAATATTTTAAAACAACAGTATTTTCAAATACCTCCCATTATTCTTTTGTATTTGTAGGTTTCTAGGCTGGAAAAAAAAATTCCAAAACTAAAACAAACCAAACTGAGTCTTTCTGTTACTTTTTCCAGACTCCTTTGTAAAAACAAACAAAATATAACGTGCTCTGCATTTTGATCAGCTGCATAACCTTGCTGGAATATACTCTATCCAGTTAAGAGTGAGATTTTTAAGCTACAGATTGAACACCTGATTTCTGTATAGATACTTAGTGGCATGCAAAATGGAATTTTTGTTGACCTGGAATTTCACCAGCCTTGGTAGGTTTTGTGTTTTCAATACAAACCAGCAGATCTGCTGGTATATATCTCCAGTGGCTCCAAGTGGTACAGTAGAAGCCTAAAGAAATGAATGCTGGCAGAAACCAAAAGAGGTAATTTGAAGATCTGACTAAGATTTTCAGGAAGATAACTACAGATAAAGCAAAACCTAGGGAGAATTAAGTACACACACAAAAAAAACCCTCAGATGTTAATTCAGAAAAATGAATCCATGACCTAAACCAAATGGTACTGCTCTGTCATTACACAGATAATTCGCTAGATCTTGGTATAAACAGCATTTGTTGGAGGGGATGATGTTAAGTGCAGAGGGTCAATACTGAAAGATGTAAAAAAAATCATGGAAGTTCTGGACATGCACACTTACTGAGTGAAGAACACTGCTTTGGATTAAGCTCTAAAAATGTTTCTGAGATGAAGATAACGCCAGATTTTGCAGGAGCAGCAGCCAGTCCAGGTATTAAACTCTCTTGAGGTCAAAGGAAATCCTTTATACAAAATGTTTGTGGTATCAAGCTATTCTTGTGAAACTGTCATCTAGGTCACAGTGTCAAATTGGATACAGTATGATACTGATTAAAAATAATGGCGTGGTAATTGGCACAGAGTGAATGTAGTGATCTACATCTTGCAGGATAATGAAGATTGTTTTAATTACTGCTCTAATTACAATACACATTCTCACAGTGGTGTAATATTTAATTCTCATCAATATGTAAATTAAAGGGATATGTATAAAATGTATAACAATTCTATAGTGTAAAACTTCATCTTTGCAGTATTACCGCATTTTAAATACAGCGTGTTTCTGCAGGTAACAGAAACCGGAGGCAGCTTATGGAAATTCAAATGTCTTTTGTGGGATAAAACCCCATGTAGTTGTGTACAAAGTCTGGCTTTAGAGAATTATGCATTCCAGCATGCTGGTGGAAACACATAAAGGAGAGTACAGTAACTGGCTAATAGATGTTAATTTTCCTTTACAGCAGCAGTATATTTTTGTGAGCAGTAACTTGTCTGACAACATGGTGTTGTAATGGCCTGTGTTGTGTACACGTCGACTTGTATCACTTGAGCTGTGATTCATTGTGTAGAAGCCTGAAACACATCTGGAAAAAATTCCAGTACTCATTGCTCATAATAAGGGTGGAAATGCTGATTCAGAGCCGTAGGAAGTGGCACCAGGAAGTGTAAGAGATTGTTTAATATTCACTTTGCATATTCCTAAAAAGTAGGTGCATGATTTAACAGTAGCAGGCACAACCACTTTTATTTTTAGCTGTTGTTTTAGCAGGGCAGGTTCTTCTTCCCCTCTCCTCCTGGCACCGCAGTCTTTCTTACTGAACATTATATTGAACATTGTCTCAATATAGGAGATTAATTGTAGCTGAAAGTCTGAAAATATGTTTTAACTGTATTGGATTAGCACCTTCATTTGCCTAATTACAGAAAATGTGAGTTTCATTCACTGTCATTTATAGAACATTCTGCTTATTGTTAATTCTGTGCAAAAAGGAGACATAGGAGCAAAGAATCTGACCCTGCAAACTCTCAGAGCTTCTTGGTAGCTCAGTGTAAGAGTTAGTACCAGTTTTCAGAGGTATTCAGGCACTACGGGACCAGCTTCTATTAATCTCACATCATTTCAAGTTAGCACCCAAAACTTCTCTGAGGCTCTACATCTCATCCTTTATACTGTAGAATTCAGAATCCATTAATCAAATAAAAACAGAACCCTATCTGACTGGACTGGATTCCTGCAGTGTTTTTGAAACAGTAGTCTTTGGGAATTGAGACAGCTGAGCAAGAATTTATCTGGTAGGAGAGGCAGAACTAGTCAAACGTGCTTGTCTTATGTGACTAAGATGTAGTCCTTTGTATATTACTCCTAATACTACCTTTGATGTTTTATCTGCCTTCAAGAAAGCAAATGGAATAAAAGTACTAATTTAATTAATATTACGAACTCCTCAACAAATGTAGATTCATTCTGTCTTTTCCACAAGTATTACTAGGTGCTTCCACGCTAATAAAAGAGGCTAGAAAATATTTCACTAGCAAATACTTCTTCAATCCTAATAGGAATTAATCTCCAGAGGAATCAGATGGCATGGCTGTGTTCTGCAGCATTTATCTGCTAGCACAGAATCATTTTCATCCAGGGGGAGGAAGGGTAGCCTGATCTGAACAGTCTGTTCAGGCATCCTCAGAACTCAGTTTCTCTGATCATGCTCTCTGTCTAGTGCTGTATGCTGTTAAACTGGCTGTCTCACAGAAAGCCCTTCCTCAGAAGGCAAATGTACCTGACATTTGCTGCCACCACTTCTGCCTTCATTGACCTGTAAGCATTGCAAGTTTCTTTCAGCATAAAAAGCATACTAGAGCTCCACTAATACCTCTATGAATTCTGTAATTCTGATTCTGACACTAGTATTAAAAATTGCACTGCTACAGAGTCCAGAGTCGCCTCTTCATTTCTGGCAGTGAGTGGAGAAAAAAAAATAAATCTGAACACTGTTTAGTGCTGAATATAGTTTTAAGCCATGCTTTTTCCAATACATCAGTCATCCCTAGCTGCTGAAGTTGCTTTTACAGTTTGTTGTGTAACAAGGAAAGCTGAAAGGAGCCTGAACATGGCTCAGAGAGTCTGCGTGCCATTTTCACAGATACCACTAAATGAGCTGGGAATAATCCCAGGCCCATTTCCTTTGGGAGTCCTATGCATCACACTTACTGTTAACCACATCTCCTCCTGACTAATGATGACTGTACCAATGTTTTGCACGAGAATGCATTGAATACATTTCTTGAATGATGAAGCATTACAGAAAGCCTTGATTGGTGCCCTGAGTGATAACAAAATTATCCCTTTATATCACTCTTTAATTGTTTAATACAGTATCATTTGCTTTCTCTCCAAGACTGCAATTAAAGAAGTGAAGGATGCTGTGACCCAGGTGCACAGTATTACATAGTAGGATCTAGGCACGGAAGTCCAAAAAGATACCTCACCTTAAGAACAAAGACCTTAGGCTGCTAAATTCCTGAGGTGCCTAATGTGTTCCTTATACAAGTGCTCAGATTTGCCTTTATCTTAGCTATACAGGCAGCTGCACTTATCTTACACCAAAGCTCACTGTAATTCTCTAATTAATAGTCTTCCATATAAGAGCCAGAAACCATCTTATTATATCTCTCCTAAGGGTTTGGCATTCTTGTAGAAACAAATCCAGGCTAGCCACATTCTCAATTTCTTTTTGCATCTACTCCTTCTTGCTAGAAAACATAAATCTGAGTGTACTGTATGTAACAGCTTTTCTAGGTCCATGAGGAATTCTTTTATTTTCTGGATTTTTTTTTTTTTTTTGATGAGGAGAGTTGTGGATTTTGTTTGTATGCCTTCTGTTTTGCAGGCCAGATCTGGATTTATATGCCAGTTTTTAGGTCTTTATGGCACTTACAAGGGAGAATATTGACTTTCCATTAGTGATAGGACAAGGGGTAACAGGTTGAAACTTAAACAGCAGAGGTTTAGACTGGATATAAGGAAGAAATTCTTTACTGTGAGGGTGGTGAGGTACTGGAATGGGTTGCCCAGGGAGGCAGTGAATGCTCCATCCCTGGCAGTGCTCAAGACCAGGTTGAATGAAGCCTTGAGTGATATGGTTTAGTGTGAGGTGTTCCTGCCCATGGCAGGGGGTTTGGAACTAGATGATCTTAAGGTCCTTTCCAACCCTAACTATTCTATGATTCTGTATGTTCAAGAAGTTCGGACTGTGGTGAGCCACAGTTTTACTATGTTCTACATAGTGTATATATATAGACAGAACTCCAAACAGTTTAAGTGTGGTAAAGAGGACAACTAACATACTTTGGGACCACAAAAGCCATCAGATACCATCTCAAGACACATACCCCTGTTAATGGGTATATTAATATATTAATAGTGCCCTGCCTAATGCCGTCTTTCAGGAATGACTTCCATGCTCAACTCAGAATCTCTCTTGTGAGAGGGAGAACTGATTCTGTCATTGTTATTTCTATATGTATTTTATGGTGGTTTTTTTTGGGGGGGGGGAGGTTGGTTTGGGGTTTTTTTGTGTGTTTTTTTGTTTATTTGCCTTTGATGTTTTTTAATTTTGGTCAGTTACAATAACCATACTGCATAAACTTTGCGGTTACTGTTCCAGTGTTAGCAGCTGTGGCACAACTCTGACTTGTATTTGCTGTTTTGTCTGCTGAGAAGAATGTGCCACACAGACTTAATTGTATTGCTGATAGAAACACAGAATTAGTGCAATGCCTGCAGTGCAGTTTTGATGTTGAACTGTGTAATTTTTCAGTCCTTGCACTCAGAGTTGAGGTGCCCACCTCTATGGCATAAACACAAGTGATGTTTGTGGTATGTTTCTTGAAGTTTATGTTGCCGTGACGCATTTTCTTTTCAATAGAGTGCTGTCTGGCATTTTGAGTAAGGGTTTTGTTTTGGCTCAGCTGTTAGGAACTCAGCAGGGGCTATTTAGAAAAAAACTGGCCATAACTTCAGTAAATACAGTGTGGGGGGTATGAATGAAAGCAAAAGACATAAGTAAGAATGTGTTCTAAAGCTTTCAAAATAGTTCAAACCCCATTATTTTCTCTGAATGTAGTCCTACTGAAAGCCTTAGTGTACTAGTAACTATGTAAGTAACCCTTCTACTTTAAATGTTTTTTTATGTATCCTTGTAACATTTTATCTGTTAATTTGTTACTGAGGGTTGTCAAAGGTAGAAAAACGTTAAATGCAATAAAATATGCAGTCTGCTAGCTATTTGGTGTGAGGGATGAATTGAAGGATGAAGTTCATGTTACTCTCATTGCCTAAAAGCCAAACCATGTGAGCTGCATTATTTAAAAAAAAAAAAAGGATGGTTTGCATTATGCAGCTTACAAAGTTTTGACTGAGAGTTTCTCTGCCAGATATTACAATCCCATAGCTAATGGAGTCAACAATGGAAATACTCAAAGAAGTTTCAAGGATTGCTCTAGCCCATGTTTCCCATTTATTGAGTACACTGAGTTCTGGTACTTACTCTTTCAGAGTTTTCAACAACTCATTTTACATTCCTAAATTCTAGAATTTTCTTTGCGGTCTGAACTTTAGAGAGACTAGTTTCCTTCTTAACTCTCGTTTGCCACTTGTAATCTGTGTGTTCATGTTTATGCATGTACTTCCAAACATAGGTGGTAAGTCTTTTTATAGGTGGTGGAAATGTTTAGTTTCATAGTAGTTTTTCTCTGCAGTGTAAAATTCAGTGTCCATTCACAATTACCTGTTAAAGCTCCTGTAATCAGGCAGTTCTGGTTTTGCTTCAGGTTTAAAAAGTTTAGGATATAAAGCTTCCAGCAGCTCTGGATCATCTCTAATAGCTTCTATCCAGGGAGACTGATAATACTTTGGCACAGAAGTAGTGTTGAACTTTTCAGGAGGAATTTCTTTCAGTGGTCCAGAATATCCTGCAGGGTGGTCAAGGCAAAGCCCTTATAAATAATAATTTGTGTTTTCTCCTTCCTTACCACCATCCTATGTTACTAGGAAGTTAAATACCATTATTTCACAGGTGGGTAAAATGAGCAATTGAATCAAATCACTGAAATAACAAAAATATTTTAAAAGCAACATTTTGGTTCAAACTAAAATAATTCTATATTCTTTGGGTTAAATTCTTCACAATTATTAAAAGGGGTTAGGCTTACAGCCATTATAGTGGAGTTTTTGCCTTTGCCTCTGCCTTAGATGCCTTAAAATCTCCTACCTACTTTGTTTCTGGTCCTTCTCATTATCTGAAAAAGTGGCAAATCAGTTTTCTCTGCATAATCATCCAAAGATCAGGCTCTGATCAGAATTCTACTAAGTAAATAAATTCCATATTCACTATGATATCTTCTAAAGCCAAGCATATTATGGCAGGAATTAATATGGGGGGAGGGGAGAAGCCAGACCTTAATGTACAATTTGAAGAATTTAAAACCAGTGAGACATTATCCAATTATATGTAGCACTATTTATTTGGAAAACAAAGAAAATCTGTTCTAACCTTTTAACGTCCCACTACATCTATCCCACGCTGGCCTTTTTAGCCATCAGTGCGCTTGTAGTAAGCGTGGGTAAAACCCTTTCCACGTCTTCATTCGCGAAGTCAAGCCATGACATCTAGCTGTTTAAATTAATGCTCTTTCCTTCTATGAGCTTAAAAAAAGCCCCATGGCTTCATATCAATTCCTTTTGACAGACTTTTTTTTCCTAAAGAAAGGCTTGAAGATTCCTGTCATGTCTTGGCAATGGAAATTACCTCTGTTCACATTGTATTTGACCAACGGATGCACAGAGTCCTAGCAGTCACTAACAGAGTAACATTGACCTAGTTTACATAGTCTGGAAAAGGTCTGCATGAAACATTCACTGAGTAGTTCTGAACAAAGAATGAATTTGTAAAAACCACACTCTGCTCATGGATAATTCATTAACAAGAAGAAGGTCTATATCACTGAATAAGTTAAGTAAAACAAATTGGCCTTCTTTAGTCTTTAAAGAATGAAAAATAAGACCTTCTTGTAGCTTGTTTCTTTAAATAAACACAACAATACCGTCACAGTTAAGGACTTAAAAAATGAATAGTTTATACAGCCAGAGGCAAAATCCTTAAGTTACTTCTCTACAAAGTTTTCTAGCAAAATTTACAGTGAATTCAGTTTCACATTTTTTGGTAACTAAACTACAATGAATAACTTTCAGACAGTTGAGCAGTGTGTTGGATATTAGAAACAAAGGTTTGGCAAAGAGAAACCTGTGCATTAAATCTGGTTTTAAATCTGAGGATCTGTTTTTTCAATGTTTATAAGGCTACTAACTATAGCAGCAGTCTTTCATGATATTAATGTATTTTTTTAGTTTAGGCAGAAGTAGTATGAAAGGCATATCAAATCTTTAAAAAGGAGCAGAAGCAACTGAAGAGCACCACTTGACATTTCTATGGAAGATTCTGATTAGTTACCTTATTTCTAATTTATTGATTTATAATATTAAGTCCATTAGAAAGTTCTTTTTGAAGATACTGTTTTTCAAAGAGTGCTATGAAATGAAACCTAAATATATTTAATGTTTGTAAACTCATACATTACCTGGGGCAATGTTGTCAGGATGTGGTGGGCTCCGGGGATCAGGAGTATTAGGAGGTGTCACTGGGGCATGCTGGTGAATCCCTTCCACACTGAGTCCATCCATTCTAACACTCTGTATGGGCTCTCCACGCTGCATTCAAATATAAGAAATGTCACTGACAGCACAGGCAAAAAAGCCTCTGTTGAGGGTTGGAGTGACACTCCAGTTTACAAGCTAGAGCTGAGACCTAGGGTATACTACCTGAAAGCATACTGTCCTGCTATTTGGTACCCTCTTTGGTCCCAAAATCTCCAGGGTTTTCTGGCTGTTAGCTAGAAGATGAAACAATTTCACAACTCTCTTACATTGGCTGTGTTGCAAAATTTAGTAATTTTTCAGTGTTAAGTATGATGTTCTTATATATTCAGACGTAAGAATGATATAATTTTTAATGTCTGTGAATTTTTTATTGAAAGGATTGGAGGTGTTGTGAGCAAGGTCAGCAAGACTCCCAAAGCCTTATAACCATTCAGCTGAGTTTCCTGACCTTTTTCTAAGTTTAGAATACTTAAATATTGATGCACAATCTACAAAGAGAGTCCATCCCATCTGATGCTTACACCAATCACAACAAAAGCTACCTGTGCCTATGGGCTGTGTGGTTTCAGCAAAGAGTAGTTCTGGTCACTTGGGCAGGCATAATATGTGTCCCTAGATCACTAGAATCTGTCATGTGCCAGGCAGAGCACCCTTGGCTATACCTAAAAATTCAAGAAATTTGGCAAGGCAATATTCAACCAGATTGAAATGCCAAATGCTTGCCTTCTCCCAGCCTGCCAGACAAGATGGGTGATGAAGGATCCCTCTGATCTTGTGATACCTCACTTGGAGTATTATGTACAGTTCTGGTGTCCTCAACATAAAAAGGACATGGAACTGTTGGAACAAGTCCAGAGGAGGCTACGAGGATGATCAGAGGCCTGGAGCACCTCCTGTATGAAGACAGGCTGAGAAAGTTGGGGCTGTTCAGCCTGGAGAAGAGAAGGCTGCGTGGAGACCTCATAGCAGCCTTCCAGTATCTGAAGGGGGCCTACAGGGATGCTGGTGAGGGACTATTCATTGGAGACTTTAGTAATAGGACAAGGAGTAACAGGTTAAAACTTAAACAGCAGAGGTTTAGATTGGATATAAGGAAGAAATTCTTTACTGTGAGGGTGGTGAGGCACTGGAATTGGTTGCCCAGAGGGGTTGTGTATGCTCCATCCCTGGCAGTGTTCAAGGCCAGGTTGAACAGAGCCTTGGATGACATGGTCTACTGTGAGGTGTCCCTGCCCGTAGCTGAGGTCTTGGAACTAGGTGATCTTAAGGTCCTTTCCAACCCTAACTATTCTATGATTCTATAAGTTTGTGTTGTTTGAATTTCAAAACACTGATTCTTCAGAGCTTCTCTTCCTGTATCAGTTGAAAATTCACTGCATTTGTTGAATAGCTTTTGTTTGAGGTTTTCCTTTGTTATAGAAATAACTTCAGTGTAGGTCACTTTCTGGAGATTCAAGGTATGCTGTTACTTTCCACCCTGATAGGGTATCAGTTCTAAAGAAACATTCGAAGGCTTAATCACTGTTGCATAAATATAGAATTAACATCTCGTAAGAAGTCAGTGTCTTATTTTAGCTATGACACATAGGCTAAAAGCAATTTAAATATAGACTGTTTAAGAGTTTGTTAAAGTAGGAAGCAAACAAATAATACTTATTTAAATTTCAGACAAACAAGATCAAGGCACAATGTTTTCTAGCCATCCATGTTGGAAAGATTAAATTTGGCAGGCAGAATCATAAAGATGATGAAGACACCACCAGTGGTAGCAAAATAGATACTGAAGGAAAGGGAACAGGAACCAAAGAGGCATCATTTTTTTCATAGAAACATAGAATAGTTAGGGTTGGAAAGGACCTTAAGATCATCTAGTTCCAAACCCCCTGCCATGGGCAGGGACACCTCACACTAAATGATATCACCCAAGGCTTCATCCGACCTGGCCTTGAACACTGCCAGGGATGGAGCATACACAACCCCTCTGGGCAACCAATTCCAGTGCCTCACCACCCTCACAGTAAAGAATTTCTTCCTTATATCCAATCTAAACCTCTGCTGTTTAAGTTTTAACCTGTTACTCCTTGTCCTATTACTAAAGTCTCCAATGAATAGTCCCTCACCAGCATCCCTGTAGGCCCCCTTCAGATACTGGAAGGCTGCTATGAGGTCCCCACGCAGCCTTCTCTTCTCCAGGCTGAACAGCCCCAACTTTCTCAGCCTGTCTTCATACAGGAGGTGCTCCAGGCCTCTGATCATCCTCGTAGCCTCCTCTGGACTTGTTCCAACAGTTCCATGTCCTTTTTATGTTGAGGACACCAGAATTGCACACAATACTCCAAGTGAGGTCTCACGAGAGCAGAGTAGAGGGGCAGGATCACCTCCTTTGACCTGCTGGTCACGCTTCTTTTGATGCAGCCCAGGATATGGTTGGCTTTCTGGGCTGCAAGTGCACACTGAAGCCAGCTCATGTTCATTTTCTCATTGATCAACACCCCCAAGTCCTTCTCTGCAGGGCTGCTCTGAATTTCCTTTTTGCCCAACCCGTAGCTGTGCCTGGGATTGCTCCAACCCAGGTGTAGGACCTTGCACTTGTCATGGTTAAACGTCATGAGGTTGGCATCAGCCCACCTCACAAGCATGTCAAGGTCCCTCTGGATGGCATTCCTTCCCTCTAGCATATCAACCGAACCACACAGCTTGGTGTCATTGGCAAACTTGCTGAGGGCGCCCATGTCACACCAGCATACTGATTGCACAGCATGCTTACTCTACATGTTTTCTGGTAAGAAGTAGACTAGAGGGGAACTGATCTGTCAGACCTTGTAGCAAAAGCATGGAACTGGATCAGGAATACTGGTGAGATAGAGGCTATGCTCAGGGTTTATCTGTGTAGCTTCTAATACTCAATACAGGGAGAAAGTGGGATGATGGTATTCATAGATGTGTTTCTGAATAACAGTGTTCTAATAATAGTTTTGAATGTCCAGTAAAGTTGTTCAGATTTTTATATGAGATTTCTTTTTGCAGATTTATTTTTCAAGAGTGGATTTATGAAAACTCAGACTTGATGCCTGTGTAATTTTATTTCTGTTGAGTGACCAAAAAAGTTTGAAATACCTGCACCACAAAAATAACTCACATGAATTTTTTTTTTCTGTGATGTGGGATATTAAGACATTCTTTTCTTCCAGAGGAAAGTTACTTTTTTTGTATGGAAAATGTAAATGCCACAGAATTACAAATGTATTTAGTATTACAGTCAACAAAGCATAGAGAGTTCCTTCTTTTAAGAAAGAAGCAACAATATTTTTGAAATGTTAGTTATGATATTGAAATATTGAACTTGGCTGCAATAATCACCTGAGTGTTTTATGTTTCCTTAAAATCAACGAGCTGTATTGATTTTATTGTTTCTGATATATTTACAGGCATATGTGTATTTTCTTTAGTAAAATGAAACATGAGTAAGCATGTTGGTGCTTTGTGGTTCTGGTTAATAAATTAATTGTTTCCTGTTTGTTCCAAAACAAGCTTTAGATTATATCACAACAGTACATTGTGTATAGTTATATATTTTTTTTTTATCCCATGTGAAGATTAAAGAGTAATTTAGTCAAAGTATTTGTATGGATTCTGTAGGGGTTGGAGGCTAACACAGTCATAGCACTAACTATGCAATGAATAGTTGTAAAAGCTTCAGGTAAAGAGAGTTGCTGTTCTACAAGAAATACCTCCTAGGTTAATAATAATTACTTTTTTTGTAACATATATGTCTTTTAATCTTCGAAGCATCGTAAAAGTACTGAGACAAATTCTGCTTCTTTAGTTGCCTACCTTTGTATCTGGAAGCAGGAGGGATGCATACATGTAACCGAGAAGCAGAATTTAATACAATACTAGAATCAGAGGAGCTGCTTGCGTGCTATATTAGACTGGGCATAGAATTTTCATGTTCAAATAATTAAAACTTGCAGCACATTGGAGAGTTAAGCAAAATTCATGAATAATGTTGTCCCTATTTTCAGAGGTTAAGCAAAAGGTCTGAGTATTTTGCAAAGACTGCAGATGAAACAAGTGCCAGGTACATTTAGTTCCTGCCATGAGGATTCACAGAGTATCATTCATTATTTAACCAATTCCTGAAGGTCTAGTTTGAAGAATAATTATCATTTCAGTGGCAAGCTCCATCCTTTTTCTCCCAGTTGAGTCATGCAGGCCAGAAGTGTGTTAGTGCCATCTGTGAGAGTAATTTTCCTTACTGGAAACCATGTTGAAGTCACCAACCTATTTTAACAAAAATACTGGTTGCATGAAGCAAACTCTTATTTCTTTCAACCTTCTGAATATTATTAAGTAGTTAATTTTAACATTAAGTAGTTAATTTTCAGTAGTCAACTAGGTAGTTTTTACAAGCTAGCCTCACTGTGTTTCATTAATAAATTATTACAAAATACTCACATTTCTTGGCTTGTTTGCTACGTAATGATAGTTTTCATATGTGTATTTGTCAGATCTCCGCTGACGTCTCTTGAAGAGTCTTGCACCTCTGTTGCTGAGCGTCGATAGTTCCTCTACCATGATATCTCTGGGGGTGCTGACTTTTTTACCAAGGTTTAAGCTGGGTGATTCTGCAATACAAGGGGTAAATACATGCCTCTGTTTTTCTTAAATGTCTGATACGGCATACCCTGCACCTGAAATCCAACAACATGTTAATGCATATTTCTGTAACACATAGAATAGCTTCATATGGTGTTAGTGAAAATAATGATTCTTTCAAAATTTTGGAACAGAGTTTTGAACACCACAAGCCTGTTTTTTTGAAGATACTAAAAACCTCAAGATCCAAATTTACTGCAGTTAAATAACATTCAGCTCTTACCAAAATTAGGTCTATAATGTCCTACACACTGTCTTAAAAGCAGACTAGTAAAAAGTGGCTTCTGCTGAAACCAGGAATGAAATTCCATCTGACTCCAGGGTTCTCACATCAGACCTTTGCTTCTGTGGCCTGTATTGGATGGATGAGCAGGTAGCCCCTTTTAAACATACCTTCCAGTTTCTTACTGCTTATAGACATTTTATTTTAATTTATTCTTTAATATTCTGCTTGCTTTTGAAAGCCAGGGCATGTTTTGTGCTGTAAGAAACTTTTGCACTAGGAAGTCTCTATTACATAATACTTTTAAACTATTTTTAAAGATCTCAAAATAAAGCGCAGGAGGTTGAAAATGGGAGTCCAAACAAAGAATTAAAACATGCTTCTAGGAACTATTAGATTTAAAACATTTGCTTTTTAATTCTCTCCCAAGAAGAAACTGAATTACTAGATGCAATATTACTTTATTCACCACATTTTGATTCCTTCTTTGTCTTTGGTGACTTCCTGGGAGATTTGAATAGGAAAATGAATAAGCAGGGGAAGGGGAGATCAACTTGGACTCTAAATGGCCAACTGAATATCAGAAACTCTACTTGGTCACCTTCATGATAATGTCCTGGACACTAGGATGCTGGTGGCAATAGTTGTTGCTTAGTGACTGAACTCCCTCTAGATGTCCTCAACCTATACATAAAGCTTAACCCTTAGAATACAGTAGTTTCAACACCAAACAAACTATTTTCTATTAATTTATTTCTGCTTAGAAGGTTGTAGAATTTAACAAACACAACAATAATTGGATTGCATAGTAAAAACAGAATTTCTAAGAAAATAATTCCTGTTGCCTCTTACTTAATATTTATAATTCTATTAATTGAAATAATATTCAGTTATTTCCCTAGGTTGTTCATAAACTTCAGGAAGAAAAATAGGAAGATGCAGTGTGCTTTGAGGACTATATAGTGATTATCGTGGTCTAGTATGTTTTTCTGATCCACTCAAAATCACATTTTGTTATGTCTTTAATAATAAGACATTCTATTCTTCATATATTCTTATGGTCTACAGGATTTAAAATTCTGAACTTTGGACATATATTTTAATGCATTAAAATGAAATTAAAGAAAATTATATGCAAGGAACCATATTGTGCTTCCAGAGTAAGCACACAGGAAATGCAATTTAAAATTAACATTACAAATTCATTAACAGCAGAAGGTGTATAATGATGACGGTAATATTGCATGTGCAGAGTTTCATTTTGAGTAAATGGCATGTTCAACATGGCATATATCTCCTAGTAACTTTATGTTGGAAAAACAATGTGATTTGCTGACATTAAGGAAAACTCAGTTGAGGCAGTTATATTAAATATTTAGCCAAAGCTGTATAGGTGAGAGTTTTCCATGTAATAAAATCAAACAAATCTGTGGGCCCTGAAGTGCATCAGTGTTGATCCACTTCTGTTCCTGCTGATTTCAATTGGATGTTTGCAGTAGATTTAAATGGAGCAGGAGTAAGCTTACTGTATCGTGAGCTTTAAAACTGCTTTAAAAATAGTATTTGCAAGGAATCCTAACAACCTCCTGTTATTTAAGAGGTAGCTACAAAACAGAGAGTTCTTAACATGGAAAAAATTGACTCAGCTTGCCCAGTGTATCTGTATCAGTGACAGATAGTAGATGGGTTTTGGCTCTGTGATTAAGTGCACTGGTTATTGGCCAGTGGCCTGACATTACGACCTGCAAGTCACATCTTGATTTTATCAGTTCTAAAGGTTACTGCAGAGGTATGGACTGTTGGATGGTTTTAGTAAGGAGTAAGAAATTTACCCCTCAGACTGTCAACATTTTCATGTAGAGAAAGCTTTTATCCTTTGTACACAGAGTGGGTAGTATGTGCATCCTCAGAGGCTGGGGTGCCAAGGTGATTGCAGATCTGTGTACAAACCACTCAGTATTCTTCGGTGACATGCTGGATGTTACCTATTTTGGGCCTTGCTGTTCCCTTACATACAAACTGTTCTTGTTAACATTAACTAAAGGCTCCAAGGTACTTTGTAAACCATAGTTGTGTACTATTGTGTATCCAGGCGTCATCCCAAAAACGTAAGTGTGAAGTTCCTTTGAGTCCCTTGCCAACTAAAATCTAATCATCTGTCGAGTTTTATGATGTGTCTAGGGATTGTTTCAGTGTCAATGCAGAAAAAGTGATGAACAATGAGAAAAGGAGGACATTTAGAGGGTGATAAAAAGAGAACATCAGTGTTATAAATGGATATTGTAAATTAATACTGGAAATATAATTCAAATTTTAATCCTGATCTTAACCTTTCAGCTTCATTTCTTAATTTGTTCCTGCCAAGTCCTTCCTGTCCTGTGCTTAAAATCATAACAGACTGTATTTAAATATGATTTATATAGTTCCTCCTGTATTCACTGACTAATCCCCCTTTAATCCTCCAGTTTACGGTCTTCTAAATACCTTAATCTGGATTATAAATTTCAGTAATGAATATCAGATAGTATGTTTGTTGTATTATCAGAAATAAGATTTTTTAACTATCATGAAAGATAATAATGTAGTTACTGAAGAATGTATTTGAGAAATAGTAGAGAACTGGACTTGAGATTTAAGTATAGTTGAAGACTAACCTGGTGAACTCCAACATGTGTAAATATATGTATTTACGTATGTTTAAGGAAGCCCTTAAATATGGCCCTTAACACTTGTATTTATGTATTTACCTCTACCAAGTAGCCTTAGAAATGTTATGATCAGTCCATGTCTGCCAGTGAAAAAATAAGCACTTGGGAAGGTCACTATATCCACATGCTGATTTACAACTACAGTTTATCTTCTGAGACCATAAAAGGGTTTATCTTTAGTGTCTCTTCCTGCAACATTTTATGGCATATCAAAATTCTGTAAAACACAAAGTCATGTCCCACAAGCCAATGGAAGATGTGGTCTCTCAGTCATTACCAGTCTTGCCCAGAGATTAGTAATCTATGAAACACTGGTAAAAACTTGACTCATTTTGTATTTTATCAACAACTGTTTCTGCTATGAATATCTTTTAACAAGGAGTTTGAGGTTCACTCTTTACCTGAAAGCCTTATAATAAAAGGGGGCTGAAATAAAAGTGCAGTGGGTATGCTTTCTGTGTGTCATTCCAAGCTACCAGGACTTGCATTACAGAATCTTCTCTTACTCTTTACCTCTGTTAGCAGTAGAGAGTTTCATAGGTCAGTGAGACTGGCTGAAACAGTATATTTAATTTTTATGCAGGTGCAGGACTGTCATTATTAGTGATGCAGACCCCAGAAAGACAGGACTTCACCTTCCAGATCTCATGTTAAGCTTGTTGAATTAACAATTAGGGGAAAAATGAAATGTTAAAAATTGGCAGAGCTGAATTTAGCCATTTAAAAACCAGATTTCTCCTTGATTTCTCCAAGAATTGTTCAGATTAGGCCCCAAAGAACTAGCATATATTTTGTGTGATTACAGCTTTGGTTATCCTTCTGGTTCTTAACTGGTTTCACTGAACTTGTATCATTATAAATTTCAGGCTTTTATCGCACTCATTTAATGGAATTTAATATTTTTTAAAATATTTAAACATCCCAGTCATCCAGAGAGATACATCCTTCAAGTAGGATGTACACTTGTCCATACATATGTAGATACACATACATACATTTGCGGCCTTCTGTGGCTGCATATCATAGCATATCTTGTAGGGTAAGCTGTCATATCTATGTGTATGAATCTAAATTTGACAGCAAATCTGATAATACATAAGTAATAAAAAAGAATAGGTTATGTGAGGCAAATACCAAGGATCAGCACACATTATCCAATAATGCCAATGATTTTGAGAACTGTATGGTTGATTTATTAGTATTGCTGTGAATAGTAACAGCATTTACCATGCAAAATGCCTGGTTCCAAACAAACATATGAAGGACTTTCTCCCCGGTCCCCAGAGTGCTTACAGAACAGTTTCAGGCACATAGACTACTTGGGTATACAATATCCCCCAGAACCCCAATGAAGTTGTAATAAAATCTGTAGGGGCAGACTGGCTTTCAGATTTAAGTGTGTGTTCAGTGGAGAATGGAAAGAGGAAAGAGGCATTTGACTAGGAAGAGAAATTACAGGAAAAAAAGAAATGGCAATATCAAAAGGACTAGAACCAGGTACTAAAACTTACAGCTTCTTTTCCTAAAAACCTGATGTCTCTTGTCCTACTCTTCATGCAGTCATTATAGTCAGTGATAAATATAGAAACCATTCCCGAATTCTTTGGAGCAAAAGCCCACAAGAAAGATTTTCAATACTGGAATTTCATGTTTAGTGTTTTGTCCTGGGTGAGTGATACGATTTTCATAAATTTTTAAAATTTATGGAGCTCCCTCTTTTTAAAGTGAGGCTTGTGGAATCCTTTTCTAAAAAATCGATCTTTTATATAGATGGTAAAAAAGGCTTCATGGGCAGGATTGGAAGTGTTTCCCAAAGCATCCAGCACATACCTAATGAAAGCATGCAGATTTGTATTCCCAACTAAGTTAATTGCTTCTTAAGGTGTCACACCAGAAGGGTATTTTTTTTGAGAACCTGTTATAAGAAATCAAACTGCCTTCTGATAATGGCTACATTTTCATCAGTGCAACAACAGAAAAGTAAGCTGTCTTCACATAAGATTAACTGGTGGCTGTGAGTTAGAGAGAATTGCCAAAGGCTAGTAAAATTTGTTAGTTACAAAGATAAAAATTTGAGAGGAAGGAACAGAGATGTAAATGTTTGTTTCAAAATTTTTTATCATTCATGTAAAACAGCAGAGTAAAACAGCAGAAAAGAGGATACAGATCAGCACGTTTCTTAGATAATAGCCTTTTAAAATGGAATGAAGTCATGTTGTTAACCCCAAATAATATTCTGAAAGGCTATCCTAGCAGAATGTGCATCAGCTGTTAGATTACTTCATTCCTCCACAACAGTTGTTCATCTGAAAATAGCTTTCATATGAAAAGAGGCAACTACAAAAGGATTAGTTACCATAGGCAGCATGATACTCCCACAAGATTATTTATGGCAAAACACCCAGAGACAAAGCTGTAAGAGTTAAACTCTATGATTAAAAAAATATATTAGGGAGGGCTAGAAGACATTGCATATACAGTAAACTGGGTTCAGCGCTATACCATTTCTGTGTATTTCATCCATAATCGCTGATGCTTGTTTTTTCCTCTCTTTGACCATGGCAGAATGTGATAACATTGTGATTTTCTGATAGGATTTTTCCTTGCTGAAAAAAAACAAAACATTTAACATTGTTGAGCCAGCTGGCACAATTTGGTCAGCTTTAATTTTTGATAAACTGTTTAGAATGGTTGAATAATGAAGTTAGTTATTTCCGATTTATAAATACTGCACTTTTAATTGTGTGAAATGCACTGGCAGTTCTTGCTTGCAGACAGACGCAAGAACATGATTCTGGTGGATAGAGAATTCAAAGAAATGGTCTTTGAGTTGTCTACATAAATTCTGTACCAAAATCAGTGTCTGTAGTCTAGGCCTTCTCACATCTACACACTATTAAAAGATGTAATTTCATAACTATTATTTTAATTACATCTTGTTTTATGACTTCAGAAATGTTACATTTTGACATTTCTTAATCTAATAAAGAACTTGAGGAACTAAGAGAGACACCCTGGCATCTTCAAAGAAACTGCATTTCTGACTAAGTAAGAGAAATAACATATTTTTAATCACAGAGTCAAGAGGTTACATAAATGTTTTCTGTATGATAGTTTTTAGGACAGACAATGTCAGAATATTTCAGGAAACAATACACTTACCCTAGTGTTTTGTTGTGTAGAAAAAAAGCGATCTCAACCCTTTAGTTGAAGCTTCCGGAGTTAGTTACGTTACAGGGATGACCTGCCTGGTCCAGGATGGTTTCTACCCTTGTGCTTGGATCTGCATGGTACCTAATACCAAGACAAACTGGGGGCTGATACTCTTCAAAGGGACTGGCATCCAGCTGACATCAACTAGTTATATATAGAATCAAACACTCTAGCCACTCATATCTTCCTGGCAAAAGAAGAGAACAGAAAAGATTCAACTGCACCCACAACAAAGGGAGTTTATATCCTTTTCAGAGCTTATTGGAAGATTTAATGGAATGCCCCCCTCATACCTGCACAGATCATCTCCTAATCACCTCTGAGAATAATAACCTCCATGCTATAACCAGGAAATGAACATTTAAAAATACAATGTTAAATATATGGATGGGCAAGACAGATGAGAATGGCATGGGCTAATCCTTTAGTGTAAGATGAAACCATGCTTCAATAGTAGCTGATGGCTACAGTCACAGATGGCTGATACACAAAGTCTGTTCTGAAAAAGAAATACAAATTTTTCAGTATTACATGTGGTAGGGGTCGATTGTTCAAAAAGCACTCCTCAAAACCAGTTATTCAAAATCTCTTAATTTTGTTTGTGCATTAGGAACAGAAACCTGCAGTAATTTGAAGCTTAATAATATTCAGCATTCTGGGATACTGTTGTATCATTTTATCAAACGAATGTTTGATATTTAGAGCACAGATATTTCATAACAGCAACCAACTTTGGACAGAAATAAGAAGTGGCAGAAGGAAACATTCCCCCCTTAGCCTCCTGTCAGAAGGCAGCTAGCTAAATCATGGGACAGTAAAAGCAAGATGAAGTTTTTGTATTTTGGATTTGGGTTTGTTCTAAGAAGTTTCTTTTTCTCATGGAAAATTACGGTTTTGTTTCACTTGGAGGAGTCATCAGAAAATTACTTGGATCCTGATACAACAGGAGAAAGAAATTATGACTGCAAATGGAATCTGGATAGTAAAATGTACCAACAGTGCACATAACTTTTTGAGCAAGAAGCACTCTGATACAGATAAAATGTATGAGTCGGATGCAATGTCCTAAAAGCCTGCTTGTCCAACCATAAAATTGCATTATTTTTAACTAAAGCTTTCTATTCCTAGGCTTAGCTTTTCAAAACTTTTTTTTCTGAGATCCTAGATATCTTTGCCCCAAAGAGGTGTTAATTTTAATCCTCACTATCAGAACTTACCTGCTGCTGTTACTCATTGGTAATCCTTTTCTAGTTTTTTGTGATTGGATCGGCCAGCTTTGATGCTACCAGCAAGCACGGTCAAAGTCCTGGTTGAATGTTATCATCCCAATGGAAAACCAAGATTGTTCTCAGTGGTTCACTACCAAACTGTCAAATGATGTTGCAGGAAAGTCTGTCAGGGGCTCATGGTGCTCCTATTTTCATTAATAGCTTCAGTGAAGTATAGAATGTCAGAGAATGCCAATCTAGGAAAATTACAAGCGATCTGTAGGAAAGAATATAAATGTTAGCTTGATGGACTGGAAAAAACTAAAATGCAATTCAGTAAAACCACATCCAAATGAAGGCATAAAGTGGGCATTCAACTGATAGACACTGAACTTTTCTTAAAACTTGAATTTTTGATCCAGGAGAAATTAGCAAGAGGTATCCTAAATGGTAATGTGTTTAGTCTATTCCAATTTCTGTTAACTAATAGAATAAAAAATACACTAGTAAGCTAAATTATGCTTTTACACTATTGGAACATGTACAATTCAGTCAACTGTTACTGCTGGATGGCTGCAAACTTTTGAGAATGGTAGAATCAGCCTTCAAAATAACACTGAAAAGTTCTTGAAATAATTCAAAGTCAATAAAATTAAGAGATAAAATGCAAAGTAGTTGCTCAGAAGAAGGAAAAACAGCAGTCTCTTCACATGGAAAATGAGTCTGTAGTCTGGTCTCCAATCTTGTTCACAAAGTCTGGAATAAGAAATAACCAGCTTATTGTATATCAGAAGTACAGGCAACATATTAGAAACTTTCTTTCCTGGAGGACCAGAACATTTAGCAATGTGGAAAGCACATCCTTAGCAATTTTTATAAGCAGGTAGGTTAGGCAATACTGGTCCTGCTTTAGGAGGAATTGGTGTGAACTTGATGACTTTGCATTTCACTTTCAGCCTTAATTTTTGTAAAATTTGTAGATACACTCTAGATAGGAATAATCATTATCTAACAATCTCACCAGTTAACCTGTTGCATTGGTGGTTTGCTTTTTGTTGGAATTGATACTGAAATTAGCTTTTTTTTTTCAGTTTTATTTCCGGCACTTCACAAATCCAGGGGGTGCCCGTTTAGCCTTCACAAAGTGACAGTACTTAGATTTCACTTACACAGTTTGTAAGTTTGGTTTTATTTAAGATTTTTGCATGCTTTCACTTATGTATTCAGGACCCACTTCTGATTTTGTTTGCAATATCTGAATATCTGAATGATGCAATAATGTAAGAATGTCAGATGTTGCATTTGGTGGCCCCAAGGACAAAATGTGAACACTGTGATGTTTGGAAATTTTGTGAAGTCAACTTATTTGTGATACTTGTGTATGGGTCCAAATGCTTATGGCAATACCTGTGGTTAAGCAAAGTGCTTCAGATCAGAGGTTTAAGAATTATTTTAGTACTTTTATTTATTTTGAAACAATTTTCTATTTTATGTATTGTCACCTACCACATTGTTGAACTTCTGAAAGTATATTTTATTCTAAAGAAAAAGCAGTGATAGCAACTTACAGACGACACAACCTGAAACTTTACTGACAGATATTTTTATCTGTAAATTTTATCATTTAGAAGTTTAACTTTAAAAAACTATGTACAATGACTATACTAGAGTTTGATTTACCACTTACTTCTGTGTCAAGATTTTGCGATTAACTGAGATAGATATAAACATTTGTCATTGCAGTTGAAAAAAAGAATGTTTAACTGTCGTAGCTGCAAAACTAGAGCTCATCCTGTTGAATGCTCTTTTCTTTTTACAATGCTCAGAGAAGTTCAGGGCACATAAAATATACCAGGTTGCTAAAATATCATACATGATGAATACAATGTCCATGATAATGAGTAAAGCTTAAGGAAGGGGAAAGAATTACAACACTGTGACATCATAATAAAAATTAAATCTTGCATTTCAGTGAGAAGCATTATTTAGTAAGTGGAAAACTAGAAGGGTTAAGTCAGCCTGTGAACAAGGACCACATTTACCTGTCTTCTTCCTTTAGGTCATTTTTATTTAACAAAGTAAGACTTCTCCTTCCAGTATTATCTTTTCTAGCACCTTGTGAGATCTTTCCGTCCACACTGTTACCCCTGAATTGTGTAACTGAGCAGAAAGGAGTCACAGATTGCAGGTGGAAAAAGCCCGAACTACACACAATCATCCACTTCTATAAGTAATTTCTCCCTCATTTTTTCACTTTTTCTTTTCCTTGCTTTCTTTTTCTCTTCAACATGGAAGGCAATGAGTTAATGAGTTGTCTCTCAAACAAGACTTAATTTATAGACAATTTAAATGCTGAATAATGCCTTAATTCTTAGTGGTTGCTTAATTCATCCTGAGACTGTGACTGCCATATGTGCTTATTTTTATGCCTTGTATTTAAATCCATGAACTATTTAGGATATTAACGTTAATATATATATGGAGTCTTACGCACAATATGAGTGAAATCAAGAGGTTCAGGGATTAGATATGTGTGTTTGTAGAAAAGGGGGTTGTAAGTACTACAGTTACAGTAACAAAGTCACTGCTCAATTAGTGACTTAACTGATGGTTCTGTATTCTGTATTTGTCTTATCTTCAGACAGCTATTTGCAGGTATAGCTGTTACTGTGAAATACTTGACTGGAGACAAAGAATAAATAGGCAGAGATAAACTACCAACAGTTGGTTTTTGGTTTTTTGTTGTTTTTCTTTTGTTTTACATTAAACCTGTCCTTATAGATGTGGGGGTCAAAAGAGCATTGCAAAAATCAGAGATGTGAGAGTTTTCCTTCTGAAGAGAGTTCTACTTTCTTCTTTTGCAGTGCTTAATTTCAGTAGTAGTCACAATAAAAGTCTTACACATTTTAAATGCAGACAAGTGGAAAATGTTGTTCCCCAATTTGCCTCACAGTAGATTTTCATGTGTGTAAAGGAGATGTTTAGTTTATGCTCAAGTCAGTTGATGCGTAACAAAGAAATGAATGGAAGTAAATGCTGGCATTAGGAGAAAGCTTGCTCCATGTGACAAGTAAGAAGTTGCTGAGGAAAGCCTGTATTAGATTGTATTTGCTAAAACAAAAGCTTAGGGGCCTGACACATTTTCTGTCACAGGTCTTTCCAATTTGTATTTTTTGCCTCTCACACATTGAATAATTTTTTTGGCAGTTCTCCCACCTTCAGGAAAATCTGCAGACATGTTTCTCACAAATTTAGCATGATCTAGCTGAATGTTTTTCTTGACAATAGTAGGGAGGTTTTATATGTCTTTGTAAAAGTTAAATCCTGAAAAATGTAGACCTACAATCCTGCTTTTACTTAAATTCTGAAGTTGCGCTAGCCAAAACCTCTCGTCTGTGTTGTGAATGAAATTAAGTCCCGTTATAGTTATAAATTTCCATGACATATGCTTTGCATTCTGACATAGGCAGTACAGGGCTCGCTAATTTCACTTCTAAATTTTGGTTCGTTTGAATGAAAAAAAAAAAAAAATTATTGTAGAGTTGTTTAGAATATGCTTCCCTATTTATGAAGAGTGTGGAACTTTTTGTGAATATTTTCAGTTTTAAATTTTGTTTATGGGAAAAAAAAGTCTTTATTTTTGCAGATAAGAAATTAAGTATTTTCATTGCAGTTACATGCTGGATTGGTACTTTCTCTGTAGCTACATTGAACAGACTGGCAAGAGACTGATACAATTGAGGTATTGATAATCATGTAATCAATGATGTATAACATATTTGATAGGCTTTTCAAAATACTGTTACTGTTGTCTTTCTGTTCAAGTTCCAAAGACTATCATAATTTTCAGGGATATACTCTAAGATTGACTATCCTCATTGTCATCATTTTTTAGAAAAGAAAATTGGAAGGTTTATTTTGTAGAGTTTCCATTTGCCCCATCACACATAGTAACAGTTTACATAGAAAGCTTGCAAAAAGAAACAACCCACAAAAAAACAAAACAAAACAAAAAACTCATCCTTTTTCTAAAGGAGGATGACAGGTAAACGTTGCCCTTGTTCACAGGCTTACAGGCTGGTTTAATCATCTTAGGTTGCCCTGTGTATATAATACTTCCCCTCATTGAAATACATGGTTTGATAAGTATAACTCATTGGAGACTGGGTGTGTATTTGTCTGAAGTTAAATAATCCATAATAATAGCTAAAGAAGCAAGGAGTGGCATTTTTTCCATACCGTGGGACCCTTCTGCATTTAGGACAGTCATATTAGAAAAACATTTTCTGTACAGAGGTGGTGATGAGAGAGAGATGATGAGAGAGCTTCATTTTTTCATGGAGGCACAGGATCACCCCCATTCTACACTAAGAAAGGTACAATTGCTTCAGCAGCTTCAGGAATGCTGTAGTACTGCAGGGATGGTTGTAATTGGCGCTACAGGAACAGCAGATTAAAGATGACTTTAAGATTTATCACTTAACAGTTGGAAATAAGTCCTTTTTATACTGCATTTTATTCTTTTTCCTTATCCAGTAAATATAATAGATTTACTGTAGATGCCTTCATTAAGGGATCTGGATACCTGACAATTATATTTTGTTAACTTTTGTTCCTGGAACTGTGCTTTTAAGAGGAAGCATCCCAAAAGAAAAATTATTTTGAAGAAAAGGCTTTCCATTCTGCCAGGGTGCTGTGCTGCTTTACTAAAGAGTGCCAAACACCAAATTGGCAGAGTATCTTGGGATTTTTCTTTTTGAAGGTGTAGGGGGAAATTTTAGTGCAAAATATGTTTCATAATGGTAAAATATGTAGTATGTTTTTAAAGTATTTCAAGATGCAGATCCAATACATATCTGATTTTTATGAACTCCATTGATGCTATTAGATATGCTGATTAATTTCATGCTTATTTTCTTAGCTTTGTATTGACAATTCCAACCAATCAGAATTAAGATCCATAATCTGGACAACAGTTTATAAATAATGTATTATTCTAACTGCATTGCAGGGAAGGTACATACTAATTTTTATGTGACATGCACTTCAGGCATCTTTTCAGTTTTCTGAAAAGAAACTAATAGAAAACTGAGATTCTTGGGAATGTGGGAGCTAGAAGTTGAAAAAACAGAAAACGAACAAAAAACCCACCCACACAACCAAACAAAAACCTTTGAAATTTGAGATTAAATCCTGAAATCTTAACAGTACTGCTGTCCTGGCTCTGATTTGCAGCTCTTTATCAGTTTCTCAGAGAAAAAGATGCTCGCCTTCTTTGTATCCATTTATAATTGTTTTCTGTCTGATAAGGCAGCTACAAGCTTGGCAGTTTCACCTGGTGATGCTGGTGGTACTCATTATGCAAGTACCTTTTCAGTAGGAGTTAGGAGACAGTCACTGAAGTACCATCAGATGACAAAACTTTGCATGTTTCTTCTTTTTCCCTTAAACTACTGAGAATCAGAGTTGTCTCCAAAAAGTTAGCTGAGTACAGCTCTTGTTTATGAGAGTAGAAACAGGACCAAAGTTGGGCATGGCAAGCACGTGTCTTATAGTCATGCCATCACGATCAGCAGCACTGGTGCAGACTCAGCCACAGAGGTGTTCAGGCCAAACACTGCCTTCAGTTTCACAGTCTAACTTTGCAGTAGATCCAGCAATTAAGCTATTCTTCAATTCCCAAGAACCCCTCAACCTATGTCTTACGAAGTTTGTCTGAAAGTGTTTTAAAATCTCTCAACAACCAATTCTAAACTCAGTCATCAAGCTTAAAATGTTGCTCTAAATTCTATGAATTTGGTGGTTTGAAACTAACTCAGAGAAGACAAGAAGACTTGTTGCAAGCAGGGCAAGTGTCTTTATATGTGGTGTTCAGTTCATACGTTTTTAAGTCAGGACAGTGTGAACTCTTAAAAATAAAGAAGAGAGCAAAATTCCACCAATTAAAGATCAGCCTTAAAATGGTAAACACTGGTAAACGAAGCCGAGAATAATCAGTAGGGAAAGTAATTTTTGGTTTAAAGAAAAATGAACTCCAGATCCTACCTGTAAACAACTTCAATTTTATGCAAGCTTGGTCTACTGATTTGATAGGGGGTTACAGTTCCAAAGCAAGACTGGACTAATTGAAGCACAAATTCAAGTATGATTCAGCAGAAGGGTGATCTACAAAACAAGAGCTTCTAGAACTAGAAACAAAGTTGAACAGAAAGAACAGTATTTGAACTATTTTTCTTACATCCAGACATGAGCTATATCTATCCTGTGTTTAGTAAGTACGGCTTACATATCTGTTTATGCTGAAGTAATTTTAAACTGGACATAAAAACTGCCACCCTGAGAATACCACCTGAGTCTAAAGGCAAAGAAATTGAGGCGGAGTTGCAGCTCAGTAGGAACACTATGGCATGACCTCACAGGAACTGTGCTAGCAGGGCACAGTCAATAAGGAAAGGAAAAAAAAAAAAAAAGAAAAAAGAGGAATCAGGTGGCCAAGTATTTTCTTAGAAAAAAGTTGGCAGGAAAACACCCTTTTATTAAAAAACCCAGTACAAATAAGGTGGGAAAGCTTCCTTTAGTGCTTCCTTCTTTTTCCACCCTTGAGAAAGACAACAGTTATCAACATTTGACTTGCTTCGAAAACAGGCAGTCTGACTGGCAGCCATAGATGGCCCTTCTGTGAAAACATTTCCGTGGCTAATACTAATAAATTCATGGTAACCTTTACCATCCAGCAAGAAGCACTCTAGAGAAGATTAACACAGTAACTGTTTTATTGCTGACGTGTTTCAATTATTTTGAACACTTTTTCTTGAAACAGATGTATAAAGCAAGCACATTTTCTCTAAGATACAAAATAAACAGATGAATACAGATGTTACAAATAAAAGAAACAAGCCATATTACACAACTATCTCAGCTTATCAATAAGGAAAAACAAATAGTATAAACCTGTTGCAGGAAAAGTTTACTACAAGAAAATTATTGTCAGAAGTCTTACATCTAGGTATCTCCATTTTTTTTTACCATTTTACTAAAATATAGGTGTTCCATGTTTAGTTTTTTTCCTCCATTGGTACTCTATATAGCATGTCATCTTGCCTAGGACCTCTGTATAGTGTCAATATTCTTTTAGAATCTCAGGTTTCATTTGTCACTTCCTCTAATTCTTTTCCCCAGCTGATAAACTTACTCAGGTATAAACTTATTTGGATATATTTCTTACTCATATAGGGTTTTTAAGCCAACTGACTCCTTCCAGAAAGGAGAACATGTCCTCTTCTGTAATCATAAACTCTATCCAGAGGTCATAATCTAGAATTTTCTTCTTTATTCATATTCCAGGCAGATTCTTTTGTCTGCATGAAGAATATAATCTAGCATAACTTCTAGTTGCTGCCTTCACAAGGCCCTAGAGTGTATCAGCATCCACTTCGTTATAACCATTAACTGAAAAATATTTTGCTATTTTCCCTTGATCAAAATAAGAAATTATCTTTTTCTTGCTAATAAAATATGTCTTTTCTATCTGGTTTATGATTAATCCTTGACTGAATTCTTCCTAGCACTAGAAATACTGAAACCAGATCATAGTACAGTCTTGCAGCTTCACAACCACCTGGTATACCTTATCACAGAACTTAAATATAAATGTGATTTATACTGGCAACCATTCTACCAGAAGAATTGCTGATAACAAATGTAGCAGCTACTTGAAGTTCTAGTTATTTTTTCATTAGATATTCCTTATTTTCCCTTAAAACATGTCCAAGTGTAATAGGACAAAGTGGGTGAAGTCAATTTTATAAATTTAGTAAACAAGTTCATTTCAGAGTTGACATCTTTTTCAAATGTACTTTCTAAGAATATTTTCTAAATGTTTTCCACTGTTATATTGGTTAAGGGTCAGCTAGATATCCTACCGAGGGATATACTGTGTTGTAAGCATGATAGATCTGTAGAGTTTATGGGCTTTTTGATTTATAGGAGTTGCCTGTATGTTTTCTTTAATGAAAGTATCTGACATAAAAAGTTTCACGCTGTGCCACATAGCTGAAATTTCCTTCTTGGTGAGTAAACCAAACATTTTTGTTCTGTTGATACTTTTTGCCAGTGATGTAGGGATTAAACTTGTAAGATGCACGTTAAGTTGTAGGTTCAAGTTCTGCTGCCTCTGGCCTGGGAGGTAATTTTTGTGTGGTGAGGAAATTAGACATCCAGTACATCTACTGTAGTCCAGTTTCGTTGGAGATAAACAGCTTTTCTCCAAGCACATAGCACTGCCTGCATCTCCTAAATGGAATTTAGACTGTAGCTTTGCTACAGGCATCATGGACCAAGAATAGCCGTGATACCCCAACTACTGTGTCTCTAGTTCCATCCTTAATGCAGCAGTGAAACAATCTGTAACAGCTGTGTCACTGAGAGATGGGCTTTCTCCATGTCTTCCTGCCTGCGCTCCCACAGTCACTCATTGGAGTCATAGCACTGAAGCCTCTCTTGACACACTGCCATGACAGGAAAGATGAAGAACATTACCCCTCTAGAAGCCATTCTCCTCGCTGAGTTGCCGCCTGCAGTAGAAAGGGCCCGTATAATTTTGTATCCCTTTCTCAAGTCACTGTGTGGGCTGTAATACAGGTTTGAAAGGTGATCCCAGAAACTGGCAGACCTGAGCTAAAAATCCTCTTTCTTGATGCAGACATTATGTATGATTGCCTATGACCAGACACCTTATATTGTTTTACCAGAAAATGGATAAATGATACTCTTGTTGCCCTGAGAAAAAAGTTGTGAACATGTGTTAGAATCACTTGAGTTGAGGTGAGGTGATGCTGGAAACTTCAGCACAGTTCCAAGACAAGTGTCATCCTGGGTGATTGGTTTGTTTCCAGGACACTTGCTCGTCTGGGTACAGTTGCTATTTGGAAGTGTTTCGGACTAATGTCTCAAAAGTCTGGAGGAACCTTCAGTCCTGACACAGGGCAACTGTGTTAACCTTGCTTTATCCTTGGTTGTTTGGGGCAAGGCAGCTCTTGTACTGATGGGTATCACCAAGTTTTAGGCCTTACTGTCACAGACATCATAAAGAATAGTATCTCATGAGGTAGGAATATGTCATGCAGTGGATATTCCATTATTGGGTGTAGTAGTTTTTAATTCTTCTTCCTTAACATGCCCATGATTCTATGCTCAAAAAAATATTTTGCTTTAAATGAGAATAAATTAAGGGAAATTTATTTGTGATTTACAGCAGCTGAGCTTTCCCTCAGTGGCAAAGCTCCTGTTCACTTCAGAGAGAGCAGGCTCGTGTCTCCTTTCAGAGACATGCAGCATATTTCAGTAAGTACACATTACATAACTTGTTCCACATTTCTTTCTCTTTTTAGTATCCCAGTGTTAGGAAAATTGTGTTCTCATTAATCATTATAGCTTCTCATTCTGTGAAAAGAAATTACCCTCTGCTGCCCTTCCTGCACAGGAACATGTTTGAATCCAAACAAGTATATATACATGATTAGTTCAGGGAAGGGAGTATCATCTAATGGAGGCTTTGCTTCTGCAAAAGTATGAAGCCAGGATTTGTCTCTGTACTCAGTGGATTGCAATGCTGTGTGGTAGTGTCACTTGCCAAATAAGATTTTCCCTTCAGCACATGCATAGCTTCTTAGAATGTCAATGGAAACTGTGTGCATTCACTGCAGGGAGACATGCAGTTGAGTATTAGATGTAATGCTGATCCTACAACATATTGTATCTTGTCTGCATGTGAAAACATTCTGGCTGGAAAAGCCATATTTGCTAGAAAGCACCTGTACAATTGGGAAAAAACAGCAGACCTCTAAATTCCTGTTTAAGACTGTCACCAACTTTGCAGAGACTGTTTTTAGAAAATGTTTAAAATCTAGATGCCTAAAATGACCACCACCATATTTAGGCTACCAAACAGTGGGCTGATTTTAAGACACAATGGGCATTTGTGTGTTTTACTGTTTATGGATCTCAGCACTTCTGAAAAGTAAGTAATTTTTATTTACATGTTTTGGACACGAATTTCATGACTTATCCAACACTATAAATATAGAGGCTAGGTTATTTTTATACTTCACAGCGCAATACTGGGTAAAAGGACTTTAGAAACAGGGATTACTAGTTACAAAGCCACAAACTTGGACCAACATTTTTCAATAACAGTTGATTTGTTTTTATTCAGGACATTAACTGGGAAGACTGAGATAGCAAGTTAAAGGCTGCCTGCAGATGATCTGATGGGAACAGATCCTGTATCTAGAGATTTTCTTCAGTTTTCTTCAGTGAAGAGATCTGAGGAAAAGTCATCCTCAGGATAGACTGAATTTTCTTTTAAAGTACTTCTAAGAAATAAGTAGTCTATATAGTTTGAATTCAGGATTACTTGTACATGGAAAATCACTTCCTTATTTGACCTCTGAAGAGAGATGAATAGACATTCATAACCTGCTCTTGTGGAAGAGCACATGTTATAGTTTGGAAAATAAACATACAATGCTAAGAAAGAACTTTCAGTACAAAATATGTTAATTTCATTCAGACCAGTACTTAAGAACTAAGCTTTTCATAGAATCATAGAATAGTTAGGATTGGAAAGGACCTCAAGATCATCTAGTTCCAACCCCCCTGCCATGGGCAGGGACACCTCACACTAAACCATATCACCCAAGGCTTCATCCAACCTGGTCTTGAACACTGCCAGGGATGGAGCATTCACTACCTCCCTGGGCAACCCATTCCAGTACCTCACCACCCTCACAGTAAAGAATTTCTTCCTTATATCCAGTCTAAACCTCTGCTGTTTAAGTTTCAACCCGTTACCCCTTGTCCTATCACTGACTTCTTCAGTTTTGTGGTGAGAAATGAAATCCTTATGTACTGGAGGCAGCAGAGATTAAGAAGTCACCTAAATAAACTTTCTGGTCATCTTCAGCTGACCATCATGTGACCAAAACAACTGATGTTACTTTGCAACCATGCAATATTTGCTGACTTTATAGGTATTGAGTGTCAGCATCTGGGCTTGTGGGGCAGGGACACCTAGATGTGTTTTAAAAACTTTCAGTGCTTATTTGTTTAATAAAGTAGCAGAATTACTGTTTATTAGTAAGGTGACACTTCTAAAGCTCCAAGTCTACCTCTGTCATTTGTGAAAGTTCTTCTCAAGGTATTTTTGCTTAGGCAGACACAATATTAGCAGAGAAGGAGTAGGGTCTGTTGGTTTTGTGGTTTATACAGAATCACAAGTTAGATGTAAACCTAATTTTACATGTTATAGTCTGGCTGTACTTGTTTTTTGTTTGGTGTTTTCATTATCAAAGGAACTGAAGTGTTTCAGTCTTGTTACAGTTTATTGTTTGCTGAGGAAAAAGATAGGGCTTTGCTGACTAGCAAACTAGTCTCCATGTGAAATCGGATTTTCTTCTTTCAGAAATTAAAGCCCAACTTGAAAAATATTCAAGACTATTTTTATCACCATTAAAAAAAAAAGCCAACCAAAAAAACAAAACAAAAATCAATCATATTTGACCTTTCCCTCCCCCCCCACCCCCATCTATCTCGTATGTAGGGAACTGATTTCTGCAGTCAGTGATGCAAATCATTAGCAACCATTTTTAGTTAATTTTCTTTAAATGGCACTGATAATGTTGCTGTTCTACTTTGTGACATTTCCGGTGTTTGAGTATTTCATGATGATCCCATTAACTTCTGAGTTAATTGCAATACTTCATGGCTGAAATGTAAAAAGTCTGAAATGTAAAAAGTTAAGCAGATTTTCCTTTCGTAAAGGTAGCATAGAAGTACTATTTCTGCACTGGTGTTTCACCAAGGTGTGTCATGACTTTATCTTTCAGAAGTTCTAGCATTGTTCCAAAACAACTTTAAAAGGCTCTTCTTGTCAGTACCTAATCTTGTTACATGAAGTTGCATACTGTATCATTAGCTTAAGCAAGTATAAAATTTAAAACTGTAACACATAACTGAAGAAATGTTACTATACCCCCCAACTGTACCTTTCAGTTTGACCCCTGTGAAGTGCAAAGTACTGCATTAGTTTTCATTGTGTAGAGCACATGCAGTATAGTATTGTGCAGTTGTTTTGGGGATAATTTCTAAATTTGTAATTAATTTTTGACATTTCTTCCATTCTTTCCTTTAGCTGTTATTAGATTCATGCACAAAAGATTCCCCAGGAAGCAGATTGCTATAGGAAGTACATATTTTACAGTATTTTTGGAAGGTGTACGATAGGTTGGATACTATTCTTTACCAGTATAAGCAAAAACACTGGAGGTAATCCTTGCTAGTTTACTATATCAAGATTGCACTAAGATCATTCTGCCCCTTTAATATTTTTTATAAAAAGTAATTTGCTGCATTCAAATAACCGTGAATTGAAGTACATAACTTTTAAGCATTGAGAATCAAAGACCAAATTTTGATCCATAGTTCTATCTTTGCATAGATGGCTGCAAGAAGAAATATTTCAAAATAGGAGAAGGAATATTTCACTCAAGATATGCTTTACTCCATCTTCACATTGCAGCTCTTTTTTCTTTCTTCACAGATTCACTTTGTTTAAAAACTTTCTGTGACTTACGAGCTTGTTAGATGATTAACAGAAAGCAAAACTCCTACTATCTCATATTTTCCACTTTACAAGAGTCCAGCCATGCCATAGATATTCTCTATTCTTGATCTTATATTCTACAGATGTGGAATTACATTATATGGGAATGCATTGTGGAATTGTGCATGTGTCTTTTACTTTATGTGTTAATTTATTACTTTAGCCACACTGAATGTGAGCATTGAGCTCACTGGAGTAACACTTGCTGTACCAACAGCTTCCTGTGCCTTAATTCAGATAAAGCTTATCTGTCAAATCAAATAGAAGCTGCCAGCATTTGCAGATTATTTACTTTTTCAAATTCCTCTTTTGCTTATGATTGTGAACAGAACTAAAAGGGATAGAAAACTGTTGAATGCAAAGGTCTGGAACTTCAAGCTGTCTTAATAGTTCCATCCCCCTTGAAAAATATATTGCAAAAATAAATGTCACTGATGCAGAACTTGGGGCTTTTTTGAATGGAGAACTAGGAGTGTAAAGCTCATTTCCCTAGAAGTGTGGACTTCTTTTCATCTTAACTGACAGATGCTATCCTTCAACGTCATTTCAGTGGGAAAAAGAGATATAATGTAGAGAGTATATACATAAATACAAAGGCTTAAAGTTTTGGTGTGGTTTTGATTTTTTTTTTTCTCCTAAGGAAGTATTTATCTTGGTGCTGTGATACTTGGATTTAGAATAAATATCCATGTTCTGTAGCTATAGGAAAGAAGAGGCATGGATGAGCAGTATCTTAGGGAGGACAGATACAATGGTTTTGCTTTTTTCCCTATATTGTATTTACTATTCGAAATTTAATTAAAATTAACAGCTGTATATTCCGTTATCCTGTTTGGAAGTGGAAGATAACTTGGCCATGTGTGGCAAGGAACCTGAAAACACTGATGTCTGTGTGATTTTTTCTAGTCCACATAATGCATTTTAATTACTCCAACTGCCTTCTCTTTCTCCAGTCTGTGTTATGCCTTAGTGTGTTACTCTTAACACTATGTGTGCAGTGGCTGGAGTTTGTGGACATGCATTTACATAAACTTACTGTACATTTGTCACTTATTCTGACAGGCTGTTCCTTGCTACTTTGCTTTTAAAAAAGATTTGTTAGCAATGGATGTGTTGTTTTCCATTCATGTCTCTTTTTTTTTCCAGAAGATTTTTGTTTCCAGAAATTAGCATTGGTAATTCATTCAGAGGCTTTTTTTTCTTTAAACTTTTTGTTCGTAAGAATACCCTGCCAGAAAACTGTTCTTATCTACATTTATTATCAATCTATGTGTTTAGAAGCAGAAGTTAACTCTGTTTTGTTGAGAAAATGGCAAGTTTGTAAAATTTTACTCATTTTTAAATTAACCATGCAACTTCTTATTACAGCAGTTTTCAAGGAATCACAAAAGAAACTCTTACGCCATCTACAATGACACAGTTTGTAACATATGTCACCTTCTCCCCAGGTTAATGGAAGAGACTCCTGACGTAACCATGCCTTCATGTGGTGCCTTTGAAAATGGCTGTGCTATTCTTTTCCCTTTAGTGGCACAGTTGAGCACCTTGGTAGCAGCTGTTAGGATAGATATAAACATACATGTACTCTTTAATAACAGACATTATCAAGACCATCTGAATCTTAATTATTTAAGATTGGAGACATTGCCAGTGATGATCTGGCAGTGGCTCATGGAGAAACTCAAAGGTTCTTTTAATTTGGATATGATTTGTTTGCTTTATTATGGACTTTAAGTGAGACTAGAGTGGTGACATAGGAGCGGGCAGGTGCTTCCATTATGACAAAACAAATGCAGACTCCCCTTTTATTTCTTCTGATTTTTTTTTTAGCTAATTCTTCAGCTGCGCTTTAAGGTTAGTTGCTGTTCACCCTGCTATGGTGCCTAATAATAAACAGCTCCAAACCCTTAAATTCTCTCTCATAGAATTTGGTGAGTTTTGTCTGGCAGCCTGAACTATAACTCAGTCAGTCTCTTGAATTACTAGATTGTTCCTTCAAAAGATTTTGAGCTTCCTTGCCATTTCTTTTCTGAGCTGTAAGAATGAAATCATGCTGGTTGTTAAGTATGTCCTGCTACTATAAATAGTAAGTGGATTATAGGTGAAGGCTAGAGCCAGGAATGCCTGCGTTGAAATCCATTGTTACCATTGTTTCAACAGCCTTGGGCAATTCACTTGTTCTTTCATTGTCATATTTTCTTCCATGTTTACAAGGAGATGACATCTATCCACCCCATGTTGTTGAAGTCAGGAATAATTAGCTAGTATCTTTGTGATAGTCATTAAGTAGTGCTGTATGAATACCTCATGTATCATCTTATTTAGCTCAAAAGTTAAGTTTTATGGCATTTGAATTCTGCTTCTGCTGCAGCATAGAAGTAAGCTACCTGATAATTATGTTGTTTGGTTTTGGTGTCCAGACTGATCTTTAACTGTATTGTATCTTCTCTATCGAAACAGAGGTCCTTTCAGGGAGAGCATGCAGCATATTAGCTTATAGGAATTGCCTACCATTGCCTTCTAGTGGACAGCGCTAGACTAAGTTAAAATGCTTATCTTGGTTTGAGCTTCAAAGTTGGGCACTGAAAGAATGCACTAACATTTCTTCAGGAATTTGAGTTATGAAAAAGGCAATTGCTTTGTCAGTAGATCTGCATTTCAGGATCTTTTCTGTCTTCAGCCATTAACAAATACTAGATTTTACTGGTAATGATTTGCAAAAAACCTTAGATACCATTGTTCATGGATACTGACTTAGCAATTCAGCCAGCCTGAATTTTGTAATTTTTTTTCCACTAAGGAAACAGAATCATCTAACATCTACAGCCTAGCCCATCCCAACAACACAGCTCAAGTACTGGAAAAAAAACAGAGAGAGGAAAAAAACACAATATTTTGTTAGAAAGTTTGAAATGCTCAGTGACAAATAGATAGGCTTTTAACAGAAAACAAATGAAATTCACCAGCCAGTGTAGTTATTACACATAACTACAGGACTGTGTAGAGTCTTCACATTGCTGAGTGTCCAAAATATGATAGTCTCCTTAGGCCTTTCATAAAAGAGGATAAAAATAAATATAGTTTATTTGATTTTATTTTTTTTTTAGTGGTGTGACATGCCAGGCACAGCTACAGGTTGGGCAGAGAAGCAATTCAGAGCAGCCCTGCAGAGAAGGACTTGGGGGTGTTGGTCGATGAGAAAATGAACATGAGCCACCAGTGTGCACTTACAGCCCAGAAAGCCAACCGTATTCTGGGCTGCATCAAAAGAAGCGTAACCAGCAGGTCAAAAAAGGTGATCCTGCCCCTCTACTCTGCTCTTGTGAGATCTCGCTTGGAGTATTGTGTGCAGTTCTGGTGCCCTCAACATAAAAAGGACATGGAACTGTTGGAACAAGTCCAGAGGAGGGCCACGAGGATGATCAGAGGCCTGGAGCACCTCCTGTATGAAGACAGGCTGAGGAAGTTGGGGCTGTTCAGCTTGGAGAAGAGAAGGCTGTGTGGAGACCTCATAGTAGCCTTCCAGTATTTGAAGGGGGCCTACAGGGATACTTGGGGGGGACTCTTCAGTAGGGACTGTAGTGATAGGACAAGGGGTAATGGGTTAAAACTTAAACAGGAGAAGTTTAGATTGGATATAAGGAAGAAATTCTTTACTGTGAGGGTGATGAGGTACTGGAATGGGTTGCCCAGGGAGGTAGTGAATGCTCCATCCCTGGCAGTGTTCAAGGCCAGATTGGATGAAGCCTTGGGTGACATGGTTTAGTGTGAGGTGTTCCTGCCCATGGCAGGGGGGTTGGAACTAGATGATCTTAAGGTCCTTTCCAACCCTAACTATTCTATGATTCTATAATATGACTTGGTCAGGGCATGAAGTCTTCAGTGGCAGAAAGACATAATGGGTTACCAAGTCTGTTTAGAATACTGCTTAGCAGTATTGCCTTCTAACTTGCTTAGTCCTTAGACCTGTGTCCCCAGCTGTCTTTCTGTCTGTGCTAGACATTGGGTGACAGGGACCAGTCAAGTGTTGCATAGATTGCAGCAGCCCCTAAAATGCAGAGGGGAAATAAAAGCATGGAAACCTACCACATCCTACAGTCTAATATAGTAATATCTTTGTGCTTGACTTCTAACACACAATTTTTTGGTTGGGTTTTTTTTTTCCCCTCTCACCCTCTGCCTGTCTTACATCTTCTGTGTTCTGTGAACAATCTCTGTGTACATAGGTGGCTGTTCATTATAGTGCACTGCCTGTTTGGCTTAACTATGCTTTTTCAGGAGGTATATATGCTTTGACAAAAAATATAATGCATATCATACACACTATATTGTCTGAAAGGAAGATCATGAACAATGGCAAAAATTGAAAACAGGGAAAAGTAATAAATATCAAAGAAGAACACAGCAAAATTAATATCTGGGAAAAAAAAGTTACAATAAGCCTTGGAAATGCCCTTAATCCTCACTGTAGGTCTGAACTTAGTCCTAAAGCCCTTTTACGTTCTTTGCTCTCTGGTACACAGTTTATGGCAAAGCATTCAAAGGAGCAGAAACTATTATAAAGGTCACAAGGCAAAATAAAGCTACTGTTGCTACTATCTGAATGTTATCCATCCAAACCTCTACCAGCTGCCATCCAAACATGTTTATACTGCTATTCATTTGAGGGTAAATACAGAGGAGCCACATCTAACTCTAGTAGTACACATTCAAAGTACCGTAATCTAATCTAATCTGTATCTAATTTTGTCAGGGTAAATAGCAGTTTATTAAAACACAGGAAGAGATGACTATTGATCTGTTCCTTTGAGAAACCTCCATATTAATATTGAAAAAGTATCTACCCAAAGTTCAAGATCTTTGTGGCTACCAAAATAACAACATTCATCTCTTCACTGTCTTGGATAGATTAGCCGATTTGGTTTTGATCCATGTCACAAGTACAGAACTGTCCCATCTGATATCTGCAAACCTACATGAGTTTGAAGTATATGTATATATCTGGTGTCCTGGGACTTCATTTTTCATACCAGATTAAGTCTGGATAGATGAGGATGAAATTCAGGTGCATCATTGCATTGAAATGATTACATAGCTTCTGAAACTGAGCTAGCATTGCATACTGAGGCAGTATGTTTTCAGAGCTACTAAGCCATCTCAGAATTTATTGTACCAGGATATACTATATACAGAGGCATGTATTCTGTTTGTTTGTCAGGTTGTTTACTACCTATCTTAATGAAGAGTTGATTGTAACTTAACTGTGTACTTAACCCTAATGTTAAAATAAAACAAAAATAAAATTTCACTTACCATAATAGCTTCAGTAATAGCTTCAGCCTTTTTAAAAATATTTTCCATGCCAAAGATTTTGCAGTACTTGTGCTGAAGAGATATCTGTATATGTAGAGAGGGAGATGTCTAATCACTTGTCTTCAGCACTCTCCGCACTTTGATTCTCGTTTGTCCAAATGTCCTCTAGACTTAGCATCTATTTTAGACATTTATTTGGGGATGGAGCTAACTTCTTTTAAAGAATGCCTCTCCACATTGATTACACAGGGAACCAACACACTAAGTTGAATCTCAACAGAGTCCTAACTGAGATGGCTATCCATACTTCTGCACAATGGAAAGAGCAAGTTCTTAACAGAAAATTATGTTAGAAAATCTGATTAATGCCTTATTTTGTCAATCATATTTTCTAAAACTACAGGCTTCAAAATACTACAGAACTGCTGATAACCAATTTGTGAATTCAAAACCAGTTGTATTTTGTGGTCCTGCACATTTCTATGTAAGGTAAAGCTGCCATTGACTTAGCAGGGATCAAGATTTTGCTCCTTGTGGTCAAAGGATTTATGTTGCCTTGTTGTCTGTTATTAATGTTTTTTTGAGCTGCATTTTTTCTTGGGGCATCTAATTCAGTAGGTAGATTTATTCATTTCTACACTGATCTTTTTATTTTATTACCACATAGAAATTCTTTTGGAGTTTTAAACTGCCAGAGGAGGTAAAGGATAGTGGACAACTCCTCAGAAATAGTGGAGAAAATAATTTTGAAGTTTCACTTCAGATGTGAAATTACGTGGATCCATAGTGGGAAATTTCTTGGGAACTAGAGAAGTTAGCAGTTTGTTTCTTGGCTTTAAAAAAATGGCATCTGAGACTGTTCAGATGTTTGTACATACAAAAGTGTATGCAAGTAATTCACCAATTCACCAGAGAGCTTCAATTTAAGCTCTGTGTTCCAATATACAAACTATTTAATGGGCAAGAGGCATTTAACTGTACATATTAACTGTCTTGAATAGACCTGAAAATTGGAGTAGCTGATGAGCACCTGATCAAAAATGCTATGTGCTGTTTATGCTTAGAAGCTTTTCTGTTAGAAAAAAAATGTTAGAAATACTGTAGAGCTGAGCATATGCTGATTTTATGTTGATTCTTGTTTTCCAAAAATTACTCTTTTTCTGAGATTAAACTCAAGTGCATCCATTAATAACATCAAGTGAGTGATTGAAACTAAAATGGCGTAGCAAATTGTGAAAAGTAGCTTAGCAAATTAGTGAAAAGCGGCATTTCTTTTATAACTGCCATAGTCCTGTGAGGATGTCCACGCCAGGGAAAATTACCACTACATCTATTATTCTGATTCTGAATGCCTTAAAGCTTCTTATTTCCATTTTTGCCTTGGGCAAATTCTGCTTGTCTACAACCTGCTTAAAATTACTGTTTACAACATAATTATTTTTCCAGCAATTACCGTATCTCTCCTTAGGTTTCTTTATTTACAGAGAAAAAATATGCCATGAACCTCTGCACTATTCAGACAAAATTATCTTTAGGTTTTGATTAATTTTAAAGATTAAAATATAACTAGGTGTTATTAATAGCTAGGGGTTTATCAACACCTTTTCTATGTGTGTTATTTTGTAACCTTCCAGCTGTATTTGGACCATACTACACAATATAGTCTATTGTCCATTAACATCTATTAATTAACCTTTCTCAAAAAAAGAAAGACCCCCACAACTTAGATGTGCATACACATAAATTCTCCTGAGGTAATTTTGTTTTGGGTATCAAACATTTGAGTCCTTTTTTGAGGATTGAAAATGTGTGAATGAACACCAAATGCTGTTTTGAGTGCTTGTCGTGGTTTAAATCAAGTCCACACACAGCTCGTTCATTCACTCCCCCCCCCCCTTCGCTCCCCCAACTCCCAGAGAGTTAGGAAGGAGAATCCAAAGAATGTAGCCCCCATGGATTGAGATAAGAACGGTTTAATTGCTAAGTCATAACACAAATCACTACTGCCATTACTACTACAAATAATAATGATACAGCCAATAACAAGCGAAAAGAATACAACACCCCACCAGACACTGACCCATAACTTACCCCACCCTGCCCGACTGAGCACGAACCAATACCTCCTCCATCCCCCCAGAGCTCCAGCCCTTCCGGGTCTCTCCTGGTTACATCCTGGGCATGACGTGCTATGGTATGGAATACCTCATTGGCTAGCCTGGGTCAGGTGTCCTGTCTCTCCTTCCTCCAGGCCTCCCCTCCTACCTGGCAGAGCATGAGCTCAGAAAAAGGCCTTGAACAAACCAAACACCCGAGCAGTAACTCAAAACATACTTGCTGTCAGCAAGCGTTCCCAGCCCGAAAGTCAAAACACAGCACTGCACCAGCTACCAAGGAGAAAAATGACTGCTACTGCTCAAACCAGGACAGTGCTGTTCTGACTCAGCAGCAACACAAGATTTCTTTTTAAAATGAAATATTTATTATTATAAAATGCAATTGTTATATAGAATGGGCAATTTAAAAGCTCTAATATTTGATTTGAGGAGAAGTTGATACTAGCCTGGAAACATCTGCCTTTCTTTCTGGATTTAAAATTATGCTTTACACCAAATATTCATTCCACCAGACTCATGCTCAGTAATTGAGCAGTCTGCCCCACTGTAGTAATTTTAAATGCTCTTAAATGTTGATTAATTCACCAGAAAATTTAGGACATTTCCAGAAACCCAAAGTACATTCTCTGGAGTGTGAGACATCATACAAAATGAATGACTGTGTTGTGAAATTTTTAATCTGTTGCAAATTACTGAAGTCAGAGGAGTTGTTTTAAACTGTGAATCTGGCTTATGCTTTCCTTCTTTACAATGTATTCAAGAATATACCAAAGAATGAAAATGGACATGAAAAGGAGTAGTACTGAGTCTCTTATAACCTTGTAAACCCTTCATAGAACAAAGCTATTAAAGTGCTGTTGTCAAGCTTTATCAGTTCCCCAGGTTTTGGATGCATGGATTTTTCTTATACTGGGGACAAAATACTGCTTGCTTTACAAATGCAAAACATGCTTTGTGATTCATTTCACATAAATAGTGAAAATTTTATCTGACTTTTTACAGACAGATTATACATGCCATCCTTATTTCCTTGAGAGCTATTCACCTGAATAGCCTCAATAACGTAAAGAGTGGGTTAACAATTTATTCTCAATATTTATTTCTTTAAATTTCAATTTAATGTTTCAATTGAGAATAAACATCAAGAGAATACAGTGATGCAGCCCTTTTAAACAAACCTACAGGAACTAAATAGAGGTGTAGATGCATGTAATGTAGACAAGTAATTATAGTTAGTAGATGTTGCAGATTTTTACGGTAGAGATGAAAACGTTCAAAAATATGGCTCTGGTCATATTATTTTACTTGGGTAGGTTGCGCTTCACTGTGTTTCCTGCCTCACTTAGTATGAAAGAGAAATTCTGCTGAATTTAACAAGTTGCCTTTTGACCTGATGTTGAGTTAAGCTTCCAGAAGCTTGTATCAGCACAAGGTCACCAACAAGCAGTCGGGAAATCTAAATATGGTGTAGAAAAAGAGATTAGGCTTTACTTGGGTTCACATTATTTAAACAAACAGACAAGACTTTCAGGAAAGCGAAATTATCTTTCTCATCTGATAGGTCAGATCACTTTATTAAATGATACAATTTACATCTCTGGCATGCACTCTCAAAGTATCCTTTCAGAGAGCAAAAAGTCTTTAGAAGTGAACAGCCTTTTGTAATAATACAGTCTTTTGCTACTAGGCAGAAATGCAATGTGAATAGATATATGGTTGTGTTAAAGCAAAACAAATTGAAAACAATAATGAACAAAAGCTGTGAACATCATCATCATCTAACATACCTAAAGAAAGCAAATTTTCAGGTACATTGTGTATTCAGATACTGTGGATATTAACAGAGACATCTCTTGAGAGTGAACACAGAAACAACATTTTTTAAATACCAAGAGAATTTTTTCCTCATATTTACTGAGCAGAACTGTGCATTGAAACACAAATGTAAGAAATATTTGTGCTAATATATTCAGAAATCACTCACAACAGTCACATCTATTTGATAGAAAGATGCTTTACTAGTGGAGGAATGGGGTGATAAACAGAAAGTGAAAAATGCCATGTGGTTTGTCATAAAGCTCTGTATGCATTAATATGTCATTTAGTAGTCTGGGCCTGCTGCTTTCACTGAAATCAGTACATTGCCTCAATCTGGTTTTAGCCTGATTTCCTTTGTAAACAATGCCTGTGTCCTCATGCCTGTGTATATGTCTTTCCTCCCGTTAATAACTTTGAAAATGTTTATATCTCATTACTATGTGGCAGTGGAATAGATCTCAAAGACTTTGAAGTCTTTACCCCCAGGCTTTGTAAAAATAGACAGCTGGGTGGAGGATGGATAAACTTACCAGCATTGGTACTGAGGGGTGTGCTGCAGTGTGAACTTATTCATTATTAGATAAGAGAGAATCCATATGGGAAAGAGAGCTAGTAAATCCTCAGCAGGAGGAAAAACATCTGTAGTAGAACATGTTAAACACCCACAATTATCTATGATAAGATCAAAACCCATGAAATACAATGTCTATAATTTTCATGTTCACAGAAACACTTAGTTTTTCTTGGGACATTGGCAGAAAGTCAGTGATTCCATGGGAAACTTTCTGATTCTGCCATTCTTATGTGTTTGTTGCGTATTAGGGTGTTAGAGCTTGATCATGTGTATATTTTTCTGTATTGCTATGTGATCAAGCATTAAATGCTTTCTAATATCACTTTGTATAATCATTTTTTTGTAATATCAAAATTTAAAAATACTTTTGGCAATTTTGAAATGCATGTAGCTTAAAATTAAGCACACATTTCCTTCTGGTACATATATGACCTTAGAGTTCACAACATATATTTCAATAAGAATTCAAAAGTTAGTTATCAGATTCTGAGAATTAAAATAAATATTGTGGGTGAAAATATGCCTTACTTCAAATTCATTAATCTGGCTTCCTGTTTAGCAATGTAAAAGACACAGTTCAAAACAGAAACCTGAACTTGAACTGCACACAGGTTATCATTTTGTTATGGTGATGTGTACCACAGTTCAGCAAAATAAGTAACCATTATATAATTTTCAGAATGTAGGCTTTCCGTGAAATAAACACAAACTATAATTTATTGGATAGCTAAGGCTTTGATGACTTTAAATTATAACCTTCACTAAATTTCACTTGGAATTACAATTTCATAGAATAATGGAATCATAGAATAGTTAGGATTGGAAAGGACTTCAAGATCATCTAGTTCCAACCCCCCTGCAATGGGCAGGGACACCTCACACTAAACCATATCACCCAAGGCTTCATCCAACCTGGTCTTGAACACTGCCAGGGATGGAGCATTCACTGCCTCCCTGGGCAACCCATTCCAGTACCTCACCACCTGAAATTAAGTGAAAATTTGGCATGTATTTCCAGGGAGATTGGCCTGGATCTGAAGAGAAGCCATTAAGACTAATGGGACTACCACAGTCCCACTGGTTTCCATGGGAGTATTCCCAGTCATGATAAAAGGGGACATTATGGGACTTGGCAAAGAAAAATGTATTTTTGTCTGTGTGGCAGGAAAATTTATTCTGATCATATGCATATGTGCAAAGCTCATTTTCAGGCATATCGTAGTAGCCTTGTTAAGGTAATTTTTCTACATAACATTTTCTTTGCAAATTCATATTTTGTGAAATAAATTTGTAAGCTGCTATAGCAATGTGATCCTATTTTCAAAGTTTACAGCTCCCATGCCTTCATTTCCTGCTTGATCAAAAGGCTCAGCTGATTTCAGGGAGACTTCTGTTTTGAGCAGAGAATTTCTGCCAATATAAACTCACTAAGTGAATATTTTTCATGTTATTATTTCGTTTTATGGGAAGTTCCAGGTCAACTGAATTTGGGTTTAATTTTCCTTTTTCCAGTATACCAATTATATTTTATAATATATTTGTTCTAATGAAAAAATCTCTGCAGATGGGAAGGTTTTGTACTATGTTCTTTCTTACTGCGTATATGTTTCAGTTCATTCTAATCTAATCACTCATAGGTGGCAACCTTACTGAAACTAAGGGTAGCTTTACAGTGCTTTTGCAGTAATTTGAGCTGGCTGGTTGACAGATCCTTGAAGAATGCCCCAAAAAATTAGGATGATGCAGAGCATTTTGTAAAACTTGTGGCTTTCATTTAATACTTTAGTAACATCTAAACTACCCAATAAGCTTGGCCTACATGTTTTTTCAGCCACTTATTTCTACTGTTTAAATAAGCTCAAGTGCAAGATAGGTATCACCAGCAAAAATTACATAGTCTCTTCAGATGTATCAAGACAGTTTAATTGTAACCAACTGTCCAAATATTTGCTACTCATACTAGACTCGTATAATTTAAGGTTTGTCATTAACCCTCTTTCACATACTAATTCCTATCTAGAACAGGTATTGTTCTTGATAAGCAATACCTGATCTGTTTTCCAAACTGAGAATACAAATCAAAAGCTTTCTAAACATTGAGCTACCTAGATACTAAGAATAACAGCTCAGACAGTTGGATTACCAGAGGCTGTCGTAGTAACTGTTGAGCAAATAATGCATTTCACAGAGAAAGGCTGTTCAGCCTCTGACTTGTTTGTTAGTTTATTACAAAGTTAACTTGCAATCCAGTTTAAGTACACTTTAAATACTGTCCTCATCCTTTTTGTTATTCAAGTATCATGGTACTGATCTCTATTAATAACACCTTGCTTCCTGTTTGGATTGGATTATTTGATTAATTACAATATGCAGAGCTTCCTCAAAACTGTCTTGAAATCCATCTGAAATGGGTGACTGCTCAAGAACACATGTATCTACATGTTTAAGAATTCAGGTACCATGACCACAGATATATTTTAACTGTGGCCACAGTAAAAATATTCAATGGTTTACTTTCTTAGCTCATTAAAAAAATGCAGTAAAGAAAACATATGGCAAATAACCCAGTGCTTCCAAGTATTCCACATCCACTGAAACTTTCCCAAGTCTGGTTATATCTAGTATCTTGGAACTCTATGTCAAACATACCCAGAAAACCCGTGAAATCCTGTAAAACACTTCTTGCCTTAAAAGTGCCCTAATTTTACTTCCCCCCCCCATACACACACATTAACATTACTGCAAGCACTTGTACTGTCTCCATCTACATCCTTTCTAGATCTGTGTATCAAGCACATTGGTTTCCCTGCTTTCATCCTACTGCTCACCCCAAGAAATATGTATTTTTGCCTTTTGAGGAACAGAACAATCTTGGGTTAGGTGTAAAACTGAGTCTATTGTAGAGCCCTGTGGTTATGTGAAAACTCTGCTCCATTCAGTTTTGCCTCCTCATTTCTAAAGTTCACAGATTGTCAGGCCAGCAAGAAACTCTTTCTCCAACTCAAATCTAAGGCTTGTAAAGCTGGAAGAAAGGAAAATATGCCAGGCCCTTCAGCTGCTCATGTTGGACGCCTCCATCCCCTTGGCTGTGGATTGTAGTGTGAATCAGCTGTTGACAAGCAATAGTCAGACCTGGAATCCATGGACATTATATCAGGATCTGTTCTGGACTGTTGACTGCAGTAGGCATACTGCAGGTGAGAGCCAACTTGCGTGGTCACACTTGAGGTGGATAGGGAGCTTCTGGAGGGCGATATAATACTTGTTTGCTTCCCTCCCAGTAAGGCTACACTACCACTTGTGACTGGAGGCTCGTAAGAAACCTTTTGTTTCCATTCATCTTGTTGCTCAGGAAGTGTTTTCCTGCGAGCAGCTGATACTACATTAGCAGCAATGGATTCCTGCATATTTTGAGGCCCAAAAGCTTCATCCACTAGGCCAAGAGGGGATCTTGATGCTGCTTCCCAGGGAGTGGGTCTCTTGCCAGTCCTGTCAGCTACTGTGTCTGTCTTGCTGAAGTAATCAGGGGCAGGCTGAAATGTAAGAGGAGAAGTAGGAGACATTGCTTGAGAAATGAATGAAGAAGGTCTCCCAGGAAGTGATAATGAGCGTCCACTGCTTCTTTCCTAGGAAAACAAAATACTAAATATAGTTACAGTTATTAAAAAAAAAAAAAAAAAAAGGAAGCTCCTTCACTTCCAAACTGGAACAGCAGACTCAGGCACAGCTACAGGTTGGGCGGAAAAGAAACAGCCCTGCGGAGAAGAACTTGCTAGTGTTGGTTGATGAAAAACTTAACATGAGCTGACAGTGTGCTCGCAGCCCAGAAAGCTAACCATATTCTGGGCTGCATCAAAAGAAGCGTGACCATCAGGTCAAAGGAGGTGATCCTGCCCCTCTATTCTGCTCTTGTGAGACCTCACCTGAAGTATTGTGTGCAGTTCTGGTGTCCTCAACATAAAAAGGACATGAAGCTGTTGGAACAAGTCCAGAGGAGGGCCACAAGGATGATCAGGGGACTGGAGCACCTTCCATATGAAGACAGGCTGAGGAAGTTGGGGCTGTTCAGCTTGGAGAAAAGAAGGCTGCGTGGGGACCTCATAGCAGCCTTCCAGTATCTGAAGGGGGGCTATAGGAATGCTGGTGAGGGACTTTTCATTAGGGACTGTAATGATAAGACAAGGGGTAATGTGTTCAGATTTAAACAGGGGAAGTTCAAGTTAGATATAAGGAAGTTCTTTACTGTGAGGGTGGTGAGGCACTGGAATGGTTTGCCCAAGGACGTTGGGAATGCCCCATCCCTGGCAGTGTTCAAGGCCAGGCTGGACAGAGCCTAGGGTGACGTGGTCTAGTATGAGGTGTCCTTGCCCATGGCAGTGGGGTTGGAACTAGATGATCTTGAGGTCCTTTCCAACCCTAACTGTTCTATGATTCTGTGAAAGCACGTTATCTTGGCAATACCTTTGTATGTCTGTGGACACTTTTTAATACCTTTTTTTTTTTAGTGGAAAAAGAGGAGTATTAAAAAGGAGGCAGAGAAAGCAACAGGAACAAAGCAAACTGAATTTTGGAGGAAAGTAGATAGAACAAAGACAGGCTTTTACTGAAAAGGTACAATTACATTAGCAACTGTGCATTAAGTAGTGTGCCTTGCTCTGAAAAGGCCATTCTTAATAATGAAAAAGAAAGTCATGTTGTGACAGTTCTGTGTGTGTTTACAAGATTCTAATATGCAGACACAGCCTAGTTTATTTGATAACAGGTTCTGTCTAGGATATCTGTCTGAGAGGATATCTCTCAGTCTTCTTTTAAGAGAGGCATTTCTTACTCTGAAATTATTAGACTTAATGCAGTTTTCACTTTTCACAGCACAAAAAGAACACAACAAATTAAAGACATTAATGCAGTCATTCACCTAATACCCTTACATCATGCTATTTAACCTGGCTTCTTTAAAAGGCAGTGCCCTCAAAATTTCAGTACATTCTGACCCATTTATAGGAGCAATCCATTCATATTTGACAAATCCTAATCTTCCTAGTAATACAGCACTTTGAAACAGAAACTGTGGTCATGAGAAGGTCCTGCTGCCAACAGTCATTTGGCAGCGTATGAATCGGGGACAACGTTTTCCCCAAGCCAGATGTTCTTTGTTTTACACAGGCAAATTACATTGTTCTTCCTGAGTAGTTTCTATACATGTGGCTCCTGAACTCATTGATTTACACCCATTGATTCATATCCTGAGGTTTAAATGCCTTTAATTCTGAAAGCCAGTGTGAAATTCCAGTCTCCTTTGCCAGAGGCTTTGATAGAATTTCATTCAAACAGCATTGGTCTGTGTTACTTTTCCTACTGAGCTTCCAGACTTAAAATACTGTGGACATGATCTAGATAAAAGTTGATAAGTATCTAATCATAAAAGCTATAGCTTATCAAACAAAGATTCATGTAGAAATGTCATGTTTTATAGGCTTTTCTGTCACAGGATCTTGACACTTCTAAGGAACTTAAAAGGCTACTGCTTCACACAGGCTTTTAGATCATATTTTCCTATCAGCCTTGTATATGAGAGATGGAAACTGAGAAAGAGGCTACTGATTTCATTATTTGCAGTCAGTTTGTTGGTGCTCAGTCTGAATCTCTTAAAAGAGATGTGACACACAGAGGTTATGTAATGAGACAAATTTCACAACTAGTGCTGTACAACAGAACTATGAACTGCTTCCCAGTTTGCAGTTCCAGAGAGGAAAATCCCCAGTGTTATTAATCCTACCCCCACATACTTATGGCAAGTTTTCACAAGATTCTGCTTCTATGTGGAAAACAAAACAAAACAACCCTTCATTTTGGGAACCTAGGACACTCAGTTATTTTTTAACAATCCTCACTTAAACCTTGAGATGATCAGACTTTAAAATGTGGCTGATCAGATCATCACATATAGGCAGATCCCAATTGAGTACTCTAAGATAATATAAAAGCAAGCATATGAATAATATATAACTATATAATACAAAATATATCTAAAAATAAGCATATAAAAATAATTACCCATTTGGAAAGTGAATTTATATATATATATATGTATATATATATACTGTCAAGAATGGATTGAAGTTTACCTGTACCTAATTCAGTTCACCTGATGAGAGTGATCTCTTTTTTTTACCGCAAGATAAGAGTCCAGATAATAGATCATGCTTAGGGCCAATAAGTGGCACACCCAGAGAGGCCAGTCAGAATAAGTCTCTAACGTATTATGATTTTTTTCTTCACTGAGTCCACAGAAAAGAGCTTATTCAGCAAGCCTGCTCAGTGCTTTTTGTTTAAATTATTGGCAAGAAAACAATTTATAAGGTGCTAAAACAAAAGAACATGGAAAATTAGGTACAGTTTCTATTAGAAATAAATCTGATAACCTCAACCATGAAACTAAGGAGATACGATTGTACAGAGGGATGAAAAAGTTGTTCCACCTACATGTGTTAAAAACAGATCCACCTACTAGTCTACATGTGTTAAGTGCTCTTAGGAGGGTTCTAGAGCATTGTCTGTGCTGAGCAGACAGAAAATTTCCGCTTTATTTAATAGAAATTCCATTTCCAAGCCCTGAAAGTACTTATTAGAATTCCAGAGATGCAGAGGGAAGCTACACTGTTGAAGGAAGGAGTATCTGACTTTTCAAAACAATTAGATGAAGATACTTTTTAGACTGTCATGTTTAGAGAAGAACTCCAGAATTCATAGTCACAGAAGTATTTTTGGTCCTAAGCGTAACTAATAAAGCAGGAGTTAATTTTCTTTGACCGAGTTTAATCAGGGAATAATAACTTACCAAGTGTATTTCACTATTTGTCTAACAAAATGGGCCATTCTACTGTGTTATGAAGATAAAAATTTAACTTGTAAAAACAGAAATAGTGTAGACAAAATTAAATGTGTAATTATGGTGAGTTCTACATTTTTTAAAAACAGGTGGTAGAGCAGATTCAACAGAAAAATCAAGATTGTTAGTGGAAAATAAGATTATATTCTATGATGATGAAAACTATTCTAGACATAGCTTTGTTATCATACAAGGCAAAGAAAAGGATCTGTCAGAAGAAAACTAAAATCACCTAATAAAAAAACCCCAGAATAGCTCTGTATGAATCAAGCAACACAGTATACAGTTACTAGCACAGGGTTTTGACAAACAGATTTGGGGATGAGCTTTTTACTGGCTTGAGAATCCCCTATGTCCTTCATTTGGAAGACACAATGAACAAGTGTTTGTAATTCAAATTATACCTATCCATGGCACATGTAATGTAATGCAAATCATAAATACAGCATTTAAGGGTTGTTGTAGAAAAAGCTGAATCTCAAATACTGGTAATCTGGAGAATTAATATTATGTCTATTGAATTTGTCCTTACCAAAAAAATCAAACAGCCAAATTCTGTGAGATGCCTTGGATATGAATGAGTTTAGTCTCAGAGGCAATAAAAATATTTTCTCCATTTTGATGTGGAATTCTGCTCAGTTTATTAGCTTTTGTGCAGTATGGGTCTGTATTTGGCTAGAATGTTAGGCCTTGAAAGAAGATACACAGGCAGCAAACTGGAACATCAGTAGTGCCTTGGGAATGATTTTGGTTATACTAATATTTCTTGTACTCATTTTTTTTTGTTTGTTTGGGTCCCTCTAGTCAGGGTCTTAGGGATAAAATGACTAGGTTATAATACAAGTAGTTCATAGTGTCTTGTGAGCTGAAGAATGTTTCCTTATGTAAGGATGGCTTTCCTCATTTCTGAATAGGATTAGCCAATGATCACTCTTATTAGGATGAAGACATCCGTGACTGACAGTTTTTTCCAATGGAATTTGATTTATAGTCTGCCAGGTAACCTGCAGCCACCGTAACAATTTAACTGGCCAGTAAGAGATTGTGCCAATTTATCTGGAAAAAAAAAAAACCAAAACCTTCCTTAAAAGCTGATAAACAGTCACCTTTTCTTATATTTTTTAACTTGCATTTTCATGGACTTTTCTAGATTTCATCTTAATAGCCATCTCCTGTATGACTTCCTTCTGACAGAGAAACAGGCCAGGTCATCCAAAGAATGCCCCAGTGGACTGCTTTGTTGGGTGGTATATCGTGTTTGGAGACTAGATACATCGGGTACAACAAATGCATTCAGTAAGATCTGTATTACTGAAGATAATCTGCAATTCCTTACATCTGTAAGCATGATTTTGCTAAAATACAAGTGTATAATAATGCATAAACTGAGAGAAGATCAATATTGCCTTTTTTTTCATTGCAGTTGATTTATTTTTGGTAGTGGTGTTCCTAGACTGGAAGTCTAAGTCTGAATATTTCTAAATTCAAGTCAGGTTCATATTTGATATTCATATACTGATTTCTGTCACTATTTTGGTGTTCCCCCCCTTCAAACTATCAAACACAAACTTTAGAATTAAGGTAACATCTAGTCACTGCACTTCATCTTTCACTTACTGGACAGCAGCAGCCTGACACAGTGGTGCTTTCTGTTATTTTCCCTTCATATTTAATTCTTGGAGGTACATCTTTTGACAGGCATGTACTAAAAAGAAGGTACAAACCCAGCATCATATGGGAGGTAAGTGCAAATGGTTAATAATTATTTTATGAGATGATCATAAAAAGAGGGGTAGATTTCTTCCATTTCTTCCCAGAAATCAAGAGAGAAGGAAGAGTGATATGCTACCAGAGTTATGACATTACCACAAATTATGTTATGGTAATCTTGTTGTAAAGCATTGATTATAATACTGTGCCAGCACTCAAAGTTTTATGCTGCAAAACAAACCAGCATCACATAGAGTGGTTTATCTGTTCTTTTCCCTTGCCTCATGTGAATGTTTTCAGAGAGAAGGATCTTTTCTACAATAGTTATTGAAGGGAAAGTGATTCTCAGATATCAAGAAGAGGAAAGGCAGCTGTGTTGTTTAGGTTAACATTGATTTTAAAAATGTGAACTATTTATCAACTGGTTAGTTAAGAAAACATTTATTGTACCACAGGCATTTTTGATATTTATAAGCTCTATATTAATAAAAGCTAAAGCAAATTACTTCCAAAAGAAACTATTTTGATATATATGTAAATGAATATAAACACAGTACTTATAAAAGGTTTATGCAAATATAGATCTATCAGTGTAAGTAAGAGTGTAAATGTATGCCTTTTTCTTCAATAGTATCTATTCAATAGCCCAGAAAAATTGGTTATTTGGAACTTACTGCTATTTCAAATTTTGTGATACAACTTCAAAAGCTTTGAAAAGCTGAAAGACAAAAAGAGCAATACTAAATTTCATTAAATAGTGCAAATTTTAAAGGCATGAGTCGGAAAGATATTTTTCATCTTAGAGACCAAATGGGAGTGCAGAATACTACTTAGTGAAATGATTTCACAATAACTTTTCCTGTCTCAGGTGACAAATCTCCATAGTAAATGAAAACTGCTCATATGTTTACAGGCTGAAACTGCCTTTTCAGTGATTAGAGAGGCATGTATTACATTTTCAAAAACAAGCAGAAGTTCTATTTTCAAAAGTAGGTTGGACCCTTAACAGCCCAGTGAAACTCTGCAAATGTACATTCCCAACTGATTAAGTTGCTTGAAAAAAAATACCTAGGTGTCTAAGTCATTAAGGCAGTTTTATTTTTAACCTTTCATTATAGGCTCTTAATCCCATATCAAAACATGTCCAGATCTGAGTTAACATTAGCACCTGACTAAAAGAGGACAAAGAAGGAGGAAGTAGGTAAAACAATTGTCTCAAAAAATGACTGCATTTTCAAAAAGCCCAGAATAATGCTTTTCTCATTTTGCTTTCTGTGGACTTGTGATGGCTGCTGTGGTTAGTGACCAAATCACTGAGAACACAGTAAGACAAAATATGAAATACTTGATTTTTATGCCTTTTAATTCTATCATTGTTTCATTTTTTTAAACAAAACCCAAGCATTTCAGTTTTTTAAACTGAACTGTTTATAGAAGGGAGGCATATTGTTTATTTTATTACAGCTTTTTTCATCCCAAACCATTTACAATTTAAACTTGATGTAATGAAAAATTTCTCTCCAAAATGCTGCCAGATCTTGAGTAAGTGTGACAGCTATTATACAATATGAATTAAAAAAAAAAATGGAAAAGTCATATTTATTTGAAGCTCTGGAAATAATTTATAACAGGCTAAAATTGGAATGCAGTATTTTGGTTGGTAATGGCTGGGCAGGCAGGGAATTTTACCTGTCTAACAACTAAAGCCATGTCAGGGGCTGTACTGAGGCTAGAAATAAATTAAAATCGCATAGTTCATGTCTGATCCTAGCTTCCTCAAAGCTGTCTTTTCAGCACATGCTTTCAACAATTTATGGGGAATTTCAGAACTGGAACCTAGATTATTCTAAGTTTAGATTGTTTACAACTGTGATATTATTTCAGGTAAGAATAATTGTGATATCATTGTTGGCATACAAACAAATGGCTACTGTCAAACATCTTATATAAGCTTTGTAACAAATTCTGCTTCTCACAGTAAAGTCCTTTTTGATTGTCAAGTAATGATAAAAAAGAAGATAAGTAGATAAGTCAGTAGAATTAGGCTTTCAGTACTGCAGAATGCCTAATAGTGCTGCTAGTCTGTATTAAATTATTCAGTGAGCTCAGTTCGCACCTGTGTAAATGAGAGAAAATTAGTGCTTTTTTATCATATATCTTTATCCATATATGATTATCAAAATACAATACAGTTATGTCTATAAAAGCAAATAGATGAAACTTTTTTTCACCTCTTAGCTTTCCTTGAATAGCATTAAGGCATACTACCTTTCCTTGGAATAAAGTTTATTTCTTGTAAGAAGAATATCTGCTGCCACCTTCTGGACTTTTATGTTACACAGCTTAGAGGAAGGCTTTAGAAGATGAAGACTTGTGAGTGAACATTTGAAAAACAAGGGCAAAGTTGTTCCTACTTTCTGACCTTGCTATTTTTTATTAACAATGAAAGGCTTTAAAGTTGTTATAAAGTCTAATGATATTTTTTTCTAAAATCAAAGAAAATAAATATATATGATATTGTAATACTTGAAGATGGTGGCACTGTTGCTTAACATATCCATACTAAAAGATAAATTATCCAGTTCTTTATGATTTTCTTATAAGGTCTTTCAAACTGAAATTTTCTGGTGCAGTTATTTGGGGATTTTTTCTTATTTATGTAATCCGAAATAATTCAACCATTTCAGATGCATTTCAACCAGATGAACTTACATAGTTCAGCCATTTCAAAGAGTGAGAGTAGGGAAAAATACATGTCAGTGACAAAAAATTCTAGCATCTTTTTCCATGAAAAGTAGTACCACTACATGCTTTAGAACTAATTTTAGACTGATCTTTCTGTCTGACATGTCTCATATTTCTATGCAGACTTTGTATATCAAGCTATAGGCTTATATAGGCTCAGTGAGAGCACCTTGCGTTTTACACCTAGCTCCTGAGAACTCTGTTAGCGGCAATAATACTCTGTTAGAACTTCGTCTTTGGAAACCACACAGTAGAACAAAGAGGCTCTCCTTGTGCTTATACTACCACATAAATTTGTAAAGGTTTCAAGTGGACTGAATTTAAAAACAATTAGGAATAGAGTTTTTCCTTTGAAAACTGAAGAGAATAACAGGAGACTGGATTAGCATGCTTAATAGTCTTTGCCTACATTACTCAAGGAAGCAGGTGTTAAAACCATCGAAATAGTATCATGTGGTTTGTCTTAGCTTGCAAAGAAAGAGTCTGTAGAGATCCTTGAGACACCATGTTTCACTGAGCTTCAGGATTTTTCCTGCTTTTGAAATAATTTGATGAAAAACCAAAAGTGCTTCCTGTACTAACCAACCAACCTGAAAAGCACTTGCCAGGCATAGCTCCGCAGTGATTCCAGCTCCTCCCTTAGGTAATCACATACAAAGGTAATGTTTACTATAAAGTAAGAACAGCTGTTGTCAAGGTATTGTGAACTTGTGATGAAGGCACCAGGTGTACTGTATGAAATTACCAGGCTCTCATATTTTCTCAGGAAACCTACCAGCAAATAAGCAATTCAGAGCTTCTGAATCTACAGGTTTTTTGAGGATCTTGTCAAGTTTCTTCTTTGTATAACATTTCTATTTCAAGCTACAAAGTAACATTATGTCAAGCTGTGTAACTAAGATCTGCACTTGCCATGCTGCACTGCCAAAGCGATCGGTGGAATCCTGGGTGTATGACTTAGGCAAAGAAAGATGTATCAAGTTTTCTTAAAAAGGCAAGACTGGAAGAGTGGATCTTTTCAGAACTGATCTTTTTTGTTTGTTTGTTTGTTTGTTTGTTTGTTTCCTAAAGCTATAAAATGTGGAAAAGGATCTTGGTAAAAGAGAGGAGAAACACTTTGTGAATTATTAGTTGCAAAGAGTGACGTCGTTTCACTGGTATTTCTCTGCCTCATAGTGAATTCCCCACAGGGAGGCTGGAGCAACAGAGCATGACAGCAAGGCTGGTCCTTTGTTGAGATGTTGTCCTGGATACTTGATAAACAGTGCTCCTCCCAGATCACATCAGCTACTGTCAAATTCTCTTGATAATTGTTTATAATCTTTTATCAGAGTTTACCTTAGCATTTTCTAAAACTCTTATATATAGGAGTATCTAGGACAATATGTCTGTAGATCTGTTACCTCTCAGAGCAATGGTCTGTTGGTAAGACCTGCTTCTTTTTAAAGCTCACTTTTTAATTTTTGCTGGGTATTAGCATTTTGGTTCTTTCACAATATCTCTTTGTAAATAGTAATGAAAAAAAAAATAATGCTCAGTGATGTGAGTGCTTTATGGTCCCAAGAATAATCTAGAAAACTTCAACAAAAGGCTGGAAGTAGTTAGCCTTCTCTGTGCAGAATAATTAATCCCTTTCTTTTCTTTCACCTTGAGTATTTCATGAACCTCCGTTAATGAGGAATATGATTACCCTGTGCAGTCTCTTTTTTCTGGATTTTCCTCCCCAGTGCTTGGCTCCCTATAATCCTAGTAGTTTTTTCTCTCATAATTGCTGCTCTGCCACTTAGCCCTAATTTTCCTACCTGAACCATATACCAGAGATTTGGAACCTGCTGATGCCTCAGATATCTTAGTATTTCTTTACTACAAACACATACAGATTTGTTTGAATTCTAAACATTCATTTTAGTGTGAATAATGACATCACTCTGCCAAAAAGAAAATTAATTCATTGCCGCATGATTGCTGTGGTGGCAGCAAAATGGGTCACTAACAGTTTTAGGGCTGATTTTGTGTCTTGACTCTTGAATATTTCATATAAAATTAAATTAGGCATGCAAAAATAAATAAAATAGAAGTTGGTATAAAAAATTAGGATCAGTGCAAGAATACTTCAGACAAAACTGAACTGAAACCTCCTCTTAGTGGCTGATCTCAAAATGGAATTGTCTTGATCTCGGCATGAATTGTCAGTGTGTCTACAAGAGAAGTGAGCATTCCCTGCTGCAAGTCTCGATATGGGTGTATTATGAAGTCCCATGCCACTGGCCAGGTACTTTTGGAACCAAGCAGCTTATTGTCACTGGATATGGTCACATATCTTAGGACACAGGCAAAATTGTTTCTTCCATAAGGGAACAAAGAGCAAATGAATGAGGTTTATTTGTATGAGATGGTAATATTTATTCAATAAATGTTCCTACAGAAAATAATAATAGAAATATCTTTCTAATTGTTGCATAATATGTAATCTTTTGTTGAGCAGGAACATGGTATAAGAGTGGTTATCCTAGAATATTGGGGGAGAAGTTAAGCAGTTCTCTGTTTAAGAACTAAATTTTGTATTTTTTTTCAATGGTGATTTCAACTTTTTGTCTAATAACTAGTCATCTCCAAAACAAAACTTTTCAATTGAGTTTTATAACAAGAGGCTTATAACTGAGTCAGAAATTGAAAGTATGTAAACTCTTGACAGAGGTAGCTGTTTTCATGAAAACTCTATCTGGATTGTGAGACCCAAACTGGTGCAGTATAATACTTCTGGCATGTGCTATAACTAAATGTGCTATAGCCAACATAAACCATTTAAACGCCTCTTTTAATGTGAACATACTGTAAGTATTGTTATAATAGGTGGCCTAAAATCACTGTTACATATGCTTACATAATGAACATAACAACTGGATCTTGGTAACCTTGTCATATTATGTAGAATAATTCAAATAGCTTTTTCAGAAAACCATTTACTAAAGCTCATTGCCTTTTCAAAGTAAAATTTCAAGTGTCTTCTCTCTACACAAACCATTCATTTTCTTGATATTTCAACTATGTTCGATACCATGGTTAGGTTTTAACTTGAATCTGTGACAACAAAGAGCTCAGCTTTCCCCTAAGTGTCTGCTTCACAAGAGACTGCATTTTGGATAAAACTATTACTTTAAGTAGGCTAGTTTTCTGAAATATTCTTGAGAATTACACACTTACCTGATTAGTAAAAGGAGTCTTGAAGCCAACTTGGATCCAAGCAGCATGTGTGGAGAAGGATGTGTATATATGAAATTGAATTCAAAGTTGGACTTTGAATGGGATTTTCAAAAAATCTTAGCTAAGATTACTAGTGTCACTGTGGCTTTTGCTTTTAACTCTTACTGGTGCTTAAAACAATCCTTGTGTCATTGCTGTAGTTCATAGGAAATACTTGTATTTAAATAGTAGCAAAAACCCCAAATGTGATCAACATACAAATTTTCAGCATAGATGCACTTCCTTTTCTTTTGGACAAAGTAAAAAGAAGGTAGGCTAGTAGCTATATTTTATACTGCTGTTACAGAAGCTGACTTCTTTCTTACTGCTGTAAACATGCATGTGATTTAGTAGACTTTCTAAGTGAACTTTTGGGTTGTGCTGAAAATTAGTGAAATAGGAAAATTATTTTAAAGATGACAACTATGCATTTCTGTCTTTCAGGTGAATTTAGTTCTAGACAGATGACTCAGGAAACAGAAAGTTTCTATTTCAGTCCATAGCTCTCATCTAACTCCTATTACTTGAATTCTGTCTTTCTGGACAGCTGATTTCCTTTGCCTGAGAGTATGTCTCAGCTTTACCTCTTGTTTCTTCTGCTGGTAATTAGAATAATAACACTTATTATTTCTTACTTGCAAAGTGGTATGCCATGTACACATATATATGCTAGAAGTTAGATTTCCCTAATCCCCACCTTTCACACAGGATACTCGGTCACTGGTGATAAATTCCAGAAATTACTGACCTGAGCCTAATAGGAACTGATGGCCATGCTATGTGAGCTGCTGTGTCTTAATAGCCATTTACATCAACATCAAGACTTGTGGAAGTACAAAACTGCTAAAAATTTCCTCACTGGGGGAATATTCTTGTGGTGGTGGTAGGGTGAACAAGTACAGAAGTCTGATTATAATTTACAGATGTGTTTTACAGGAGGAGACTGAGTAAAACCATATAAGGCAATATGAGGCTGATTGGATGACTGTGTATCTCTCTAGCAACATGACCTATCTATGGTAGGGTATCTTTATTCCAAGTAGATACTAGTATCTTAAACTTCTACCTAAAATAATGTATGCAAGTTCAGATATCTTTTACTGAGGAGAAGAAAGGAGTGAGGAAAGGGAAGGGGAAAGGGAAATGTAAAGGGAAAGAGAAAGGGAGGGAAGAGACTTCATATTAAGAGGGTAGCATAGAAAATAGATTTCCCGTACTGTCAGCCTGTACATGAAACAAAAAATAGCAACCAAACCAAAGAAAGTAAAGCCAAACAGGCAGAGAGGAAAGGAACAAGTTTAATGATAGAAGAAAAATACAGATACTGACAGTGGAAGAGATAGAAGGGAGATCTCCAAAGGATTAAAATTTTGCTTTCTGTTTCCAGGTAAATGCAGTGTAATACTTTCTTGGGTTTTCAAAGTATTTTTTACCCAAACTATTTCCTGCAATTCTCTTGAATTTTAAGAGAGAGATGGATCAGTTGGTCATTTTCTAATGCAGTTAGTATCCCAATCCAAAATATAAAGGGGATAGTACATTTTTGGAGGTCCAAAATTGAAAGGAGTGATTTTTATTGGCTTGATTAGACTTTGATTCCAGTCTGCTTTCTGCTTGTACAACCAAATGCTTCTCAGTTTTGATTGCAGTTTGAGTTACCATCATGGACCAATATAAGGAGATACTGTTCATACTGGGGAATGTTTTCTTCATCAAGACAGATAGTTCTACTAAAACCTTCTGATATAAAACATCCACACTCTGGTCTTAGCTACCTTAATGGTAGTTTAAGCAAATATATCAACAGGTTCTGCCACTTTTATTCACACAGTGGTGCTTTAAGATCTATAGCTTCACACTTGGGATGAATTTTGATACCCTTAGTTGTGTGAAACAAAATTTTATTTCAGACCTAGCACCACTGATGGTAACAGGACTACTTACTGGAAAAACATGCTAAACTCTTCAAATATAGCTCCTTGATTTCAGCAAGACTGTTTACTCACTGCAGTATTACACAGTAGGTTTTAAGACCACAGACTTAATAATTTTCTACAGTAGCAGTATTTCAATCCTTAGTCTCCAGTATGACAAGTAATAGGTGAAAGTATAAGACCAGAGTAAAAAGGTTTAAAGTGTGAAGAAGCACTGTAAAGCTTCAAATGAAAATAATAAAAAGTGTATGAGAGGACACATGATCATAGTTATGATTTACAGTTAAGTGCTAATTTCTATGGCATACACTACTCTGTTTGCAAGAATCAGTACCCTTGACTATATGTATCCCTTCAGCTCTCAGTCACTTTGCTTTCACAAGAAGCTATTGCATTACATTGCAGCTGGAAATTCCAGCTCATCTTTCTGACTGTTCAGTAATTTTGATTTACTAGCTTTTATCTTACTTGCTGGATTGAAGGCAAACTTTGGCTAAAAACATGTCTGCACTTGGGATATCAGATTTCCCCAAAATGGGAAATCTTTAAACAATTTTTGCAAGTCATTTTACCTCTTTTAAAGTCTTCAGAACACTCCGCCATCACATATAGCACATTCACTGTGAAATGACAGAGGCAGTTCTTGATTTTGGATCACAGCTGATCCACATAGCTTGCAAACTAAGTCCCTGGTGGACCGCCATATTCCTGTGGAAGGACCTTTGAGCCAAGACAGATTCTAACTTAATTCAGTGGTGCTCTGTGCAGGTCAAAGATCTATCCAGTTGTATTGCATTACTGATCAGTCAGAGTCTAACACTATCTATTTTATGCTGTTAGTAATATGTGTTAATATTATTTAATAAGGCACTTATTTTAAAAAGTCCTCAAATCCCGAGGTTATTAGAACATAGTTGGGGAGGGGAGGCAGAAAGACAGAAAGAAAGCTCTTCTCTATTAATTTGACATACCAGGAATATTGCTTACTGTTATTTCTGATGTAGGAGTCCTAAAGCAAAAACCTAGTGTCCTGCTTACTTAGTACAATGGTATCTGTTCATTTTGGGATGTTTTGTTTATAAAGCGTCTGATTCTTTTAATTATTTTAATTCCTTAAAAAAGTTCAAATATTTTGGACCCAGATTTAAGGTGATATATCTGACATTATTAAGGAAGCTAAAGAATACTATTGGCATTGTTTGTGTGCCAGGTTAACACTGCGAACAATTGATTGCAAGCAAAACGGACACCAAGTTTCAGCTATAAGGGCTACTCTTCAGTAATGGATGGCTTCCACACCTGTGCAGTGACACCAGCTTTCTTTGCTGAAAATTTTGGCCTTGGAGCAGTAAACAGAGAGGATGTTGTGCTTTCTGGCTTAGAAAATGCAGAGTAGCTTGTAGGTGCATATGATTCATTTACTGGGGTAGGGGCATCTGACTGGAACGAAGGCTGTGAAATGTAGGCTGGCACTGAGTACACTGAAGATGCCCGGGCACTAGTAGGAGAGCCAGCACTAGCTGGTCCTAAAGGTAGAGCTTGCTTTGAAGTGGACAACTTCGATGTCTCCTTAGTAGCAAGGCTTTCCTTAGTACTAGGAGGTTGAAAAGTAAATAAAGATGCATCAAGTTGATAAGGTTGGTGTTTCATAATATCCAAAGCATTGAGACCTTTCTTAGGTTTTCTTTTTGTGGTTTTGGTAGCAGCAGTGGACTTAGAGGAAGGCTTGGTAGCACCAGGAGGATAAGATGGGCTGTGAATGGGATTATAAGCAACAGGTGGAGGTGCTCGGACATTAGATGAATATTTCCAAGAAGCTGGTAAAGATGGAGTTGGAGATGAGGCTCGTGCCATGTTTGCCTGGACAGTCTCTGAATCTACCACATACTTCTCCATTCGAGAGTGCCTTCTGGCAAATAACTGTGCTCCTTTTCCGCTCATAGCTGGTGGCATCTCAAAGGGTGGCTTTCTTTCTTCAGCACTTGGTGTGACTGGTGTGGTTGTCTTGGGTGTATGGTTTGGACTCACTAGGGTTGCCTGAGGCCCTTTGAAAGGACCAGCTAAGTTGAGAGTACCTGGGGGATGGGCAGGAGAATGAGGATGCTGTGGAGATTTGAGTGGTGCGGGATATATTGCCTGAGGGGAGGCTGGTGCTGGGAAAGAAGGAGCCCTGCTAGAAGCCACAGCTGGAGGTGACCAAACTGGAGTACCAGCAGTAGGAGAGATCTTGACTGAAGGCTTTGGAGCAACAGGAGGAGGGGCCTTTTGTTTAGATGCTTGAGTCTGCATGAAATTGCAAGCTTCTGCTCCCAAACTGAGGTAGTCTTCTTCAGGTCCTGACTCAAAACCAGCCCCAGTAGTTTTTTTGCCCTCTGCATTGTGTACAAGGGACAATAGGGCAGGATTAGGACTTACTTTGGGTGCTTCTTTGAAATTGAACATAGGTTTTGAAGTGCTTCTTCTCTTTGCCTCTTGCAGTATCCCAGTTCTTTTGGCTGGTACTGCAATCCTTTCATCTCGAGATGCTATGTGTTCTGTTGGCTCACTGGATGACCACACAGATGGGGCAGCTCTGCTGGCTACAGGAACTGAAACAGGTCTGTATAAAGCCTCTGGTGGTGGGCTAACAGAGCAGTAAGGAGGCGGTGCTTGTATATCTGAAAGAGGACTAGTAATGTTTCTTATGGGTGAAAATGGTGCAGCTGCTCGGTTTTGAACCCCAGAAGGGAAGGGTTTTGCTGTTTTATTCAAAGAAGCTGCTCTTTGAGCGTCAGAGGACTGAAAAGAGAGGTTAGTGTCTGGTGCTAAGCCAAAGCCATTTTGTTGTAGCATTTTGCTACGATTCTGGCTCATGTCTGTGTAGCTTTTGCTCATGCAGGTCTGCTGTGTTGACATTTCTTCCTCTTTTGTTTGATATACTGTAGAATTTAGTTTCTGGAAGTTCTCTGATATTGCTTCTCTTCGTTCCTCTGTATGCACTGTGCGTGCCTTCATCTCCTCCTGCTCAGCAGTAATCTGATCCATCCTCTGACGCCTCTTGGCAAACATGAGGGCCCCTTTACCTGTGCTCTCTGGAAGTGTCTGCATCTCGTCTCCACTTTTTATCTTCTTCTCAACCTCAAGTAGACTGCTGTCCCAGTCAAACGTCACAATCTTATCGTTGTTGTCAATGTCAGAGAAGAAATCTTCATCTATTTCTGACTCGCTTGTTGCAAGCAAACTAACTTCAAAAGTGTTTTCTTTGTCCCCCTCTTCCCCTTCCCCTTCTTCACCCTCGTCTTCGTCACGTTCTAACTCCCCAGTACCGTAGCTGACTAAAGTATATTTTCTCGCCCTTTGACGACGCTTCTTGAACATCAGCACTCCCTTGGAATTGGGATTGGGTGCTGCTGTCAGCAGCAGTGCAATACTTTTACATTTAGATTTGGCTTCCTTGACCTGCTTCTCTGAAAGACTCTCACTTCGCCGGAGCCCTGTGGAAGGAGTCAAAGTGCACATTAATTGCATGGAGCCCACAAAAATACAAGGAAACTAACAACAAATAGTTCTGCAATTATCTATACCAAAATTTACCCACTGCTGCTTTTCCTATATTAAAACATTTATTTTCTTTTATATAGCAAGGTGATTATACTTATGCCTTTCCCACAACATCAACTGTGTTGTAAATTCTATATCTAGCATTTGTTAGAGTCACACCCATGCAAGTTCAAAGGCCACATCACTTTCTCTAAGACTTTCTTAGTTCAACAGGAACATTACCTGTGTCTTTGTTTCTGGCACCCTTGATTTTTATTCCCGTAAGTAATCTCAGCAGCAACAGGCAGACAATATTTTTTCATTTATTCAGTTTCTGTGGTCTGGCATTTACCAAATGTTTAACCACACTTCCTAGGCTTACAGTGGACATTCCCAACCAGCCAGACTCATGACTGCTCACTATCTGAGACCAAATGAGACTAACTGTATTCTGTCTGACAGTGGTAGCAGCTTCTGTCGTTTATGTGTTTACTCGTATGAGTTACAGAATGTGTATAGTTGCTAAAAGTTGGTATGATTCTCTGTAATAGCTATTTAAGAGCAAGTAAATATCCACAAAGGCATACATAGAAACTATCAGCGTTAACTTTCAGCCTCTTGGAAGACATGGGAATTTGGCCATGGTACTCAATTAAAGTGTTTTAACAAGCATTACTTACCTGAAACATGATACAGAATGATATAGGATATAACAACTTCAGAATATTTATTTTGAAAATGTGGCAGGAATGAATACACATCTAAGATCTGAATAAAAGATTATTCACTAGCATATATCAATAATATGTATTTCTTAAAGCATAAACTATCTGTTTTCATCAAGTCATGTGGCAGGGGAATAGATGCAGCTGTAAAGCTGATAGATGCACTCTACATCAGCATGACTCCTTCCTCATTATGTGACATGGAGCATATTCCTCACAGAAACTTTAGGTGGTGTCCCTGTTGTCTTCCCTTATCTTCTACCACCACATCTCATGAATGACAGCCTCAATAGCTTTTCCCTTTAAAAGAACTGTAAGTTGAAGCTGTCTAAATAAATGATCACCTCCCACTTAATTTAAAAAAAAAAAAAAGGCATGCCTCTGATATATAAAAATAGAACAGTAAATTATTTAATATCTTTTGCAGGCATAAATAAAGCAAACTCAGTAAAGAAAGCCATGTGATGGATTTTCTATCAATGCTTGTTTTAGCCATGTCAGTAGATGGAGACTGATGCTTCTCCTGATAAAGACAGCTGGAGTTTTGCCGTTATGCCAGATGACAGCATGGCTGGACCAATGGTTCTCACAAGAATCTATAAAAGAGAAAAGAGCTTGGTACCCAAACCAACAGTTTATAGTATTTTATAGTGAGAGAGCCAAATCACAAAATCATTGGTTCAGTCCTTGGATGGTCCAAATGCTTACAATAGTCACTGAGGACATTTTCCAACAGTATAGGTTTTAGTGTTAAGAGTGCCTCTGCAAAGAGAAAGCATGTAAGTTCTGTGCTTTCAAATTATGTACTTGCATCAGCAGTGAGTGTTATTCTGGGAAGGGGATTCCTCAGGTACCCATACAGTTCTGCAAAAAGCAAAACTTTCAATTTTGTTAGCATATTTTTCCTTAATTCATCTGGATAGTTACTTAATCAGTAGTTTCACAAGGTGGCAGAAGAAATGTTACCTGTTCAGGTAAATATAATCTGATGAGTAGTTACTGCAAAGAATTATTTTGAAGAGATCAAGCACCTGTAATAAATGTTCTTCTCTAGTTTAGACTTAAGTGTTGCATTGTAATTTTTAATTTACAAAAATCCATACATACTATTTGCTGTACACAGGTTATTCCCCTGTGCTTGGGAATTTCTTTGCTCTAATGTGTAGACAGTATTTTACAAATAATAATAATACTAAAAGCAAACACTTTCATAGATTACATCAATGGTTCCTAAAGATAATGTCCTGCCACTAAATTAGAAGGAGTTGAGATTGTCTTAGATGAGGTGGGAAGAGGACAGAATATATGTCCTACTTTAAAGAAGAGTCTATAGTGTAATATGTAATTCATTCCTTGTACTTTTGCCTGCAGAAGGTAGGCAAGTAATTCTCTAAAGAAGACAGCCATAGTCCCACAGCTGGTTCTAACTTCACAGCCAAAATGTAAAGCATGTGCACATTACTTTTATGCTTCATTCAGTATGCCAAAGATATGTGGATTGCATACAGACATACGTAGGCAAAAGTAACTGTTTAATCCAGTTGCCCATAAGATACAAATGGTTATCATGCTAAAAATATGCTTACAGAGGAATTAGCAGAGGGTTAACAGACTAGTTCCAACACTGCATATGAAATAGCTTATTGCTACAGTATATCACTGCGCACATTCAAGCACCTTTGACATACTGCTGCTAAATCCTCAGACAGGATTCTTAACATTGTTGGGAAAGAGCAAGCAGCCAATAGAAAGATTCCAAATGAATAAAATAGTAAATAAATGAATAGATAAATAATAATGTATATTTACAGTCAGTGAATAAATATTATATCCAGTTGCAAGTTTAGTTACATGTAAACTTCTTGGACACATTTTGAAGCGCACCTCTGGGTATGGGAGTCAGAAGAAATAGCATGTTCACTTTACAGTCTAGAGAAGACTGACAAAACTGAAAGGATCATGTAACACTTGCACACATGCTAATGTCTGTCAAAATCTCTTCTGCTGGCAACATCGAGCTTTTCTACTAGCTTTTTGTTAACTTTTAAGAGCAGTGGCATGACTTTGATTTCAGATGATGCGAATGACAACACAAAGTTTTTTCTATAAAAGGAGAAATCCACAGGATTCACTTAGATGTGTTCAAGCAACCTGCTTTTTGCTAATACTCTACAGATTGCTTCTGAATATACATTAGAAGGCCAGCAGAATTCAGTCTTTTTTGGAGATGCAAATATTTTTAATTGGACAAAGTCATCTAAGCAAAGTTATTCAGCACAGTTAAGGCATGGGTGTACTCTTGGCTCATCACCAGGAGCAAAGTATTACGCTGAAAAAAAATATGTAAAGCAAGAACAGAAACATAATTTAGAAGAAAAATAGAGAGGAAAAGTTAGAAAACTGCAGAAAAAAACACTCAACATATTTTTCCTACAGCATTTTAAGTTCTGAAATTATGTTTAAAGTTACAAAGGATAGCCTCAGGCAGTGCAAATTATTAGATGAGACATACTTACTTGCATGCCTTGCCCTGTGCTTGAGGGGTCTGTGATCCCTTTCCAAGTGCTGGTTGCCTTCTCTCTGCTCTGCACCTTCTGATGAGATTGCAAAGGAGAGGAGGGAAGGAGGTGCTTCTGACTGCCCTTCCTCCACTTGAGAATTAACACACCCCCTTTCAACCAGAGACCTGGGTGCTTCCTTCTCCCTATCCGAACAGTCCAGGATCACTTCCACCCTGGGGAGAGATGGAGCTGTACCCTGGATCCTCTTGATCTCTTTGCCATTAGAAAACTGGACAACTTTGCTTGACCACTGGATATTGCCCTCCTTCATGCCCAGGGGAATTGTGATTACAGGGCTAGTCCCATCTTGTTGTACACTGGGTTCTCTTCCTGAAAGGGTGCATTTTTCTGCCCCTAAGAGAGTCACAGCAGGATCATGGGTGCTTTTGTGCTTCTCATTTGAGAGGGACAACTGCAGCTCAACCATAGTACCTGGCCTTCTTTCTTCTGTGTTCCCTCTGAGAGCAGTCTCATCTGTCACGAGCACTTTGGAGGTGCCTATCACTTTAGGTGTAATTCTTTGGCTTTGCGTGATCTCTTGTTTTGTTGCAGAAAAGTGTATGTTCCTTTCTCCTGCTCCCTGGTGAGACTCACGATGTATTTCTGTGATGCATAAATCTCCATGAGGTATCTCTTTTGCTGTGTTAATTTGCATTGTAGTACTCTCCCTATAGTCCTCTTTGTTTATGCTTTCATCTTTTCCATTTTCTCTTCCAGCACTTAATGCTTCATTTATTCCACTGAAGGATCTGCACATGTATAAACAAGTAATTCAAGAAATTAAGCTGCTGTAAGCACAGCAATTGTAAGCATAGTTACAAAAGCTATTTCTGTATTGTGTTTTTCCCCTATATTAATTGTGGTACCTGCTGGCAAGTCTGTCAAAGTAAAGAAAGTTTCCCAGAATATAGAGGTATTAAATTGGAGCATCTTTGTATCCTTCAAAATTCCTCAACTGAACAGTTCAGTAACAGGGAGATTGCACTGCTGTGGTAGAACTATGATCCAGTTACCATCCTTCTGCACTGTTGAATTATATCATTCCTAACATCGGTATGCTTTCACAGACACATTTCTATTAAAGTGTTTCCAGACAATGCTGCTGAGACTTCTGGGACAGTACCTTTTCACATTTCCCACATGCATGAGAAAATTAACTTTGCATGGCACCAGAAGAGTGGTTCATTTTTGGGTCTGTGGCTACTATTACAATTGTTTTAGGCACCATCCTTGTCCCAGGCAGTTTACTCTCTAAGAAATAGAAATGTACTGGATGAGGATCAGAGGGAGGGGAATGAATAGTGAAAATACACATTCAAAGAATTCCTGTGAATCATCCTTTATATATCATCCTTATATATCATGGAATAATTAAAACATTCTGGGCCTATTCCAGTGATCCTGTGTAAAAGGGTAGTGAACCCATACAGTACTTCCTAGTTATTAAAAATACCTATTTCTAACTGGCAAAAGTTTCACTTCCTGAAGCCTACTTCATACCTCAGTGTAGCTCCCTATTAATTCTCTTGGCCCAGTTAGGCTGTTTTACTGGTATTAGGACTTCTTTCTGTACTGACTGCTATTAGTTTGAGAAAAAATGTTTTCTGTACAGCAAGACGGAAGCATGTTATTAAGGTTTTCTGTTGACTGGAAGGTGGCAAAGCACTTACTCCAATGATGGAAGTGGTAGGCATGTAGAAAAGTATTAATATCAAGTATTGTGGAGCTTTCTGAAAATGAAAGCAGGTCTCAGGTAATCTGCAACTTTGGACCCCCCCTACAAAGAAAGACTGGAAGAAGCAACAGAAGAAATAAATATGTCAATGCACTGAAGAAACTTCAGTGTCACTTTTCTAGCTATGCAACCTACTGTTTGTAATGGTCTGCCTCAAATAGCACAAAATATGTAAAGTTCATGAAACATAAAGGGTCAGACAGATTTTAATTTAGAGAGCTCCTTGTGAGTGTTGCTGGATTCCATCGTATTATGCTGTTTGGATGGTCAACTGTACTGCTCCTAAGTACAGATAAATTACAGAAATCTGTAAACATTTCCTTGTAAGTTATGAGACCTGGGGCTGGGCCAGCTACATCTAGCCTTTATTGGTAGCTGAGTGATTGTGTGTATGTGTGAGACACAAAGATTTCCACCTTAAAAGGCCTTTGCTACTTATGGATATACTTCTACTCTATGTATCAATATGTATCCATGTGACAAGAGACAGAATACTGTGTCTGATCTCTTTTTTTGTCATTTATGATTCTGGTTTATCAAATTACTCTTTTTGTTTCAGGTCTTTCCAGCTCACTGCAGGAACACCTCTGGTGTAGTTTCAGGAAAGAATAAATGGTGTCAGCACTGCAGGGTTTGTCTGAGAGTCATTTTTTCCTCCCTATGTGGTGCATTTCATTTTGGTATAAACTGAGTACACTCCCTGCTTCCTTCTAGACATTTACTTTCCAGTTTCAGCAGTAGCCCAAGAGTTGCTACCACTGATGTGAAAAGGACAGGCCAGCATTTCTGTTTCTGTCCTCAGTCTTGATGTTTCTCAGTACATCTGTTCAACAGTTGTTGGGAAGGTTGGTAAGATGCTCCCCTACATGGCATCTGGAGAGTGCCTGCCCTGCAGGATGTCTCTTTCCTCTTATCCTGTGAACCCAAGATTTTGTGGGCATTGCTGGTTACTAACTGACTGTGGTTTACAGGGGATTGGGAAAATTTTTTTTTAGACATCAAAGGCCAAGTAGCATTGTAAAAATTACTTTAAAAGCCTAATTTTCCTCCCAGTAAGCTTAGTCAGAGGAGAATTAGGCTGACAGTGAATGCTTATGAAAATCTAATGCATGCAACTTGTTCAGGAACAGCTGGAAGCTTCCCAAGGAGAAATACTCTTCCCTGCCAGCAAAAGATGCTTGGATGTAAAGATCGCCACTGGGGCACCACTTTAATAAGGGATTATTCTTGCCTCATGATTTCAAGCATTTTCTTGAGATCGCTGGTAACAAGTGGCTACTCTGAAAGGAATTATTTGCTTCTCATTGCTCTTGAAGGATGCTAGGACACTTCCTGGAAAATCCTTCTAGTGGTAGTGCTGTGAGGGCTACTACCACCAAGGAGGTGGCAAGGGAATGTTTCCATTTATTCTCTTATACCCTGCAGGATACTTCCAGTAGGGGCTGGGATTTGGGGGAGATGAGCTAGTGAGAAGAAATTAAAAGATTTTCACAGTGAATTCCTTTAGAACATTTTAGTTACTTTCAGAATGCTGATCAACAGCAGTTTTCTTTAGATTTCCAACAGACAGTTTTATTCCATGAAACAGTGAATTATGTGGTCTGTTTTGGTTCTGATTTTCAGGATATGTTTTCACCACGCATTCAGGCAGAGACAATGGAATGAATGGAAGATGTGCCGTCATTTTCAGCTAGAGCTGTAGCCGTAAGACCAACTCAGGTATCAGTTACAGAGCAGCAACAAGCAGGAGTCAAAGCATATGGAGCTATTTCTATGGCTGCAAAGAAGACAGCTAGTCAGCAACAAATACCATTTTTACAAATGCAGTTCAAGTAGTCATGAATTAAAAACATAAGAATGCAGATATCACATGAGAAGCATTAAAATGATACACTGCTGAACCAGAATCAAGTGCTATGCACTATGGAGAAGTTAAACTGTAATTCTCAGCTATCATAGTTCCCCTCAACTCATAACATTACCCTGTCCAAGCCAATGTGCACAGACAGGCCATGCAAAATGTCTGTTATAAATAAAATGAATACTCTTTGAGAGCATCTTTGTTTGGAGGCGGAATTGTAACTTTTAACTACTAGACACTTGAGGAAAGTTCCTGTGCACAGGCTGCAGAAACCACAGAGGAATTTCACGTTCTGTTTAGACATTCCTGGTAACCAGAGACAAGTGGGTTTTTTTGCACCAGAGTGCTTTCAGCCTTTACAGTGATGCTTCTCTCTTAGCTATTGTGATAAATTGTGACCCCTTCTGTTCTCCTGGTCCTGCCCATGGGAGAGCAGACACAGAACTGCAGTAGCTCAGGGTAGAGCCATAATTCCTTAAAAGGAGTGTGGAAGTCTCAGGTATTTTCTTACTCTTCTTTCTCTTCCTGAACACAGAAGGTAATTCAGAGTTCATCTTGTCTGAATTCACAAAATCTGGGAAGAATGTGCTTACTGTAAGTGATTCTGAACTAAAGATTGCATATATTACACTGATGAAAAATTACAAACCAGTCATTGGAATAGACCGATGTGCCGTGACCAGTAATGCTGGCTTGCTTGCAAATTTACAGGAAGGTTTTCTAAGAAGCTTGAAGCATTTTCAAAGAAAACAAATTCACACATCAATGTTTGTAAATGGAGAACTTGAGACCCAGAGAGCTGTGACTTGCCCACCTCATCTACTGAAGTGATAACAACTACAGAAATAGAATTCATGATTTCCAGACCCTCTCCCCCTCCTGTCTACTAGCACATTTTGCCACCCAAAAAGGCCATTTGCCATGTCATCATCAAGGCATATCTGTGTAACACACATTCTCCATCTATACAGGCTTTGCTTTTTGTAAGCCTCACTTCCCTATCTGTGGACAATAACAACACTTCACTACTTCAAAGGGGTGGAGAGAATAATTGAACTTCAGACTCTGCAGTATGCAGATACAGTAGTGGTCACCTCGTAAATATTAATACTAAAATAAAATCTTATATTTGGAGACTGTACGCTAAATTCTGTGCCTGAACTGTGCTGTTCAAGTTATATACAGTAGTTCCTTCAGACCAAATTGTCTTTCTTCTCTCTTCCATACAGACAAGAAGAGTTACAGGCATTAATAAGAGGACTGTCAGAAACCTGCAGTATAAGTCTGAAAAATGAGTGCATTCAAAACCATTGTTTTCACACAGCTCACTGAACAGAATTGCACCAAAGTATTCTGAGCATTCCTGTACCTCTTGATAAGCATCTGCAAGACGTCAGTCAGGCTTTCCATCAGAACGATAACTTCAGCATAGGTTAAGTCTCCACACGGCTTGCCATTGATAGACACCACTTCATCTCCCTCACACAGTCCAGCCTTAGCTGCTTTGCTCTTGCTGCGAACCTACAGTGAGTCAAAAACAAATTCCAAATTGCACAATTAGCGTTCATTTGAAAACAACAGCAACCATTTCCTCAACTTACTTTTGTCCATACAAAAGAAAAATGATCAGTAATATTGATCATGAACAAATTTCTAAGACCACAGATTAATAACTTGTCCTGTCCCAGTTGAGGTGAATACTGTTCTGTCCAGTAATAACAAATATAAAACTGCTTTTCTGTTTTACTGAGCTTGTGAGGCAGATGTCAAACCGGCTGGAATGCTTGGTTTTGGTTTTGTTGTTTGTTTTTTTTTTTTTTAATAGGGAAACATAAAAGTCTGGGGCAACAGTCAATTGATCAGAGTTAGCAGAAATGCAAAAAATCTCACTATTTTCTCCAAAAATGAAGGACTACTAGAGCTGAAATCTACCAAGATTTTAGAAGATGAGTGAACCTAAGGCTCCTCTAGGCAGAATGACAATATCTGCATGCTGTTAGAGCTGTAGGTATAAAGACTTCTGGTATGCTGGACACTTTTCCTTAGATGCCCAACTCTAGGTTTAGTAGCCAAACTATAAACATCTGAATCACAGGGGATCCTAAATCCATGTTTAACCATATGAGTAGGTGTCCTGATATGTTAAACTTAAGACACTCCTGTTAAGGTTTAACCTTCCCTACTAAGTACTTGTTCAAGAATCTTACATGGCTCTGATTTTTGCTGTTTCTCTTCTTTTTCCATTGGCAGCATGTTGTAACTTAACGCAGTCTTTGTATTACAAAACCTAGACAGCTTTAACGCCACTCAAAGTATGCCATACAGTTGACTGCTTTTTTAAAGTACGAATTTGTCAAACAGTTATGTTCTGTTAACCAGGATGCCTTTAGGAGTCTATTCTAGAATGACACATGCAAATAAAAGGTCCTTTCTAGAGTTATTTGCTCTCAGTCTTCTACATATTGGTGTGAGTACTTTTACTTTATGTGATACTCAGTTGGTGGGTCAATATGTTATACCTATTAATTCTCAGAGCATTTTCTTGAAAAATTTTATAGTAATATTATTCTGCCACACTTCAGCAGAGTCATCCCCACTGAATATAGGAAAGTTGGTTCTGATCTACACCAGATCTGAGGATGCAACTAACCCACAGACTCATGGAATTATCCCAGATATACTATTACACAGCTGGGTTGGTACCTAAGATGAATTTCTGGAGGCAATTTTGAGAAGTTTCTTGAAGTCAAGATGATATGTGGAATAAACATTGAGACTGCATGTTTTTCTGTGGCACAGCCATATATCTTTGTTGTTTCAATTTACACATACCTATATGTCATATTGTGGCTTTTTGAGCAGTGAAGAAACAGAAGCCTGGTGCATGCAGAAGCCAGTTTCTGCCTTGTAGAGTTAACATTTACAAATATGGAGTGGTATGCTGCTCTGTTTATCTCCCGTAAGGCAAGAGCATAAACATCCTTGTGCTTTGGGAAGAAATGACAGTTTAGACAGTATTAAGAATGTTTTTCTTCATATATGAACTAGGGTTTGGGTTGAGGTTCTGTTATTATTTTTTCAAATAAGAGGGTGTGCTATTAAAATTTTACAAGACATCTTAGGCCTGAATGTAAATATTTAATGATGTGCATGTTAAGAAGAATTTCCAGTGACCCTTTTTCAAAAAACATGTAAACAGCAATTCAAACAAGATGTGAACTCTGAAATAGCATAATGTGATACCTAGATTGTGAGAAGAAAACTTCTTTCTGTTTCTTAAGTGTCTGATAATTTGGAGTCACTTCTGTCATAGATTACCATTGCAGCTCTCTCAGGAGAGAAACTGTTACCCATTCTGTAACTTTAGGGATTTATGTCAAAAAGCAGAAGTACCAATGTATCATGTTAACTGGTGTACATGAGTTGCTAGACAGTTCAACCAGTTTCACAATTTTTTAAACAGACTCCTTGGTATGATTCTAGTTACATAGACAAGGGCATGGAATTTCCTTTCCAAGTTCTTGAAAGGACCTCTCAGTCCATTTTGCTGCCTTGTGGATTATTGAACGATCACAGTTTTGAGGTATTTGAACCTTCATACAAAAACTCGTTGTCTATGTATACTGAACTTAGTCAATGCTGTGCATGCTCTGTCCATAAGGAGTTTTAGACTCCTGAATTTTTAACAGTATTAATGTGTTGTATATAAATAGTTGTACATAAAGACTTCAGGTTATTCTGACCCATTTGTTATAATATTCTCTCAATTCTGCTGTTTAGATCACTGTTGCTAGAGGGTGCAGATAGTGCTGGATTACTTGGACAAGTTACCTGAAGTGTGTAATTTCTTTCTGTTCCCAGATTACTCCTATATCCATAATCCTCTGCTATCAGGAGTGCACCCTTCTGCTTAAAATACCAAGTGCTGAGCAATTCCTCATATCCACAGAGATGTTAATCTTAGAGGAAAGTTCCTTTGTGAAGAATTTAGCCTAGATGTGTGCTTTTATCTGAGCACCACAGAGCAGCCAGGAACTACCTGTGCAGCATGAGCCTGCACAAGCACCAGCAGTGATGCTCTCTGGACAAAAGGCCAGGGGGCTGGTGCAGGACTCCTCAGTCTCATTGGGAACCTGTTTACAAGAAGCTGCTTCAGTAAGGGACTGGAGTCCTGTTGAAAGGTTCTTCAGGAAGGTCTGGAAACTGCAGATGAGTAAGGTCTGGGTGCTAGCGTACGTTATTGAGAGATCACATCCCAAAGGCATGGGTATGTGAGAGCGAAAAGCATAGGGTAGTAACTTATGAGGGCTGGTGGTATCTGTGGAGTGCTGCTGGGGCTGGAGTAATCATGAGTGTTTGCAGCACACAGCAACTTCAGTCAGTTTCTTAACCAGTGGAAGACGAATAAATTGAGGCATACACAGTGGCTGTGCTTATGCTAGTGTGGGGCAAAGAAGGGGGTTTGTAGAGAATGCTATTGCTTAGTGCTCAGCCTTCATGCTGTGTATGCTGTAGTGTTTTTACTTTAGCCCTAGTTTCATTCTGTCACCTGGAGACTTCTTGCCAGGTAGCAGGTACTAAATCTGCTCCTATGATTTAATCTGAAAGCAGTTTTGTTTCCATGTCATGAAACAAGATATGATAAATCAGGATAATAGGGAAACTTGCTTAAAAAAATGTAACCCTGATGAAGCTAAAAAGCTAAAGTTGTGGCTACAAGTAGATGCACAGACAGCAGCTGGGACTCACTTTACCAGACTATCTTGTTTGTCTGTCTGAGCCCTAAAATAAGCAGATCAGAGAGCTGAGGTATGTTGAACCTGATAACAAGTCAATGAGTTGTAGTTTAAAGCAAGGCAAGTGGATTTGAGGGCACTCTGCAGTCCTGGTTTTCCAATTGTGTAACTAAGAAATCATTAGGGTATTTCATGGTCTTGCCTTTTTACTAGTGACTTTTGGGAAAGATGATTTATATCTTGTTCTGGTGTGCTGCTATGATGTGTGTCTAAATGGTGTGGTTTAGATGTAGTCTGACTAAACAATCAGGTTTGGTGATGGCTCATCCTGAATGAGAATCCAATTGGAGAAAAGGAACAATCTGGACATGAGCACAATCCATTTAGCCTAAACCTCTCTCTATTAAAGTAAGACTTCTGTGGCTTTAAAATACATGTATGTTTGCTCAGAGATACTCTCAATTCAAAGCAAACTTTCCAAACTATGAGTTTTTCTCAGAACTCTTTACTGATCTTTCATTTTTCCAGCAGCTTTTAGACAAGACAATAGAAAATAGAGAAAATATTGCCACTGGATGCAGTGGAAATCCACTTCTTTGCTATGTGTATCCCTTGCCCATACAGACAGAGTAGTTTATTTCACTGAGGGGTTGCTTCTACAAGAGCCTATTCATTTGAATGTCCTGTCTAATTTTTGAAGTCTCTTCTTAAGTGTATGGCCCTCAAGGCTTGAAGCCAGTTTCAGTGAACTTTATTTAAACATGTAAGTCCTTGATGTTAGTCTTTGGTCTTTGATGACTGGCACTGAGTTTTGTTATGATTAAATATGTTGCCCAAGATAGCTTGTCTTACCAGACAAATGGAACTTCAGTGGATCAGTTGTTCATTATTTTTTATTACTTTAGTTATGTCAACTGCAAACTTTACCAGCAGTGGCTTTGTGTTTTCTTTTAGACTGACAAACTTCAGTAACAAAGGGTTAAGGGTTCTTGACAAAGATCTGTCCACTTGACATAACTTTCTGCATGTAATCTTAAGATTTTAGTATCTCTCTTCAGGGATTGTCTGGCAGATAACTTAGTAACTATTAGTGACTTTTTAGTATGAGGAAGGTACTAAAGGCTTTTTTTGTTTTTTTCAAAATTGTTTGAAGCTGGAATATTAAACTAGATGTTAAAATTCTCACTTGGTGTCACTACATTGTTTCACATTTTGTAAGCCCAAGTATCAGTGTTATATAATATTACAGTAGTTTTTGGAAAATATGTGATATAGGATGCTAAGCTACATAAAGTGAAGGTAATTTTCACTTTAAAACCTATTGATCTAGTTCCCCTAAAGATTCTGGCTTTACCTACCAGTATACAGCTAAAGCAAACTTCAGTCATGTTTTACCCATGTAAAAGTGCATGGGATATTCTTGCAGAGGGATATAGTTATTGGTTTGCTTATTGTTTAACTCTGTCTCCAGTTAGTCCTGTCACAGTGTATGTGTAAAATCTCACTTCTTGAGTGCACTGGTTCAGTTTGGCAACTGTTGTCTCCTTTTTTCTTATAACATGAGAACTTCCAGTTCTGAACCAGAAGATCTGGTTCATTTCTCTTCAGAGTATATTTGACAAATGCAGTTTGGTACAACTTCTTATACATACTGTTGTGGGAGGATTGACCCACATATTTGACCATTTATATATGATGAAGCTGTTGTGCTGTTTCAAACCAGAGAACAGACTGATCTCAGTGAAAAGAAAAGCCTGTTCAAATTCCCAATAGCCTTGCCTAATGTACTAGGTGTCATCTTGCTAGGGGTTGCCTTTCTTTGGCAGCAATCCAAAGTTAGCAGCTGAAAAAGGGATGAGATAATGACCTCTGAAATATTGATCTGGTATGCTGGCAATGCAGCAAACTTCCCAATAGTGAGCTTGGGTACAGCACATTAATATATAGGCTGGCTATGAATTAACGTTTTCCAGTATGTACTGCTGCATACTTGTAGTTGATGTGTCAAAATTAAAATGTTGTGCTGATTTACTAGTGTTGCTGGTGAATTGGTGAACAAGTGAGAATGAGAGAAATGATGCTGTTGCCTTTCCGTAGCAGAGCTGTGCATTGTCTGCTCTATTTTCTTTCCCCTTTTCTTCTTGCGTTGCTTTAAATAGTGACTGGCTATATACTTCCTGGCTTATTTTTAAATCCTAACCAACTTAGATCTCTCCACGAATATTGTAGCTACGTTTTCAGTTCTTTCTCACTGCCCCCTGTGCAGAGAGATAACTGAATTGCCACTGCTTCTTTGAGACTGACAAAATGCATCTTTACTGAGTGCTTCAGTATATAGGTAGCATCAACAGTCTTTTAACTACAATATAGCTTATTGCCTGGAGAAAACAATTTCTGTCTTAAGGTTAAGAGAGAATAAACAGAGAATTAAAATCTCAATATTATCTGCCACTGAACTGTTTGAGGCAACATTGGAAATAGTACTGTAGACAGTCCTTTGTGGTAAGCCTATCCACTGCCTTATCTTGATCTGAGCTCTGCTATCACTGATACAGCAGTGAAACTGCTATATAACTGCACTGTTAGTATGGTACTAACACCATGCACTGGGTGTTTCCAGTAGAAAAAGTGGCACATTTCTAATATTGAAATCAAAGAACAGGTAAATGAAAATTAAAAAATTAAAAATTAAGAAGCAAAACCTGACACCTGAAAGTACTTACCTTCTGGTGGTGCTAAAATAGTAACAGGGTAGATGCACACTCTTACAAAGAGAACAGCATTTAAAGTCTGGACTTGTGGCTGCTGGTAGAAGGCAGCAAAGGTACGTGAGAAGTAACTAAAAACTGAAGCACTTTCAGACCTGCAATTCAGTTTCTTAAAGAAATGAAGGAAAAGCTTAAAAAAGAAAAAAAGAAAAGGGGGGGGGGGAGGAGGAAAAAAAAGAGGGGGAGATAAGAAAATATTATTTTTCTTATTTTATATTTTATTATTTTATAATTTTTTTCTGTTCTTCCCCATAAATCAGAGGGAAAAGTGACCATATGCTTCCTCTTTGTTTAACTGTGAAATACACAATACGAGGTACATTTCAATTCATTCTGTTGTTTGTATCGCATCATGAAGTGCTGTATGGTCTAGGTGCAGAGCTAGAAAATAGTATAACTGTATGAGGAAGATACTGAACATGCCTGAGCCATGCCAGCAGCTGCCACCCTCTAGGAAGGGGAGTTTCAGGTCCTTGGAGGCAAATGATGCCAAAAAGAGAGGAGGCAGAAACAGAAGGTGGGGTGCTGGACTCAGGAGGCTGTCCTCAGCTCTGAACTGCATTCATATGGCTTTAAACTACAAAGAAACTAATACTGTATATTGAGTGGTTTAGGAATGAGCTGGTTTAACTTTCTCAGACAAAGTCTGTGGTGCCATGGTAAATCCTTTAGAAAAAGTGTGATTACAAGTTTCCCTGACAGAGTTAATCTTGTTGGGAGAGAACTCAAATATGCAACCTTCTGTAATCATGAATTGCATATTCCTGATTCTTTGAATCACCATAGTGACTCTTCCATTAATACAGTCAGAGCTGATACCAGAACATATAATTATTTGTGTTTATCTTTTTAAAACACTGACAACGCTTGATTTTTCTGGGCCTCTGACACAGTGAGTCATATTCTGACTTAATGAAGATCAACATTAGCTATCCAGAGGCTTGTTGAGACTGCTTTCCAAACTTCTGGATGTAACTTAAAGAGCAAAAGCTCTTACTGCTTTCGCAGCATTGTTGTATGTGAAATGTGCCAAAGTAGACACTGTTTTCAGGTACTGATGGCAGTGTGGAACTGAGATTCCAGGCTCAAATGAGGAACAGCCCAAACACAGACATTTTTGCTGTGATGAATAAGGACATCAGGTGGCAAATAAGCATCATTCTTGGACTGGGTTATGCTAGCAGAGGCATAGGGCCTAATGTTCGGTTGCTAAACACACTTACTGTTTGCTGCACTTCAGTAGTGGAAATTACAATAATGGCAGAAGGAGCCTGTGGATCCAGCCTGTGCTATTTTGGCTAATAATTTGTCATGTTAAGCTGTGAAATCAGTTAGGATAATATTTTCTCTGGCTTATTCATCCATGCTGGAGGTTGTATGAGCCATCCCTCAGTGTTAACTGGAGTTGGGGCTATGGGCTCCAGAGCCAAGGTTGCAACTGGTAGTAGTAGATATAGGTCAATGCTGAGAGTCCATCTTCGGTTAAGGCAGAATTGTTGCCAAGTTATGGACTCATTTGGTTTGAGTTCTTTTAATTTCAGGGAAGTTTGGGGGTTTCAGTGCTACTGAAAGGCAGAGGAGAGCAGACAAGTGTTCACACTGAGCAAGGTTGCATTCAGTTGTCATTAAATGGTTCCTGTATTTCATAGGTGGTTCCTTGCTTTCCCTGAACTGCTCTAGGCTTTTGTGAAATTAGAAGTTTTCCCGAGATTCGACTCAGGAGAATTGGGGCAGGCTTCTGAGTTTCAGCTGCAGCTAGTTTTCCTGTACTATCTATACTATTTTACTGTCTGTAAAATAAGCCACATAATCTAGAATTAAGTAACTTCCAAGAAGTTGTGAATGAGGTTTGAGGCAGATTTGCAAGTCTCCAGTATGACTGATGACAGAGCATGCAGAGCCATTAGGCTGACTCTGATAATTTGCAGTTTTGGCTGCCCTTTGTTACCAACCTGAGCAACAGTAGTGGGTGCATCATCCCAGGAACATCACTGGGAGCTTCAGACCACTTCTGGCATCTTCCTTGCTGTAGGTCAAAGGTAGCAAGGAAGAGAAGACTCTATTTGAATAAGAGTATAGACTCTACTGCCAGCTGGTAAGTTACCCAGCACTGTGATAAGAGGAGTGCTGAGATGTGAACATTTTTATGTTTTGGTGGAAGAATGGTAAGTTTGGAGGCAAAAAGTTTGCTGGAGAACTTTGTACTTCCCTCTGTTTAGTCCAAAGCATGTTCGTGTAATTTGGTGGTTTAGCCTGTGACTTGCCTTTCAAACTAGGCAATGTTTGGAGAGACACAGATGGACATGAGGGGTGTGCGGATTTTTTTGGGTGGTGGAGGGATGACTGTATTCTTGTTTAGTGACATACAGGCCATAAATCCATCCTACTAGCAGGCAAATGAGCCGCTGAACTACTAGTGTGCACTTTGTCGAACCCACTCATTACCATCTTCATATCCTGTATCAATTACTCTGTTCTGTGTGGCTCCCCAGTCTTATTTTCACTCCATTGGTCATCTGCCCAAATTGTCTTGAAGGGAAGTGGGGTGGGGAACAGACAGAGAGGGAAAGGAGGGAGGGTTCTCATTACAAAGCTAGATTTGAGACGACACATTTAATCCTTAGAGCATAACTACTCTAGTGACAGTTAAAATGAAATCGTTATTCAGTCTCCTCAGTCCATTCCCTGAAATGGTATTGTTTATGACAATCCCTTAACATTATGTCATGAGTTTGCAAATACACAAGCATGGCATATGATCTTCCTTCCAAAAGGAATAGCAAAGGCAGTGAGAAGAAACAAGTGCCATCTTGCAGGTTTCTGTTTCAGTAAAGGCTGCTGTAGCTGTCACTGTCAGTGATGTCAAGGTTAGATTGAAATGTGTGCCCAATGATGTATTTCTTGCTGCTTGCTTCACTGCTGAGGCAGCAGTTCAGTCAACACCAGAAAGATCATGAAGAAGTAACTAAAAGCTTTGCCTTGCTTACAGTGGAGAAAGTAGTGACACTGTGTTTTATTATGAGAGCTTTCTGTGTGTACAGTGCTCAGCACAATTGGGCCAGATCTCAAATTGGAGGGTGGGGAGTTTTTGAGACTACATTAGCATAAATGAGTCAGATTGTTTAAAGAAAGCAAATAACACAAGTATCTGGTAAATGCGTTAAACTGTTACTGTATTATGCACAAATAAAGTGGCCAAAGGAAAGTGCAAAGTTCCAAGCCACTGGAGAACTATCAATCAAACAGTGGCGCAAACCTGGCTTAGAGCTCAATACAGGGGCTGAGTTTAGCTCCTGTTGCTTGCAGTCATCTTTAATTGGACTGTTCAACTAAAAAAACCTTGCAAATACATTAAAGAAAATGGTCCTCAGTGAAAGCTGGTAGCTTGACTTAGCAGGATTTCATGTTAAATTCTATTATGTTGTTCTCTCTTGAACTATTTCTTTCACTTCGCAAAATAAATCAGCTAGACTCAAACGTTACTTCCCTGAAACATTCAGTACTGGCCACCTTTCAGAATTGCCTATTTCATTGTTTCACCCAAATTTCACTATTCTCTGTCATTTCTCTACTTGCCTGATTCCTCATATCTTAGTTTATGGATGAATTTGTACTGGCGAATGGCCTTAGTCATGAAATAGAGTTTCAGACCAATTTCCCAGGATGCACTATTTAAACAAAGCAAGCATGCAAACTCAGTATCCCTCACGCTTCAGGTGTTTTGTTTTGAAATAACATTTTAAAGCCGAGGGCAGTATCAGGCCAGCCCATCTTGGTGTTTAGAAAGAAAAGTTCTGCCAAACCAGATGTTTTGTGAATGCCAATACATAGAGGCCTCCAAGTGTTGCCTTGCTGCTATCCTAGACAGCTCCTTTTTTTCGTGACTCATCAGGAAATTCAGGTGTTCCGCAGCCTCATGTCTCTCTGGTGGCTCAGATAAAGCTGTCCAGAAAGCAGCAATGATAGCTTTGGGATGTATGCCAAGGGTATCCATGCCTACCAGGGGAGGTCAGTGATGTAGTTTGGGTTTGCTCTCCCAACAGGGAACAGTGTTTCTGTGCTTGTGCTGGAGGCCCTAATGAGGGGGTAAATGGTGGCTACACACTCTCAAGGGATGTTTCTGAAGCCTGCAGGGAACTAGGAGATAAAAGCAGGCTTTGCCACTCACCTGAAAACAATGCTGCACAAGTTACTTAGACCTGTGCTTTAAATCAAAGACCATAATCTGCCGTGAATGTTTCCATGTCTGAGTCTCAGGTATTTTTTTTTTTAGGCTTAGAATATATTCAGAATTTACCTTAGTTTAGTTTTATCAGTCTTTAAAATGGTCATAGATGCAAATGGTCACTTAAAATTCTTCCTTCTTGTTTTCAGTGGCTTAGTCTGAAATGGCTTTAACCAAATATAATTATAAAATGTATAGAAATAAGTGCGACTGTTGCAAAGATTTACTTGGTCAGCCCCTCAATCCTTTCTTGTGTAGGCAGTCCTTGAATCCATTTATCAATCTGTGCATGTTCCATGAAATTGATATAGAGATTAATGTTCCTGAGCTGCCTTTCAGATCTTAAATAAAATAGTGCATGAAGATGTATATAGGAATTCCAGTGTGTGGCTAGCCAGAGTAAAAATGAAGTATCTACAAGTAGACTTGCCCTGGAACTGAAGGCTGAAAGATCCTCTCTCATGGTAGGCTAGAACCATATACCCATCTCATCTGAATTTTAAGATCAGTACTCACTTGTATCTGTTAATTTGGAAATAACAGCACGTTTAGTTTCATGTTAAATATGCTGCCAGGAGGATATTACAGTGATGGATTTTTTTTTTTTTTGGCATGTCAAATAGTTGTAGTCAGAACATTGAGGAAGTTGCTGTTTTACTCAGACTGTAACTGTGGAAGCTGAGCCAGGTTTCTGGCTCCTGTGTCAATAGTCCATCTGTGGCTGTTGCCCTTGCAGTCGTCTCTGAGCAAGTCTGACACAGAGGTGCTGAGCTCTCTTTAATACTCCTGGATTTAGTGCTCTGAAGAATTAGACCTCCTATTCTTACAGTCTCCAATTCAGGCATGCTGGCAGAATTGGGTTTTTATGTCCCTGCCTTTAGTAACAGAAAGTTATCAGTATCTTCAGAAGCTGAACCAAGAGGATCTATGTTACCCCTGCCCTTTCCTTCCTGTGTATTCCTAAGAGGAATGTGTGCCTGAGAACTGGCAAAACTGCTACACTGAAATGTGAGATTTCTCTTTGCTTGTTTTCAGTCTGTCCTTCTGTCCTCAGTGCAAGTGTTGGGCTTAACTCAGGGTATCTTGCCCAGTCAGGCAGTCTGGGAAAGGCTGGCAGTTGTTTCTGAGGGCAGGGAGGGTAAAAGAAAGGGTGTTATTTTTGCAGAGCTGTAAATTGAGTGCCTTTTGCCAGTGCTGCATTCTTTTTTTATTGCTTGTTTCTAAGAAGCTATTGCTGCAACAGCACTAGCTGCAAACAAAATCTTGTTTACTTCAAGTTCATGACAGGACAGGTAGTGCATTTTGCACATTTGTGGGACACTTGCAAAGGAAATACAAATCATGCTTTCTAAAACGTTCATCTTGAAATGCAAGTTTCCATGCTGTCTGGAGCTTCAATGTCAAAGAGATTTCTATTTTTAGAGAGAGATTCTACTCAAAGAGCTATATAAGGTTGTGTTGGGGAGACCATTACTGTTTTATAATGTATGAGAATACTTGTTACTCAGTGGGGAGAAAATTCTGTGTAAAACTGGAAATTACAAAGATACACTGACTTGGATCATAATGGAGGGAACCGAGATCATAACTGAATACCCAATACTTGTTTTTTAATATTTTAATTTCTTTCAAGGTCTGGAAATAATTGTTTTAGCTCATAAAAATATCAGAGAGAAGGCTCTATCACAACTGATGATGCAAGAGGGAAGTGGTTCCAAGTTTAGAAGTTTGGTGCCAAAAAAAAGGCAACTTACTATGCTAACAGGTGACAACACTGAGAAAACCCAACAAATTACTGTCATGTCCTTCATGGGAAACCAGGTAAAACTTGATGTTAGAGATTCACTCTTTTCAACTACAGTTTTCTTAGTAATCCTGAGTACAAAGTGCACCTAAAGTGATAGGGTGCTTCAGAAAAACAATGAGATAGAGTGGTCAGATGGGCTAAGTATGGTAGTCACAGTTAATAGCAGAAGAATGGAATCGTGTCTGAAGTGCTGGCTTGCTGGGGAGCCTTCTTCTGAAGCCTGTTATTTCCTTACATAGAATTATCCAGGAAACATATAACTCCATTAGCCTTAATCCCCAGAAATTGGTTAAACCTGTGTTCTCAGTTAACTTTCTCAATGTCATTTATACTGCAGTTTTAAGAGGAATTGTTTGGCTTCCAGGGAATGATTTGTCTATGAAAAACACAGGGGACTTTCTGGTATGGTTGAACTTTCAGAGACAGCCCAGGTAACATTGGTTTTAGCAGCTGTTGCCAACGTTAGGACAGCAGTTGGAGCCAATATAGTTTTGCTTGAGTAAGGACTAGATGAGGTAACAGCTAAATTAAGGACACTGGGTCCATTTCTGCTCTAGTCAGACACAGCACCTGCAATGAATTCTAAATTGGAGGCAGGACTGAATTGATGCTGGTCTTAATATGTCTTGAGTTTCTACTTATGTTTTTATATTGTCTAGCTAGCTGTGGCATAGCCTGTTTGGCTTCAAGTAAATAAAATTATGAACAGTGAGATTATCTGAATTAGGGGTGAAAAAGTACAGCAAGTGGAAGTGATATCTGCATTCCCATAATATAAGGAAAGACAGCAGTCTTGTATCATGCAGAAGATAAGACAGGGCAGGCTAGTTGGTGACAAAGCAGAAGCAGCAATTGCTGAATAGTTTGGATGAGGAAATTCCTTCATCTTCCCAATGCACTGAACCAGGCATAGCAGGAAAAAGAAGTAACATCCTCTGCTTTGTTACTCAGAAGAAATAAAATTACTGACATTGAAAAGTGCAGTTAAAATGCTTTTGAATACACTGACATTCTAGTCTGGCTTATTATTAAAACTATGAGAAGCAGTTCAAGTACTTTGGGGAACTACTGCTCTAACCAAACTATTGTGCCTGCAAGTATCTTTGCAGTTTTATTGGTGAAACCAGCTATATGTATTAGCTATATTGCTTTTGAATACAGAGCAGGAACAGAGCAACTGGATGGCACTACTGGCATTGTGGGTATTTGTTATGTTGTTAAGTACAGGGACTACACCGAAAGGAATGTATTAGAGAGAGATGTGTTAGCTGTAAAGGGAACAGCAAAGGCTCCCCGGACTTTCACACAAAGCAACAGTGCCCCGTAGCGGCAAATGGGCAGGAGCTCGAGGGCTTTTTTACTGTTCCTTTCTCATTCGAACGTCCGGGAGCTATTTATGAGCTATAGAAAAATTAAGATAATTGCAGGAATTGTAAGGGATTAATTGTGGTAAACTTAAGGAACTTGGTCAGTATGATTGTCTGAAAGGCCTTTTGCAACGTCGTAATCCTTCCTATAGTAGTGCCACAAAACCGAGCTCCTCATTGTTCCCAGTCGGTGTTGAAGAAACTAACTGCTTTGAGCCAAAATTTTCTTCTCCGTCTCTCCTTATGAAGTGGCTCTGTACCTTCTCTTGACTCACTGAAAAAGCACCCAAGAAATCTTCCCATGACAGTCCCTTCTTCCTTCCTAAATGTCATCAGGACTGCTGGCTTACTCTGCAGCAAAGACATGTTCCTAATTTGATCCTCCTTGCAGCTGTCTCAGGCAGGAATCCCAGGCTGCCTCTCCCCAATTCCTGAACAGTTTCCTTCTGGGATAAAACAAATCTCCACCCTGTTTCCCAAACATTTAACTGGTTGAGGTTTTAGGGTTTAATTCTGACTTCTGTTGGCTATGCATTCAGATGGCAATGGACTTAATCCTTGTCATTTTTCTTAATAAACCTAGGAATTTTATGACATTGAAAAAACATTTGTCAAAATGTTGCACACCTGGTCAGTTGTCTTAATGTATTCTCAATTAACTTTCTCAGTGTGATTTCCACTGAAAGCTTCCTGCTCTACCTGTTACGCACTTGCATTTGTTTCCATTTCATTAGCAGTTGTACAGAGGGAGATTAGAACTGGTAACTGCTAAATAAATCAAAACTTCCATTTGACAATGCTAACTGTTTAATAGTGACATAAATCTATTATATATAGTGTTTCCTTTATACAGTATAAATACAAATACAGTAATATACAGATGCTAGTCCAAAGCAATAACAGAGGTCTGTAAGCTCTAAGGTTAACTTTTGGACCAGAGAAAGGGAAGTCTTAACTGAGATATGCTCTCTTTTTGTTTGCTTACATCAAGGTATATGAACTTGCATCTCTTGAGTTTTTTCCCCTACATCAGGTGAATATGTTGCAAAAAAAGTTGAAAAAGCCATGACTTCATACCTGAACTTCTAGTCATTGTCAATTGATCATCTAAAATGGATGAGTATAAGGATACTTATTCAATCATTCAAATTGGATTATCTTTCTATTTTACTTGCAAGCTCTTACTTTATATTAACTCCAGATTTTGATTGAATACCGTTAGAAACTGACTGCACCTTTTTCCTTAACGTTCTAATATATTTCCCTTACGCATCTCTACATAAGCATGCTTCTGTTTTCAGTATTCTCCAGTCATGTCAGACAATAACATACTCTGCAAATTAAAAGGAGAGAAGGTTCTTTAATGGATACACTGAGTGGGGTGGAAGGCCCAGGCAGTTCTTTAAGAATCTCTGAAAAAAGCATTTTTTTTTGCTGAAATGTTGCTGTAGGAGATGAAGATTACACAACACTATTATGCTGTAAACAAACACCATCAGTCTCTATGTCGTTATTGTACAATGATTTCATCAGGTCTCCTTTAAATAGCTGAACATTAATTCAGCAGCACAAAAGACAATGTGTTACAGAAAACAGCTGTATTTTGTATGTTTGTGTAAGCCTGGATTTAGTTAAGGATAATGACTTGTTTGAATTTATAAAATTATTAGTAATCCTGGAGTCCTTTTGTGTAGCTGTTTTAGAATATATTTCCCATGGTACTTGTTCTGAGAGACAAAAACAAGAACTGAAATAAACTGGGTAAAAGAAATGAGACTGAGGGAAACTGCTAAATAATTTTTTTTCTATTAAGTTCTATGTTTGGAAATAGCAACTGTCTAGGCAATGCTTGTAATTCTTTTATTATTTATTCATTATCACAGTATTTAAAATACTGGAATGGTGGGCAGACTGGCATTTAAAAAAATCCACCAAAACTAAAAATGAGCGAAAAAACATGAGAGTGGTGGTCAATATACAGTCCCAGGAGATGTTTATATCCTGTTGCCTGGAAAGGTGAAGCTCAAGACTTCCCATAGTCAGTCTGTATCACACATGGTCACTAGTTCCATTATCAAGGAAGAGTACTCAGTTTATGAGGCCAGCCTTATAAGTGTGTTACTTGAGCATCTTGTCATCAGCAGTCTCACTACAACCAGACAGCTCCCTTTCACCTCTCAAGTATTTGCTCTTTCAAAATTTTTGTCTCAGAGAAAATAAAGACTTCTGATAATTTCTTTAATAATATGAAAATTTCTTTTGAGGAGAGCAGAGGAGTTTTCCATATCCTGGATAATTTTCTTCCCCACTCTTCTCCATCCAATGTCTGACTTCCATATGATCTTTAATTACTTCCTTTTGGTAATGTGTGTTTGTATGTGAGCATATGTGTTTGTCATTAGAACTATATATATAGACATTTTATATAATAAACACCAGGTAAATGTGGGAATCTGTTTGCTTTTCATCCTTTTCTTCCTGTCAGATGGAAAAAGTTACGGTAAAAACTGTATGGGATTATAATAAATCACACATAGGAAACCCTAGCTGACACTGTTAAAATCGTACCTTACCTAGCTTAACTTCTTTTTCAGGCTTTATAAAGTTGGTGTGTTTATTTAAATCTGGTAAATATTCTGTTCTTTTTAATATGGTGGTCATATTCATTTAAGGAAGAACTATACATTAGAACCATGAGGTTATATTGCACTGAGATTCTACTGAAGAGTTCACTTTCATGTTTAGCCATAAAAATACTGAATGTTTGGATGGGGCATCAAATTTTCCTCATATGGAGGAAGATATTTATTCTGAGAGTTATGGTGGAAAGCATTTGGTAGTGTGTCAGCAGAAATAATAGGCCTCTGAATGTGTGGCATAGTGCTCAGGGTAGGGAGTTCCCTCTGTATGCTTTTGAGAACATGAAGATAATGATATTAATGGTCATGTGTAGGCAGGTGATCATGGCCATGCTGGCTTTGGCCACAGTAGGGTCACTGTATGAGAGTAGATGATAGTATAAGAAGTGTCAGTATATAGATTTCCATGTTAGAGGTCTGGATGCAAACATGCATGCTGCAACTGATGGGAGGACAATAACTGTGACTGGGCTCTTTAGGAGGTCTTCTGTGAGAATATAAAGTAGTTGAAGTAGCTAATAGTGATGATGAAAACAGCTGAAATTTTCATCAGCTAAATCTACAGCGAAGGCACAGTGTAATGTATAGGGAAGAGGCTATGCTTTTTGCTAGGACAGTAAAAACAGTATCTCGAGGAGGAAAGACTGATAGCTACCTAGCAGAGAATGAGCACATCTAATACAGATAAGTGAAGACTGTTTTCCAAATGCAGTCTGAATGTGGCTGCTTAAGAAACAAAATATCAGCGAGGGCTTTTATAGAATATAGTGTATTATAATTGCTTAAAATTTAATCTGCTTTTACAAAAAAGTTGTGCAAAACCAACCCTCAGAGTACTTCCTGAGGTTTATTAATTGGCTGATGTTAGCTGCGTCTCTTCCTTGTCAGTTTCTTGTGGCAAGTTACTGTGATCCCCAGAACATCTTCAACTGCACTGTGACACTACATGTATATTTTGAACGGAGTGAGAAGTGCTGAGCAAGCTGTTAAATTGAGGTTTTTGTATTTGCAATATGAAATTATACTGTTGGAGTAGGTTCGATGAGTATATCACTTGCTGTTTTCACCTTGTTGCTGCCCTTGTTATTGTCATTATACTTGTCCTGAGCTAAGTACCATTCCATTATGCCATTGCGTCAAATATTTAAATGCAAGTCACAATTTTTTTTCCAGACCATTCTATGATGTGCTGAAAATCCCCCTGTGTACTAAACACAGTTAAAAAACTGCTTGTACTTTAAAAATATGGATTTACATATCATGTTGATAACCACCAGAAGGCCAAAATTAACGTGTTGACTAAATCTTCATTATTATTAGGTCTGAAGTCAGGGTGAGGTTTTAAACATTGAACATTACTGAAGATCCAAGACACTCTATGTCTCGGTTACTTGGTATCACTGATTTTTTAAAAGCCTAATGCTTGAGTGCACAGTCTGTACAAAGCAACGTAGTATTGTTTAAACATTTTTCTTTAATGAGATAACAAAAAAGGCCTTGGTCTAACTACATGTTATTTTAACAGAAAGCTTTACTGCTGTACCAGGTTTAACTCCCCTTAGGAAGGGAGGCTACTATTTCTTATTACAGGTTTTCCAAGTTGGGTAATGTTACAGTTGGCTTGTTGAGAGAAGTGGTTCCCTAACGGCTTTGCCCTCACGTCCAGCAGCAGGGGGCAGTGAAACCGTTACACAGATGAATAAAAAAATCTGAATATAGGAAAATCATTATTATCTTTCCTTACAGTCACACTTCCTAGTCATCCCCTATCAGAAGTGGCTACTGTAGGGCACACACAAAGTAGTGCGTAGGTACACGAATCTGTGTAGATATGATTTTTTTTTCTTTTCTTTTGTCCAGCTGGATATTTGTTATTAAAATGTTTTCTCAAGATCTCCTGTAATAAACAGAGTAGAAATCCATCTTGTTTATTTGACTTGTTTGCTTAGATGAAGTTGGCTTAACTACATCAGTTGTCATTACAAAGACTGCAACAGTTTCAAACATGATGCATAGAAACTGAAACTACTAACACTTGATAATACAAACAAAAAAAATTGTAGTGGAATGGAAACTTAGTTTCCTGGTCAGTTCTGACAGCATTTGACAGCTTATTTTATTTTTTTTTTCCAAGCAATTTCTTCTCTTTCTCTGGGCATAGATTTGCATTCCATGATATCACCTTCAGAATACCCTGTTCTTCTCAGAGAATCCTCTTGCTCTGTGGTTATTCTGAATTATTCTCTGCCTTATGGTATGTTAGAAAAAGAGGAAATACCTGAAGGCATACTATGCCTTATAGATTACACAGCATCTAGATACACATCTGCTCATTCATTCAAATTCTGAGGAAGATGAAATCATCGACCAAGTTGAATGCACAAAAGGCATGGGAGCTCACCATTTCTAATTGTTAACAATCCCCATCAGGTTCAAGGCTCTTAGATGTATTTCTCCTGTACCTCTGCTTCCCATTTTTTCTGAAACTCAGAATTCATGATGACCCATGCCAGCCACCTGAATTTCTGCAAATGTCTTTGTTTCTTACCAAGCCTTCCCTTCTGTACAAAATGGCAACTACTCAGTCGTTTTTCAGTACCTGTTTTTCCTCAGCAGCATGAGAGAAGGGGACTGTTTTTAACCCAAATTGTAGGCAAAATGATTTAGTTGAGATCTTTGAGCTTCTTTCTCTACACCCTGTTGTTCAACTTCAGCTCAGAAAATTATTTCAGTCTCAAATGCTGTGTATCACAAGAATCTGTCTTGTGATACACACAATACTATCTGAAGAGGTTGCCCTTATCCTCTGTAATTCTGCAGTTCCTAGAAGGAACTGTTGCTGGAGTTCCTTCTAGAGATGATTTTCTACCATGGAGGAAAACTTTAGAGGTGTAGGAAATGGGGCTGTAGAAATTCCTTTGGGAAATGGGGGAGAGCATAAGGATAATGGCATCTCTCAATTTTTTTTTTTTTTTACTTCTCCATGCATCCCTGCATGCAACACACACATATTTTGGCCTTACAGTAGCAAATGAGTAAGCTATGAGAGCAATGTCATGAAGGCAGTCACCATATTCTATCATGTTGAAAGGAAATCTGAGACATTCAAGCAGTTTTGACTTGTGCAAAGAACGAGTTCTCCAGGCAGTGAACTAAAAAATTAATCAATTTTCTTCTGGAACAATATTTGTTCTCTGCACCTCACTCTTGTCTGTTTTCACACTCTAATGGGATGAAGTGAGAAGCTTTAAACATAGATATTAAGTGTTCTTACAAGTAGCCACTGAGTAAGAAGCATCTGATTCTGAGTGAACTAAATTTGTGAGAGAAATCAGAAATTGATACATGGGTAACCAATGTACAGGGGGGTAATACAGAGAAATTGTACAAGAGAGTTAAAGGAATTCCTTTGCTTAAACAAAAGTGTTGTCTGTCCTAAGTACCTGCCATTGCCATCTTGCCAAGGCATTGATTACTGCTGGAGGGGAAGAAACAGATGCTAATTCTACTGACAAAAGCAGATGAAAGGTCCTGCTGATAGGCGGCAGGAGAGGCAGACTGGGTGACCAAGCCTTAAGACCATGACAAAAGCACAGGTGTTGGGTCCTAATGATAAGCGGCAGGAGAAGCAGACTGGGCGCCGACTAACCCTAAGTCCATGTCTGAAGATTAAAAGGTGTAAAGGTTAAGAAGAGGAAGACTCATTTACTTCATCTTGAAGACCCCTACCCACAGGAGGAAGACTCATTTACTTCATCCTGAGACCCCTGCCCATGACCAGAAGGGGCACTGCGCAAGTGCAAAGGACCTTCTGGCTCATTATAATACGAAGCGGGGATAGATAATACATATGTATAGGCAGATTGAGCAACCTCATGTCTATGTATACCTTAAGAGAATAAATGTAAAGGGACAACAACCCTGAGGTGTGCATGCTTTGCAGGAGCTATCCCCATGCACCTCAGCGCTGAATAAAAGCATACCTACTTTACAACTTTAGCTAGTTGTGGAGTCTATCCGCGCATCAAAATGAGATGACATTTTGGAGCAAGGCTATATCTTAACATAAGCAAATAACTGCTGTATTTCTTTTGGAACTGCTGTTCCAAACCAAATATGAGAACAAACAAGACATTAGTTATATTTCCTGGTATGAAAGTCCCTTAAAGCAGTCTAGTGGGAAAAGCAGGTCTGAAAACCACTGGCGTTGTCTCAGCTGAAGTTATTGGGGTTGCAATGAATTAGAAAGGATAACATTCTAATTCTAATAAAGTTTTAAGTGGACCTGTGAGAACTCAGAAGAGGATTGAGCTTGCTCACTCATAGGAAAATAGCTATTAGTTGTGTAACTTAGCTTTCTCTTAGGTATTTTTCCTAAGAGAAACCTTAGCTTACTTGAATATTGCTTAGGACATTGGCACACATCCCTCTGTCTTTTCTGCAGATGATATGATCAAGGAAGGCAAAAGGCAGGTAGTTTCCCTTCCTCTTTCTCAGTATAGGCTGAGAGAGGTGAGTTACAAGTACAGTTCCAGCAGGAAGCTTGACAACGATCACAATGGTCCTACAGATAGTTTTCTTGCATGTTATGTGTTCCTCCACAGCACATTGCACCCAATAAATAAATGAGGCCTCCTTCCCCATTCCCTCCTCAGGAATTTATGTTAGAGTGTTAGAATATAAAGGATAATAAGCTGGACCTGACATGCAGCTGGAAGAGACATTGGCTGTGGAAGCTATAGGCAATGCAGAAACCCAAGAAAAGGCAAGGCAAAATAAATGTCTTCACTTATCATCTATGTAATGGCAACCATTGTTAACCATCTTCAGAAAAATGTCCCTTTACTTAAATTTTGCTCATCAGATCAAATACTTCCTTTACTTTTGACTTAAGGCATCTCTAGCTATATTTTGTTGAATCAGCAGTGTTTCCTTTGTTTAAAAGAAATGAGTCAACCCCATAACAAAACATGCCTCACTGTTTTTCCTTCTTCTGTTTAGCTGAAATGTGCAGGCTTGTCCTGCAAGCACTGGCTTCAGCATTTCCAAAAGCTAAAGGTCATCCTGAAATCTCACAGCATACTTACTGTACAAGGAAGTACATACTTACTGCCAAGCAAGGAAATGTTCAGAAACTCTTTGGAGAGCATTATCCTGAAATATAAACTTAGAGTCATGTTAATCCCATGTGCCTCATAGCCTGTATGTTCTCTTTTTTTACATAAGATGTTATTAATATGATTTTTTTTTAATCTTTGCAATCTCCAAATGAAACAGATTTAAGCCATTATTTTTGCAGTTCTTCCTTTTACCACAAAGAATGGAGATAGTACCTTTTAGGTAAGCCTGCATTGGCTGTTTTAGACAGACTTGGTTGTTTTTATTTAATGATGAAGTTAGTTATTCTTAGTCTATATTTTGCCCTGAAAAAACTTATGATGTGTTTTTATGGTAAACATACTAGGTATTGAATGTATGAAATATTCCATAGTTACTGTGGGTGGTCTTAGCAGCACTAGCTGTCCTATGTAATTCTGTTATTAGGGAACATGCTGGGATCTCCCTGGTCTTGAACAGGTGATTTACCCTGATGATAAAGACATTTCTTGTCATTTTTGCCTGCTTATCACTGCCTAAAGCTATCAGGGAGGGTTCTTTCCCTAAGTATGGAAAAGTAGAAGTGCATGGACACACATGCACTTCTACAGATGGCTGCAATTGTTGCTGAAAAGAAAATGCTTCCAACTAATCTGCTTATAATTGAACCTGACTCAATGGTGACTCTTCCAAAGCTGTCTATAAAAATAGAGGCTAATTCCAATCAGAATCAGTCATATTCTTCTGTGAGAGAGTGGGACTTACTTTTTACTATCCATATTATTCTCCACATATAGTTGAAAATAGTTGTGCAAACCGATAAAAGACATATATTCTTTCATTCAGAATATTGTACTAGATGCATCTTGGCAGTACTTGGGCAATGTTTAGTGAAATGTGAAACTGAATGAGAGAAAGAAGATCCCCAGGAAACTGTTGTTTAAATGTGTTGCAAACAAATGGGACTCAGTTTGTTGGGAAGCCTTATTACTTGTGGTGAACTGAAGCTAAACAGCAGGAGGTGACTCTAAATTGTGTCAAGGGGTAAAACAAGTTGGAAAACGTTAAAGTCATTGTGTACGATAGTCTTCGCTAGTTCAGTAGTGTTTTTTTGTTGGGTCTTTATTTTTCCTCTCCAGATAAATCTGATATAAATAGGCATGCAATGTAGGGATAAGCTTGCAATAGCTACAGTGAGAACAGAATCCACCCCATATACAGCAGTTTCATGTTCTCTTTAAAGATTGTAAACTCTTCTTTCTAAACTTTTGTACAATCTTTCATTCTGATAATTTTCTGTGCTAAAATTATTGTAGTTAATATTACTTGTTTCCTTGATTGCATTTTCATATGTAACCCTTTGCTTTTGGTACTCAGCATTAGAAACAGCAATGCTGTAAGACCTTCTGAAAGGATCATCCATATTTATATCCTCAGCAGCACTTGACAGATTGTGTATGTAAAGGACTGCTGAGCTTCAGCTCAAGCTCCAGGCCTTTGGTTTCTGTCATCACTACTGTAAAAGATAAACTTATGATTGGCAACCGAACCATGCCAGTCCACATCTGCGATATAGCACTCATTTAAATCCACAAGAAACTAAGACTCAGCCAGACACCAGGCTGCAGACAGGAGGTCCAACTCTAGTTCTCTTTGATGTAAAATCACTAGCCAAATTCTGTAGAAAGAGATACATGTATAAGATTAAGGTAATAATTTTTATGTTTTACATCTACATTACACTTTTAAAGTTTAATAAGGTTCAGGTTTTTAATTTATTTCTTTTTTCTTTTGTTTTTTTCTCTGATGGTGAACCACAGGTCCCTGTGCAAGTCTAAAGTTTTTAACTTTTGCCATTTTAGCATCATTGTAACATTCTTACCTACTCACTATAGTCTCCTGCTGCCAGAAAGTCCTTCACTAAGCTCTATTTTCCTCTTTTTTGTGTTTGTCTTTTATGTTAATTAGATATAAAAAAGAACTTCTTCCCTGTGAGGGTGCTGAGGCACTGGCACAGGGTGCCCAGAAAAGCTGTGGCTGCCCCATCCCTGGCAGTGTTCAGGGCCAGGTTGGACAGGGCTTGGTCCTGGTCTTGTGGAAGGTGTCCCTGCCTGTGGCAGAGGGGTTGGAACTGGATGAGCTTTAAGGTCCCTCCCAAATGAAACCATTCTGTGATTCTATGATAACAGTATATATTATCTTAATTTCTCAATTACCTGTATTTTAATAACGACAATTAAAAATTAGCATTCAACATTATTTTGCTAACTAGAAGTGAGAAACCACAGCTGTAATAAATTATGTATTATCATATTGGAGGGTCATTTGCATGCTATTTCTTCTGTTTCTAATAAATCTGGATTCCTTTTGTATGTACCGAAGAGTGATGATTCTACGATCATAGAATCATAGAATAGTTAGGGTTGGAAAGGACCTTAAGATCATCATGTTTCAACCCCCCTGCTATGGGCAAGGACACCTTACACTAAACCATATCACTCAAGGCTCTGTCTTACCTGGGCTTGAACACCACCAGGGATGCAGCATTCAAAACTTCCCTGGGCAAACCTTTCCACTGCCTCACCACCCTCAAAGTAAAGAACTTCTTCCTTAGATCTAGCCTAAACTTCCCCTTTTTCAGTTTAAACCCATGTCCTATCACTACAGTCCCTAATGAAGAGTCCCTCCCCAGCATCCCTGTAGGCCCCCTTCAGATACTGGAAGGCTGCTATGAGGTCTCCAAGCAGCCTTCTCTTCTCCAGGCTGAACAGCCCCAAATTTCTCAGCCTGTCTTCATACGGGAGGTGCTCCAGTCCCCTGATCATCCTCGTGGCCCTCCTCTGGACTTGTTCCAACAGTTCCATGTCCTTTTTATGTTGAGGGCACCAGAACTGCACACAATACTCCAAGTGAGGTCTCACAAGAGCAGAGTAGAGGGGCAGGATCACCTCCTTCGACCTGCTGGTCACCCTTTTTTGATGCAGCCCAGGATACGGTTGGTTTCTGGGCTACAAGCGCACACTGAAGCAGGCTCACGTTCATTTTCCCATCGACCAACATCCCCAAGTCCTTCTCTGCAGGGCTGCTCTGAATCTCTTCTCTGCCCAACCCGTAGCTGTGCCTGGGATTCCTCTTACCCAGGGGTAGGACCTTGCACTTGTCATGGTTAAACTTCATAAGGCTGGCATCAGCCCACCTCACAAGGGTGTCAAGGTCCCTCTGGATGGCATTCCTTCCCTCCGGCGTATCAACCAAACCACACAGCTTGTTGTCATCGGCAAATTTGCTGAGGGCACACTCAATCCCACTGTCCTTGTCACCAACAAAGATGTTGAACAAGACTGGTCCCAACACTGATCCCTGAGGGACAACACTCATTAGTGGTCTCCAGTTGGATATTGAGCCATGGACCAGAACTCTTTGAGTGCGGACATCCAGCCAGTTCTTTATCCAAGTGGTCCGCCTATCAAACTGATGTTTCTCCAATTTAGAGACAAGGATATCGTGTGGGACAGTGTCAAGCACTTTGCACAAGTCCAGGTAGATGACATCAACTGCTCCACCCCTGTCCATCAGTTCTGTAGCCCCATCATAAAAGGCCACTAAATTGGTCAGGCAGGATTTTCCCCTAGTGAAGCCATGCTGGCTGTCACCAAGCACCTTGTTGTTTTTCATGTGCCCTAGCATGGCTTCCAAGAGAATCTGCTCCAAGATTTTGCCAGGCACAGAGGTGAGACTGACTGTTCTGTAATTCCCTGGGTCATCCATTTTCCCCTTCTTGAAAATGGGGGTTATATTTCCTTTTTTCCAGTGTTCAGGAACTTCACCTGACTGCCATGACTTTTCAAATAAGGTGGACAGTGGCTTAGCAACTTCATTCACCAGCTCCTTCAGGACCTGCGGATGGATTTCATCAGGTCCCATGGACTTGTGTATGTTCAGGTTCTTAAGATGGTCTCAAACCAGATCCTCTCCTATAGTGGGCCTAAGGTCTTCATTCTCACAGTCCCTGCATCTGCCTTCCAAGACTTGGGTGGTGTGGTCAGAGCCTTTGTCAGTGAAGACAGAGGCAAAGAAGCCTTTCTTTGTTCTTAATGAACCTCTGTTCTTAAATTCTTAATGAACCTCTGCCTTCTCCAAATCCAGGGTAGCCAGTTCTGGTAGCTTCCAGAGAGGGCCCACATTATCCTTAGTCTGTCTTTTATTCACAAATGATGGATTTTGGGATCTGCTGATACTCTAAACTTTAGAAATGCTTGGTTTCTTTATCTGTTAAAAAGATAAGAGCTAGGTAGGTTTTTTTGTTTTGTTTTTTTTTAATCCCAGGGCGATGAGAGATGGATAAAAGGAGGTTAATATGGATATAAAAAGTGAAGCTATCATTATTAATCCATTCCCATGGGTATACCAGTGGATTGAGGAATCTCCAGTGGGATTCCAAAAACTTGAATGGCCTGTATTTGATCACAGCAGCTGTTTTCAAAGGAAGGAAAAGGGGGTTGGTAACTTAAATGGAATTGGAAAACTGTGATCATTAAAGATCTTGCACACTTTTAATAAAGTGTATCTGAGAGCCTGAGAGAGCAAGACAGACACCAAACCAGCAAGATTTCTTTTGATCTCCAAACAAAACCAGTAGTAATGAAGGTAGTCATCAACCACAGGGAATGAGAATTCACAAAGCAACGCTTTTTTATTGGCTTTAGGTGCTCTGTATCCCTATGATAATGTGGCTAGGGCCATAGTCTTTCTTAGGTTGAACAGCCCTGTATCATACTTATTGATTTTGTCTTAAAATGGGTAATAAATCTAGAATAGTTTCTCGCAGTTCCTGTCTAATGATTGTACAGTTCCTAGTGGTAGCAGTCATGTGTTGCCTGTTTTGTTTGGGTTTTTTTTCTTTCATATTACTTGTCCAGTTCCTCAAAGAGCTTTGTGGGTTTGTTCTTGTCTTCTCTGTTCATTTTTTCCCCATCTTCTCCCTTATAGCCTGATACTTTTGGCAGGGACAGGAATAGCCGCTGCCTTGAAGTGTATGATTTCATCTCCTTATAACCCCAGGGAAGTTATAACTTATAGCTTCTGAAGAAGGGAGCGAGAGATCTCATCTTATAGGAGAGGATGGTTTTGTTCCTGAATTTACATCAAAAATGGCTCTGCTTCTCATTCAGGAGGAATGCTTGTGATTGTAGTAATTGTCCTTGTTGGATGCACATATACTTTTTGTGGGAGGGCACAGATGAAGATGTCTGCTTTTACAGAGACAATATTGAAAGGTTCCTTCTTGCCTAACTCGCAAGTCACTAGTCAAAGCTTTACACAGGCTCCATGCTGTTTGCTTAGTATGATGGTATTGTGTCTGAATCACAGAATCCCAAGGGTTGGAAGGGACCTCAAAAGATCATCTAGTCCAAACCCCCTGCAAGAGCAGGGTAACCTAGAGTACATCACACAGGAACTTGTCCAGGCGGGACTTGAATATCTCCAACACAGGAGACTCCACAACCCCCCTGGGCAACCTGTTCCAGTGCTCTGTCACTCTTACAGTAAAGAAGTTCTTCCTGATGTTCACATGGAACCTCCTATGCTCCAGTTTACACCCATTGCCCCTTGTCCTATCACTGAATATCACTGAAAAAAAACTAGCTCCATCATCCTGACACCCACCCTTTACATATTTGTAAACACTGATGAGGTCACCCCTCAGTCTCCTCCAAGCTAAAGAGACCCAGCTCCCTCAGCCTCTCCTCATAAGGGAGGTGTTCTACTCTCTTAACCGTCTTTGTGGCTTTGTACTGGACTCTTTCAAGCAATTCCCTGTCCTTCTTGAACTGAGGGGCCCAGTACTGGATGCAATATTCCAGATGCAGCCTCACCAAGACAGAGTAGAGGGGGAGGAGAACCTCTCTTGCCCTACTAACCGCACCCTTTCTAATGCACCCTAGGATGCCATTTGCCTTCTTGGCCACAAGGGCACATTGCTGGCTCATGGTCATCCTCCTATCCACCAGGACCCCCAGGTCCCTTTCCCCTTCACTACTTTCTAGCAGGTCAACCCCCAACCTGTACTGGTACATGGGGTTGTTCTTCCCCAGATGCAAGACTCTACACTTGCCCTTGTTGAATTTCATCAAGTTTCTCCCCGCCCAACTGTCCAGCCTGTCCAGGTCTCACTGAATGGCAACACAGCCTTCTGGTGTGTCAGCCATAGACTTTCATTACTCCTAAGATACTGAGATCCTCTATTTATAAGTGTTAAAATTTGTTTGTTTTACTTAAAAATGTGTTGATAGAATACGTATAATACACAGATAGAACACATGTCTCACAAAATGGTTTCTTAAAGGAATGTGGCACTCTGTACTTCATTCTTGATCTTGTTCGTGATCTAGCTGCTAATGGACTTCATAATTCTGTACCCGGTTTGGGGCTTGAACTGTGATAGGGAGACAAAGTTTAAGAAAATGTGACCACCATACAGGTAAGTTAGTGTATCTTAGTAAAGGCTTTTTGTGTGTTTGAGGAAAGGGGGCAATATACTAGTGCTGGGTTACAAAGATGAACTTGTTTCATGTGGCTTTAATCAAATCTGGGATGTCTGGAATTAAGGGTCATCACCCTGTGAGGCACCTTAAGAATTGCTGTTTCAAATAAGACCATTGCTGACATAAATGTGGACTGAAAGTTATGCTTTGTTAGAAACTAGGCATAACAACCAATCCAAACAAAGCCAGAAAGAAAACCAACATATCAACAGAATATCTCCATTTGTATTTTACAGTAATTTATAGCCCAAGAAAACAAGAAATAAAACTTGTCCAAGTGCATCTAATATACAGTAATGATTTCCAACAGTTCTGTAGCAAAGCCATACTTCAAAAAAAAAAAGTCAAGATTTGTTCTCTATTATATCCACTTGACCCAGCTCCTGAAGTTGGCTGTGTTGTCCTCAAGGCATCTTCTGGCTGCAGCAGTAGCAGTGGGCTTGGGCTTATAAATGTGTCTGCATCTCACTGAATGTGTCCAAGAGGTTCATGTATCCATTCATTGTGCTCCCACGTATTTCCAGTTCTAGGACTGCAATACAGGCACAGATGAAACACCCTTACACCGAACTGCATGGCCTGACAGAGCACACCGTGGGGCTCCATGGTATGCCTGGCTTTGTAATACATTAGACCCCCCCACGCAGAGCTATAGCTTGTCAAGTACCATAGACCTCCTCTGGCAAGAGCTCATTTTACGTGTTTGGTATATCATGGTGCATTGCTCTCACTGTATTTTCATGAGGAGTAGATAAAGATTAATCAAAACTGAGTCTTCAGTTGACGGCAAAAGAGGCATATATGAGTTAGGTATGCCAAGGGTCTGCAAGTTTTGGATCAGTGTTGTTTCTGTCAGTGATACTGGGTGGTAGTAGGATTAATTTTTTTTTGGGGGGGAAAAAAAAGGTGAATATATCATCAGAACCACAAATTGTGTGGTTTGGGTTTGTATTAATTTTCATCTTCTGAAATAAAGCCAAGTTGGACACAGACAACTTAATACAATGCAGTTTTACGAGGTCATGAGCAGTTGTTGCCCGCTTGTTGCTTAGCTATCCTGGGTGCAAATAAACAAATCACTCAGTGTAAGCATAGTTCTGTGTGGTGGGAAGGGCTAAAATCTTGTTCTGGAATACTTAAATAAGCAGCTGAAAATAGGTTCTGGCACATTACATTGGGCTATTCTGACACAAAATTAGCCTTGTTTTTTTGGCCAGAACTCCTATCACAATTGCGTTAGGATTGAAAAAATAAACTTGCCCAAGGAAGAAAAAGCTTGAAGATAAGACTGCAATAACATGTGACAGCCCTCTGTGTAACGCTTCCACCAAGCTCTAAAGTGTTCTGTTGCTTGTGAAAGAGGATTGTTGGGTTGTCTTGTGGCAACAGGAGCAATGTCTGTCATAACGACCACAGGTCACTGCCAGTGACCAGTAGGTCTTTGTAACAGCAGAGCTGCCAGCAGGTCTTCATAAAGAAATCTCTGTGCTTTACCCATTGCATCCTTGTGAGATTCAAATGCAAATTTTAGTAGCCAACTGGAAGCCTGAATTTTCCAGTTAGCTCCCTTGCTGTGAAAGTTTTCACGATGAAGGAAGATCAGAAAAAGGGAGGAAGGAGAGCATATATGTGCTGTGACCAAAAGATAGTTACACATTTAGGTTCATTTGAAACTGAATCTCTAATAATTTAAAGTCAAACATTTCTGTGTGTTTGCTCTTTGCTGGGAATGATGCTGCCAGTTTTGCAGCTTGTCCAAATTTCACTTCATGTGCACCACAGATGAAAGCCAGTGGCCTATGTCAAGGGGTAAGCAAAGGCCTGACTTGTACTGAGTAGCATAATGTTCTTGATACAAGCACATAAAACACTGCCGAGCACATCTGGGGTCTCTTGCTTTCTAAATGTAGATGCACAGGAGGAACAGTAACTATTTTTCTTCCAGAGCATTGAATGCAACTCAGCCCTTCCACACTGCATGCTTAGAACATTTATGTTGAATGAGAATTTGATACACTATCTTGACAGTTACATACATTACTCTTTTGTGTATGAAGTAGTAGATGGGTAATACTTGATAATTGTGCCTGCAAGATAGCTGCCAAAAGACTGCTTTCTTTGAAAGTCTAACAGACCCTTTAAAATCCCTCTTATGGACAAGCATTGAAGTAGCATCTGTGACTGTGTTCCCATTCTACATTTAGAATGAAACTTCTTGTCATTTTAGATCAACTTGTAGTCACATTATCGAACCCAAACAAAGAAATGAGACAAGAATTTCCTAAATAGGACAAGATGGGTATATTGGTTAATGCTGTAGAATTCAGTGTGCTGTAGATTGCCAAGATATGAGTATATTTTTGTTTTTATTTCTGCCTGCCAAGTCTAGTTAAATACTGAAGTGTAGCATAATTGGATATTGCTATTTGCAAACATCTATAAGTGATTTTCACTGGGAATTGGCAACTTTACTTCTGTGTTTCATATCAGTGCTTTCAAAGATGTGTTTGGCTGATGGTTGTTTGAATGCATAAAGTGTAAACTAATTCCATTCAATTTTTCATTTTTTGACTTTAATGGTTAAATTCTTTATGTACTGGGCCACAAAAATGCCTAAATGACTGTTCCTGATGCTGTTTTCATTTGGGATTTATTTTTGGTGTGAGGGGTAGAAGTGATATTAGTATTCTTTTAGAAAAGCTTTAAGCTCATTAAAGAAACCAACCAGCACCACAAAAATCCCCCAACAAATTTGGCCTGTCTTCAAAGCTGAGTTGTACAGATGTGTTCTTGATATGCAATTGTGTTCTCGATATGCAATCCAAATAGTTTTCTTAGACCCCCCCCCCCACTGGCTGAAGTAAACTTGCTCAGCTGCATAAATGAAAAAGAATGTCATACTGAGTATGTTTGAAGGCTTGTGAACGAAGTTTAATCTGCTGTCATTATCATTTATATCTTCTTGTACACATAATATTTGTAGTAAAGCAGTTAATAAGTGGAAATTACTGTTCTTCCATGTTTGATAATCCCCACAATATCAAACAGAAGTGTAGTGTGCTTTGCATAACATGGCTTCCCAGTACCGTTACCTGGAACAGTTTCTTTTGAATATGCATGTTCAACTCTTTACCTTAAAATATGTGGCATATGAAAGAATGAGCAATGTCAGGAAAGAGTTGTATGTGCCAGTAAAGAAACAGGGAGAAAACACAAACGACATTTCACATGGTAGAAATTGCCCAAAAGACAATCCTAACACCACAGATACTTGATATATTTGCCAGTTGTATACTGGGCTGCATCAAAAGGAGTGTGACTAGCAGGTCAAAGGAGGTGATACTGCCCCTCTACTCTACTCTTATGAGACCTCACTTGGACTGTGTGCAGTTCTGGCATCCTCAACATAAGAAGAACATGGAGCTGTTGGAGCAAGTCCAGAAGAGGCCACGAGGATGATCAGGGGACTGGAGCACCTCCTGTATGAAGACAGGCTGAGAAAGTTGGGGCTGTTCAGCCTGGAGAAGAGAAGGCTGCGTGGAGACCTCATAGCAGCCTTCCAGTATCTGAAGGGGGCCTATAAAGATGCTGGGGAGGGACTCTTCATTAGGGACTGTAGTGATAGGACAAGGGGTAATGGGTTTAAACTGAAAAAGGGGAAGTTTAGGTTATATCTAAGGAAGAAGTTCTTTACTGTGAGGGTGGTGAGGCAGTGGAAAGGTTTGCCCAGGGAGGTTGTGAATGCTGCATCCCTGGTGGTGTTCAAGCCCAGGTAAGACAGAGCCTTGAGTGACATGGTTTAGTGTGAGGTGTCCCTGCCCATAGCAGGGGGGTTGGAACTAGATGATCTTAAGGTCCTTTCCAACCCTAACTATTTTATGATTCTATGATTCTATATGTGGAAGGATAGAGGAAGAGGACCAAATAGGGAAGGTGAGAGTAGAACATAGGTGAACAACATACAGGTTTTTAGGCAAAGATGATTTAGAAGTGGATTATTCAAGGACAGAAATTGTATGCTCATATCTCTGTATGCAGAAGGAAACCAGAGCAGCACACTACACATGTTAGAGCTTCAGGAGGGATGAAGGAAAGGTGAGAGATTAGATAAGGCTTTGATGGCAAAATGTGTTCAGAACTGATCCACTTAGTATCTCAGATGTGATGAAAAGGAAGGTTTGCAAATAAAGAGCAGTAGTTGGAAATGCAAGGTCTTCAGTATTTCTAGAAAAAGCTGTACCTGACTCATAAGTTTACATCCTGGCCTCTAATGCTAAATGGGACTATTATTTGTGAACTCTAGACTCATCCCATCAGCAACAATCACTGGAACCAGCTGTTTCACATGAGCTCTTCAGCATAATTCCATTGCCGTGAACCAGCTCTACTGATCAATACAAAAGCTAAACATGTTTCTAAAGAGAGTTTACTGGAATAGTCTTGGGCCCAAGCTAAGATTTTCGTCCTGGCATCCAAACACTTCAAAAGAAGTGCAAAATTTTGCAGCCATTTTAACCATATTGTAGTAATCTGAAATGGGTTGAGATAGGAAGCTTGAATATTATTTCTGATTTCTTGGTTTGGGCTCCATCTTTAGCTCTTTGGGAGTACACAACTGCTCATAAACTTTTATTATTGTTCTGTTCACCAGGGAGGTTTCTTTCAGAATTAATTATTGAAATTAAATAACAAAGTTTGCAACTTTCTCTTGCCATTTTAATTCTAGGAGCATGCTAAAAAAATGGTGTTTTGCAGGTGTGGCTATATCTTGCATGTGTAATGTGAAAAATGGACTAGATTGCCAGTAAGAATTTCAGCTCCTTGCAAGAATTAGGTACTTAACAGCACCAATGGCCCATAACCAAAAAAGATATTACCTGAGGGGGAGAGAAGGAATAACAATCTTGCAAACATTTTCATTTTCTGCTTCTGATTGCAAAAGAGCAACCAAAAGAACATTTTAAACTGTGAAGGCCTCCAAAATATACTAGGTTGGAGTATAGCACATAGCTTGTGCTATGTGAAATATTGTGTTGCTCTGGGCTGCCTCTGCTAAATAATGCATAGGAGAACTCAGAAACCTGTTGAATGGAGCACTAAGAGAAGGCAGCAACAGGAAATGGACTAGGGAATAGGCCTTACCTTTCAAATTGTAAGTTTGGCATGTCAGTAACTTGCTTTGCTTTTTCTAGCACTTGGAAAAATATAAACTAAACCATTGCCCTTTTACAAGCTTCGAGAACTCTGCTTTGCAAAAGCTAGTCATTTTGAACCTTTGAAGGAAAGGGGAACTCAACTGCGAAGTCCAGAACAATTTGAGGTAACATTTTTTTGTAGACTATCGCTACACTTCCTTTGTAATATTTTTCTCCAGATGCAAAATCTATGCTGCTTCCTGCACAAACCTTTTTGACACTCTTGTTTTACTACTCTTGTGTATCAATATCTATTTTTTCACTGTGACTTTTCACTCAGACATAACTATCTGCAAAATCTCCTGTCAAAAAAAGAAGTCTAAGCAGTAGGAAAATATACTCCTACATTGTTCAAAAAACCCCCACTTACCTCAGTTACAAGCAGTACTTTTTCCACTTAAGCCCAGTTTCTTCCCAAATCTCTAGCTTTAGTATCAAATGAAATGCATGTTATAAATTAAAATCAGGTATTTGCTTGCTAATGAATACCTATACCACTGCTGAACAAATTAAATCTGCAGTCTTCAGTAAATGCTCAGGATGCTTCCTTTCAGATAAGAAAATACCTCTCATTAAATCAATTACACCTAGAAGAAAAAATGATCCAGAGTATCTAAAAGTGTTAGTAGACTGTAAGGTTATTTCTACTCGATGAGGGTTATATCTTGGCCAGTGGTTTGGTTAGGATATTTTAAAAATCTGGAGTTGTTCTTCCAGAGCAAACACTGCCCTCCCTGCAGGTGTTCTGCTCACATTCCTTTTCTCTCATGCTGTTGTTTCTGTTTTTCTTTCATCCATAAACTAAGGTGGCAGCTCCTCAATCTCTCTAGGAAATTGGTGTATCTCTCCTTATTATGGATCCTGAAAAATTACCAATGTCAGATGGGCCAAGGCGGGCGGATGTAATTATGTCCTGAGCATGCTTGCAACTGTGCACTGCAGTGGCTTGTGTTAGATAACACTAATAACCTAATATACTATAAAGCACACCTGTGAAGATTCTGATTTCTGTAGTCATCATGCCCATTTCTGATTTAGGGGGCCTGTTTATTTTAATAGTTCACTTAGCTCTACTGATGCAATCTAATTGAATTCAACTGAATTATTTTGCTGTCTGCTGCCAGACTTTTACCTTCTTGGCAACCAGTCCAGGATAGATCTTTAAAAGCAGCACAGGCTCTCTTCTGCAGTCTTTTGCAATATCACTCCCCTTGCTGTCAGGCAGAGCACTAGATAGGCACAGAGAAGTCTTCTGTTCCACCTAGCCTCCCATTTCCAGCAGCAGAACCCATGCCCTCGCATCCCAGATACTAACTTGTAGGTCCCCACAATGAACAGCACTGGGGAACAGTAGTAGCAGCAACAATAGTCTGAGCCATAAATTTTTTTAAATGCGAGATCTACAAAATGTATGTCTTTTTAAAATCCATTAAAATATCCAAATTCTAAAATTCCACAGCCTACTGCAATGGTAAATTATGGCTGCAACTGTAGATCTCTCCTCATCAAAGTACCTCAAAAAGCATCAGCAATGCATGTCTTCCTTTGCAGTATAGCAGAAGCTGTGCTGAGAAGCACAGTCATCTGAAGTTATGCAAGGTTCTTGGGTTTGCAAAAAACAGTGCTTGTGATACATCTGTGATATATCCATGAACCTTGTTTGACCAGGACATTCTCAAATGATCAGACATTAGCAAGGTGGAAGGGGGGTGGAGAGGGGTTTGAAACATTTTGCTCTTGTAAAGCTTAGCTTTGAAGACTATATTCTACCTATATTCAGAAGAACATACAAATGCAGTGAGTCTCATGACAATTTGAAATGTTCAGGCTTTTCCTTTAAACTTCCTAAGAATGGGAATTCAGCTACATGGATAGTCTTGCCAAAATACTGTTCTGGTTTTGCTTCCTAAATGTGAAACTGCCATTGAAATCACTCGGTCGCCTTCTATTACCTTCAGCCTTCAACGTTCCATAATGCTACAAGCATGAGAAATTATTTAAAAAAAAAAAGAAACAAACAAACAAAAAACAAATGTGAAAAACTTACTGGGCCTTTTGAAACCTGAGTTCAAACTGAAACAGAGGAAGTTCAGGTTAGATACAAGAAACAAGTTCTTTACTATGAGAGTGGTGAAGCACTGGCACAGGTTGCCCAAAGAAGTGGTAAATGCTCCATCCCTGGCAGTGTTCAAGGCCAGGTTGGACAGAGCCTTGGGTGACATGGTCTGGTGTGAGGCATCTCTGCCCATGGCAGACGGTTAGAACAAGATGATCTTAAGGTCCTTTCCAAACCAAACCATTCTGTGATTTTATGGTTCTGTAAACCACATCATAGTTTTTTGAAGTTTAAGGGAACACAGAATATGCCTTGACTACAAGAGAGGAATGCAGCAAATTCCTTTTTAATGTATGTGCTCTGAGGAAAAAGTAAATAATACTTACAAGTTCCCTTGCTAGGGTAGCAATATGTAAACAGCTTGCACTGAACTTAAAATTTTTGCATTTTCTCCAGTCTTGCATGGAATGCTTGCTGAACAGTCAGCATCCCTCAACCAGCTACCGCATCTTGAAAATACATACAGCAACTAGCATGCACTTTTTCTATGCACATTCCTACCATTAACAATCACAAACCCTATTAAAACTTAGGCTTGTGAGACATCAGTTTTTCTTCCTTTTGTAAATGAAAGATAGGGTACTTGAGGGTTTCAGAAGACAGAAAAGCAGATCTTTAATTGGCATGTTGGAGACCTGATTTCATATGTTACATTGTAAAAACTAAGGGGTTTAACAAAAGGATACAATGGATACTGCCCTCTACTTCATGTTAAACGCCTCATTTGAATGGCACAGTCAGCAAGAGCTAGAGGGTATGAGACTACCTCTTTCAGCTCCTTATGCCAAAAGTTTCAAATGCTGAATCATGACAGAACTTTAAAGATGAAAAGGGCCTTTTTTCTGTCCCAGCTTGACTATGCTATCTTTAAGCCACTGGGTGGAAAGCAATGCAGGGAATAATGCTACAATATGTACTTATAGAATTTACAGTTTCTAATCCCACAGCATAGCTGCTTCTGTCATTAATATTGTTTCATTTGAAATATTTTTTTTATTGTAAGCAGTTTGCCTTAGTGTTGTGGGTTTGAGGGATTTCCAAGTAGTTGAAGTATGTGGGGTGCAGTAGCAGTCTCGTTATCTCTGCATACCTAAACTGAGTGGTGTTTCCCACGTTTGTGTTGTGGTTTTGGCAGTCAATGATTTGCACTGGGGAATGCAGGAGCTCACTTCCAGGCCAGACCCAAATAAAGTAAATGTAAAGCTTGCTTAGGAAAGATTTCTCCTCATCTATGGAACTGAAACTAGGAGTAAATGTTTTATTATTTCTTGACCTTTTCCCCTTCCCTTTCAAACACTACAGTATCATGTTGATTTACAGCATACTGAAATACTTAATATTTTTCTCTTTAAAACTATCCTTATCTTGCCCAAAACAGAAGATAATTTGGTTTGGTTTTATTAAAATCCTTTCTGAACTTTTACACTGCAGTTATTCTTCTCAAATGAGTCATACAATAACCATTCCCAGTTTGTAGCCAGTTCTCCTAAGAAGCAGAAGAAAAAAGAAACAACTTCCTTTTAAGGGAATGAGACCTGTTTGTAATGATAAACCTCTTTCCATTTCTATTTGAAGGCATTCTCCATGACCCAGGAATTGATAGTTATAAAAAACCTACCTACTTTGTATTACAAAAGTGTTCATAGCTATAGAACATTGTTTAAGGTTAGCCTAAAGCATCTGTATACACACTCACACATAGGGTTACTGTTGAAATTACACATGCAACGTGTCCAACAAGCAGCTAGTTTACCAGCAATCTGTAAGACACAGCCTGAGAATAGTTTAATTTAATTTTAGTTAATATTTTACATAAACAAGTTCAAACAAAAAAGTATTTTTATGTGGGATGAAAACATTTTGAGAGTATGTAATTGTAAAGAGAAGAGCTAACACAGCAATTTCTTTTAAAGTATGATTCCCAAAACTCATCATACTACTTGAATGCTGGAGTGTTTGCATGTTCTTAGAATTTGGGAAAATATCTGCATGTCACAAATCGCTGCAACAATTTCCGTAACCTCTGAAAACCACTGTTACTTTAATAGCAGCTGTGCTGTACATCTACTCAATCTCTGTTCACAGAAACTGTGCCTTCACTGTGCAATTTGTTCTCAGACTGTGGTCCTTCCAAACTTCTTCCACTAGCCCTCCAACCAGTAAATAACAGTTTATCTAGTAACACATGAAAAAAAAATTTAAACTTCCAAAATTTGGGATTACTTGGGTTTTTCCTCTTGTGGGTGGGATCACTTTGCAATCCAGGATATCCAGAAATGTGTTCAAATTTTAATGAAAGCTGTAATGCAGTCAAGAACCAGATTTCAGTATCTGATAGTACAAGGAAAATAGACTCACAATAAATTTTAAAGACAGCCATGGGTAAAATTTTTTCAAGTTGCTCCTTTTAAATATGTAAACCGGGTATCATTGCATACAAAAATTAAATTATTTCACTGGGTGTGTTACTTAGATGGGAAATAAGAATAGAGTTATAAACTAGCTAAGGCCTGAAGGGAGAAACCCCCCTGATCTTAAATTCGTATTCACAAGCTGAGATGAACTATTTAAGTTGTATTGTCATCCATTTAGCTCTGAACCCTGACACTGTAGCTTATTAGAGAAGTGGCGACAACAGAATTCTTTGTAACATGGGTTTATATTAGCAGAGGAGCTACAGCAGACTTCTGTGTTGTTAAAATAAATTAATCAAAACCAGCAGGGGAGCGTCCTTGAGTTACAATGGCTGCATTATTCAGAAACGGTAAAGATTGAATTTTTAAGGAAATCCAGAAGGCATGTAGTTGGGAAAGAGCCAGATATTTTTTAATGCTGCCATTTTTAACAATTCTCAGTATAAGACACTGGAGTATTGTTTCAAGCAGGTCTTTGGCATACATCTTCTATAATTTTATTTAATTATCTTCCTCTGAAGTATTATTATGTACTAACCCAAGCATAGTATGGCATCTCTCATCCTAGATAGATTCTCAACTTTAATGATCTTTGGCCAAAATAATGTGCCAGCTTTAAGACGTGTTGTTTAAGTCGAGGATGCAGTTATATACACAGAAGGCTGCAGCCCACACATACATGAGACAGAGCAGTCTTGTAGCCATACTGTGTGTGCCTTCTAGGAGGTAAAGTAATATTTTCTCAACAAAACTTCCAAAGAGGAAAGGGATATTAGTTACAGGGTAGCTAATGTAATTGGGGTGTAGGCATGAGTTGGAATTTGGTTGGGACACTAAAAGCAGTCTCTCTCCTGCAAATAGATTTTTTAAAAATGAAATTGCTGCAAAAACCCCAGGTACCCTAATCCTTGCTAGGATTACTCCTCAGTAGTGACTCCTTTTGTCAAGAAGGAAGGGCCTTGAAAAACGGAATCACAATTTGAAGTGATGTTATTTGTGTCTGTTGCACACAAAAAAACTGTTGACAGTTTTTAGGTTTAACATAGATAGAATTTATTTATAGAATCATACTACTAAATATGACAGACAAATATCACCACTGTTGCTAATTCCATTAGATGATGCTTTGCTCAGAAATGTAGTGACGTAGTCACACATAGCAGACATATGGGTGCATCTCCATTTCCTGAAGACAAGGAACTGACGTGTGAAAGTATCACTGCCTTAGATACATTTGTTATGGAGGAGAACATATAAAAATCTTTATCTTTTAAAAACATCATAGTTCCTGTGCATTATGATTTCATTAAACTTCCATGTAAATGTTAAAGTCAATTAATGGGGACAAAGCCTAGGACAAAATCCTATTTGCTTAATTAGGTTAAATTAAGTCCTGGATTTTGCTGGTATTGAACATTCATATTCAGAAAACAATCTGAAAACCTGTTATACAAAATTACAGTCATATTCTGCCATGTAGCTTTTTTTATATTCCCCTGGGCTGTGTTGAAAATGCACTACAGTTTTTCTAGCGTGGCTTCATCACCTTCTGGAAAGTTCTGCCACAGAAGTATGGCCTAATCTATACACTGTGATTGAAATAAATGTCACAACCTGAAGTCATTAATGGTTTCTGTTCTTTTGTCTCCTCTTCCAAAACTATAAATTGTAGAAATAAGGGTTAAGAAAGATAATTGAAAAATGCTATGGGACTAAAACAAAAGATTTTCAAATCTTTCTGAGATGTTAAAATGATCATAAGTCTTAAAGAATTTTCTAAAAATAACAAAAGCAACAAACTCATGCAAATGTACAGGATAATCTTGGCTGTACCACACATCTGGAAAATATAAGTGCACATAAAAGAGCTACACATTTTAAGGATTTGTTAATCTTCTTGAATGGGATGGGTTATTATGTAGCTATAAAGTGTCTATTTGCTATCAGATTTATTTCACCCCAGCACAGCTATAGAATGTTTTTTGACAGCCCTAGTTATATTAGTTTAGGACAACAGCATTCCATCTCATTTTGTGTTGCTACCATTGCTCCAACTTTGCTACAGGATATCCTGAATCTTTTTCACCTACTAAATGATAGGTCTAACTCAGTTGCATTGTTATGTCCATACAGAACCTCCAAGTAACCTTAGTATGTATAAATCAAAAACTGTGCCAGATCAGATAGGAAAGGAACAAACAACTGTGTCTTGTACAAAGTGAGGAGGCACTTTTTTGTTAGTACTTCTGAAATAAGGCTCTGGCAGCTACAAAATCAAAAGCCTCCGTCTAGTATTTCCCATTAAATTTATGAAAGCGTTTCAACTTCCAACAAAGGTCAAATACAAGATCAAAGACAAGAGACACAAACAGAAGAAGAAATTGAGATCACATTGAAATATCTTCTTCTTTCATATGCATTGTGCTGATTTCAGAGCTTATTTGTGAAAGAAAAAATAATCTGAAGGAACATACGACAATATGACAGCACGGTATTCATGAGCAATTGTTCAAATGGGTGTTAGGGAACCTGTGGTAATGGCAAAGTCAGTCTTCCAAATGTCAAGCGCCAAATAACAGGAGTAGAGGTTAGAAAGGGAATCTGTGGAGGCATAGCTGGAAACTGAAGAGACATTTAAGTGGATGTCATGTAATTTGTCTTCTGAGCAAGTGCTTTCCCTGTGAGTCATATTACTTTGTACATTGGAAATCGATTGCTGGTGTAGCACCTTTTCTCATGGTACTGTTTATAGCTGTGTAAGAAGCCATTACAGTCAGGCACAAATTTCAGGATATTGGTGATGTAAAGAGTCACCTAAAAATCGACTGAAGATCAAGAGTGTCATTTTAAGCAGCTGAATAGGAATGTAGAAATCTACATTGCTCTTTTTTCACCTAAAAGAAGATAATCTGACTCAGATTGCTGCAGAAGACACAACTTTGCAGACACCTCTCTTACTAATATAATTTTGAGGGAAAGTTATATGAACTATTGGTATCTTCTCAAGTTTCTCTGGCAAGCATGCTTTTTAAGGATTGTGTAGATTTAAAACAGATATCACAGGTCAGCACCTTCATAAATTCAGTGTCAGAATCAGTGTCAAGTGTCCTTTTCACTTTATTATTTTGCCCTGAAACTTACCTTTTTTCTTTTTATTAGCTTAAGCCTAATAATTAATTTAAAGAAAACATACAGTAAGAGCATTTTAATGTCACTTTATCAGAGGAGATTGCTCTCCAGCTCTTTTCTATTTTCTTGGAAGAAACCAGCACCTGGCACATTGCAGTAAAATCAGTCTCATCCTCTGTGCCTGAAGAAAGACCCTTGATAAAGGCATTAATTGTAATTTCTGAGAACGAAGAGACGACCAAGTCCAACCTCTCTCATGTCCCCCACCCTGTGTTCCACATGCACTTAGTAGATATTTTACTCTACTTATTTATGACTGATGACATAAGAGTGCAGCAAAGCTTTCTGCATTTAGAAAAGGAGGGGTCTGGAGGTGGAAAGTTTCAACCAGGACAACTTCAGTACATCTGACAGACATACTTGCTTCCTAATAACCAGTGTTAGCTGGAAGACAGAGTTGGGGCTTGCTGCTGAAAGGGTGTTGCCTTAAAAAGTCCTTAGCTTTGTGTTCAGTCCAAGTGAAGCACTCATACAGATGTTCAGCCTGGAGATGAGAAGGCTGCGTGGAGACCTCATAGCAGCCTTCCAGTATCTGAAGGGGGCCTACAGGGATGCTGGAGAGGGACTCTTCATTAGGGACTGTAGTGACAGGACAAGGGGTAACGGGTTGAAACTTAAACAGCAGAGGTTTAGACTGGATATAAGGAAGAATTTCTTTACTGTTAGGGTGGTGAGGTACTGGGACTGCCCAGGGAGGGTTGCCCAGGGAGGCCCAGGGAGGTAGTGAATGCTCCATCCCTGGCAGTGTTCAAGACCAGGTTGGATGAAGCCTTGGGTTATATGGTCTAGTGTGAGGTGTCCCTGCCCATGGCAGGGAGGTTGGAACTAGGTGATCTTAAGGTCCTTTCCAACCCTAACTATTCTATGATTCTATGATTCTATGTATTTCTGACCAGTCAAGTGCAGTTGTGGCAGGATCTGTATGTAAGATACTGGTTTAGATTGTGACCAATTGTGTTATACTGGTTTAGATTGTGACTAATTGTGTTAAAATAATGTAGAAACTAGAGGTACACAAGTCCTAAGGGAGCCAAATGAAATAGCCAAGATGAAACACCACCACATGTAAATATCATCTGGCTTGAGAGTGTCAAATCAAAATCAAAAAAGTTCAAGGAAGCTTTTGAATGAAACTAAACTCACTTGGGCCAATATGTAAATTTTAAGTGACATACAAGTATAACATGAGATTATATGAATCTGTAAGGGAGAACACTGCTTTCTGTCATACTGTGAAACTATAAAAAACAGAGAGAACTTTGTAGCATATTGTTTCTTCTCCCAGTAAGGAGAAAGCTGTTCAAGAGTCTGACATAGAAGGAATTGGCAATCACAAATAAACCTATTCATATAGCATTTTGACCATGTGCAGACCAAAGATCTCCAGGTATTACACTCAGTCCCAGAATCTGTGGATTACTAAAAATATTATGCTTGTTGAAAGCTGTTGATGCCAGACAGTGTAAGTCTCATTTGAAGGCTTTATCATAATGATCTGATGGAAACTTATTAGAAAAAGATTTTCAGTTGGATAACAAGTAAGAAAGAGGCACTCCATAGAACTGAGGCAGTAGGTAATTCCTATAGCTATGACTGTCACTGTGTGCACATCCAGCATGATTGATCCCATCACTGAAATTGTTCCGTGTTCTTCATGGAACACACTGGCACATAAGCATGGAACAATTAATATTTTCCAGCCTTAAAAGAAAAATGTTTGGGTTTAGATCCATAGTAAAAAGTTCTGGGGAAAGATTTGGTTTGGCTGTCATTTTAGGTAAGCTCAATTGCTATGCTGTTGCCTAGAAAACCTAGAAAAGAGCTACCATTTTCAGTTTCAGTGAAGACTGTATTAAAACATGATCCAATTTCTGCCTCTTTATTTCTATCTCAGTACCCTGCAGCTGATGAACCATGCCAGGGTTTAATTCTCAGAGCTGGATGAGGCATGATTCCAGAAGGCCTGAATTCAAACCTGATTTGAACAGGCCAATGCATTTTCACTTGAGTCAGTTAGCACCCAGCATCAGTTTGTACTAATTCCCCATCTCTGCAACTTTTCCAGACCTCTTATGCAAATTAGGCCTTGAGGCAACAACAAGTGAATGACCTAGAAGGCTGGTACGGGGCTGAGCACCATTGTTCTCAGGCCATGCATTTCAGTGCTCTGTTTATTCATGTAGTAATGCTAAAAAAATGATGGGCCACAAAGATAACCATCTCTTCAGGCTTAATTATCATACCCTTTGTACTGTTCTTGCCAGTGTAGAAAAAGAGGCATTCATGGTCCTCTCGCTAAATTTGATTCACTGGATTGTTTTTCACTGTTCCTGTATGTACAGGGGAAGAAAACTGTAAATCAGAGTATGAGCAATTTTTGCTTTTGTAGAATGACAAGAGATTTTGAAGTCAAATACCTTTTTGTAGTCACAAATCATGCAATGAAATCAGAAATCTTTAGGTAATGTTACACTGGTGATGTGGAAAATAACTTGAAAATGTAGCACATTTAAGAGCTGAATCAGGACCTTTCAAATGAAGATGTTGTCATGGAAAAATGAGTTGGATCACTCCTGTACTGATCTGTTAATTTGAAAGTAAACAAGTAAAAATGGGCTAAAGCTGCAAAACTCTGAGAGATTTCCAGCACCCTGGCTGTTCAAGGATTCATTCTTGGATTTGGTATACTTCATGGGAGTCTATTCTTCATTAGATTGGTAAAATAACCTGGTTTTAGAAGAGCTAATGTTACAAACTGAAGTCAATGCTGAGAGTGAGGGCAGAGAATGGAAAAGTTGCATAATGAGGAATTTAGAAAAAAACCCCCATCATTTAGTATAGCTTGAAATTTGGTTTAAATGGAATACAAGACCTGGAAGACTTCTTATGTCTCCAGGGCTCCCAGCCCTGTCTACTGTGGCTGTTGTCAAATTGGACTGGAAGGAGCTGAGGTCTGATACAATGTGTGTTATGAACTATTTTTTTATTATTTCACTACATATATTCAATGGTCATGTGTAATATCACTACTGAATGGTTATAATATGCGTGAAACAGGTGCAGAAATATTTTTCTGTTTTCTCTCTAAAGGATTATGACTGCCTCTTTCTTAAGGCCCTCTGAAATACTCCTTTTTAGTTAGCTGTCTTTTTAAAGGTCAAAATGTGCCCTAAATATATTATTATTAAACTACAATTCAAACCCTAGTACAAGTTTATGAAGCTTTCCTTAAGGAGGTTGCATTCTGTTTGTATACAGGGAATAATAAGAACTGAAATGAAGATATGGATTTATGAAGTTGATACAATGATTTAGATTAACTTGATATTATGAGATTCTTGTTTTATATAAAGAGTTATCTTAAAGGTATTAATTCTACACTTTGAAATTATTTGATCCAGGAGGTACTAAGCTGAACAATACTTAGCAACTTTTGTAAGAAAAGATGAAAGCTAGCAAGAAAAATTTCTCTAAGGTGTAACTATCTTTACAGTAATTTACCTATGATTTTGTTGATTGTGAGTAAGAGCACCATCAAGTGATAATCAATAATGTCAGTATCATGAAAAGGTGATTATTCAATCTGGACATAAAGGCATACTGCTAATTCATTTTGAAAGGATCTGGGACTTGAAAGGAAGTGGCATTCTAGTTCTGATTTCCAGTGAAGTTTAATGACTACTATCTTCCCATAGATTCTCCTAAACATGCACAACGTATATAAAGACTAATTTTGCCTGATAGTATGCATAACATGAAATAGAGTTTTAACATTTTGTTTCATAAACCAGTGATGTAATTTTATTATGTATTATTGCATAAATTGCATAAACCTTCCAAGTTTGAGAATGGCTAATTTTCTGTTCATCAGCGTAACATACTTATTCCACTGGCTGAGAATTTGGGTGAAGCCATTCTAATTTCCTAGGTATCACATGTTTTGAAACGCAAACAATTCTGAAACTTCAGGCTTTTTCCAGTGATAGATGTCAAACAGTTGCTCCTCTTTAAGTATCTTAGGCATTATATAGTATTATATGTTAGAAATAGCTTAAAATTGCCATGCTTAATGACAGCTTTTTCTGAATTTGAAGAATCTTATTAGCCAATCTATCCATTCTGCAAGTATTATTTCAGTGTACAGTAAGATCTTTATGAATATATGATAATATACAAAGCTATTTATGCGTTTCAGACTATTTGCGTATGCATCCTCTGTAATTATATCAGTGACTTAAGAAAGCTAGCCTTTGAAGTGATCTCTGCAAAATAGGAAAAAGTGGTTTGTGGAACAAAGTGTTGGTCAGTCTATTCCAGCCACAGCTGTTAAGCTGTAATAGTTCAGATTTCTGTGATGAGAGAGTTCACGCAGAGCAGAAATTTTCCTGTATTTCTATCAGTCTGAAGAAAGTTCACTGGAAGTTATGGGCACTATCCTAACCAAGTAACAGAGTTGGAAGTCTGAGGGATTGTTTGCCCATGATTTTCAGTGAATTCACTGAAAGCAATGCTTAAGTAAGTAGTGGTACTTGTTTATTTAAATAAAAGTATGACCAGGAGAATAATAAAAAAAAAGCAGAGCAAGAATGTCTGGCAAAGAGAAGGATTTAGAGAGATAGAGATGATATCTGCAGGAGCACCAGTGGGGCACCAGTAAAGCTAATAAAACTCATGGTATGATTGCTGTTGATTGCAGTACATCTTGGAAACAATTAATATTATACAGGTATAAACATTATGACTACCATTGCATAATTCTTCCCATAGATGCTTTTCTTCTGGAAGAAAAGCAGAATTTTTTGCAAGACCCTTAAAACCTTGCCAAAGTGCTGTATCTACAGTATGCGTGTGCCTTCTGACTGTACCATCTGACTGACTTGTCCAGGCACAGCTGAAAAGGTTGCTGCCCACAGCTGCCTGGAACTCCTCTCTTTCCTTCTTCCTGTACTAACCTGGAGATTTTTAGCCTTCAAATCTTACAGATAAGCTGCTTGTATGGTTGTTCCCTGAGCTTTCAGGCAAAATAAGGTGGGTTAGCAAAGCTCTGTTACCTAAATTATTTAAGAAATACCTACTTACTTCAGACAACACAAGTGTGTCTACTTACAGAGTTAAAAAAAGCAAGAGTGCTGTTACAGGTATCCCCTTCAAACAATAGATATTTGCAACTGAGAGGTATGTCCATGGTCTAAATTTTCTCCTTAGCTTACACTGATATGTTAACAGCCCTTTAATAAATAGCTTCTAGTTCCTACTACACCAGTCTGGTACCTATTATTAGCAGGTATTTTGCACTTTTACAAATACGTAAACTGAAATGTCTTCATCTCAAATGAGTATCTTTGTCCTTACAAAGACTTCCAAGACAGCTTGGAAACGAAATGTACAATTACCAAATAACCTGAAAACACTTAAATTATATAACAATGTTACTGGAATACCCTAAAGTCTAAGGATTTTTTGTTCCTTTGAAGGGAATGACTTCTGGTAGACACAGAAAATAGTGGTAAGTAGATCCCTAACAAAAACTGATACACCCTTCCCAATGAGGATTTTTATTTGTGATATCTGCTTCTAATTAAATAACTTCACTATATTGTACATACTCAGGCTCAATCCTTTGAAGTCAATGAAAAAGCTTCCATTCAGTTCATGGGAAAAAATGTAGCTCCTTTGTTAAGGCTTCCACTATAGCAGTTTCAACTGTTAGGTTTTTAAAACAAAAATTAAAATTTGACACCTTTCTCTGCAGAGAAGGAGATCCTGATACTCCTTCTATTAGCCAGAGAGTACTAGGAAGGGAAAATTTGGTCCTGTAAATTATGTTCCACTTTGATTACATTTATTTTTCTTTCTGTTACTGTAAAGTTCCAGAATTATCTTTATTTAAGAAATTTTCTTGAAATTTAATATTGTAGCAATTTATGCCATACATGGCATGTTTATGCTTTATAGAACATAGCAAATGAAACCAGCAGCATAGAAAACCATAGCTTATCTACTTCCTTCATAGTTTTGACCCATCACCAGTGCATCTGCTAATGAATGTAATATAAAACTAGCTTACAAAAGCCAAAGCATCCAGCTTCCTAAATGGGACCATATTTCTAAAATACACTTACAAAATGCAAGTTTATAAAACAATGATTCTACAGCTACACAGTCCATGATGACATAACTCTTTTGAAGCAAAAAGTTAAGTGTACATTTGATGCCCTACCCTAGAGGTAGGGGGCAGATACCAAACAAAGAAGGATTAAAAATACAGAATCGTAGAATCTACTAGGTTGGAAAAGACATTTAAGATCAGCAAGTCCACCTTATATTTATGGGGAATTAGAAAAAAGACAGTGTTCCCCTGCTAAACAAGAAAAGAAGGTTCTTTGCTGTGCCCATGTCTGCAGGACGTGATAGAGAGCTAAGGGTGTAAGCCCATTGGCTCTGGTGAGCTTAGAGCTAGGTTTTCATTATAGTTTATCTTCTACTTTTGCAATAAATAAAGCAGCCACTTCTTCACTGTTCTTAGCACCCCACTGAGAGCAAGGTGCTGAGGTGTTTTGAAGATTTTTGGCCTTCATGTTTAACACCATGTTGTTTTGGCAGGTAACCAAAAAAAGAGCACTTTGGTTTTGGTGCATGCTGAAGTATTTCAGGCCAAATGTGCATTAGTCTCATCATAACATCCACACTTACTGTGGACTGCAGATTCTGATGAAATGGAACAGATGGGAAAAATTAGAGAAAAGGAAAAAGAAATCTGCTTTGTAACTTGTGTACATTACATCTGAAATATAAAACCTTCAAGCTGGTATCCACGGTTTTGTTCTTAACTTCCAGTTTTGTTTCAGCCAATGAACAGTGCTTGTAAGTACTGGTTACAATCTAAATGTTACCATTTTTGTCCATAGTTAATTCCATGCACAAAATTGTTCCTCTTGAAGCTGAAGCTATCTCTGCGAATCAGTCTCTTTTTATAGAGTGCTAAGCATTTATCTCATGAAATATGGTCCATTGAAGTATTTCTGCTCTAAGTATTTCTGCTGTAACTATAAAGAACAGTAAGGTCTGAATTTTGGGAGAAAGCCCTTCCATGGTATGCATAAATTTCTGGCTGTATCCTGTCAATCTGACACAATCCTAAAGTATTGACCTATTATGTCAGCAATATTTTCTGTTGTGATATTTTTTAAAGTGAGCTTGGTCAAAAGTCTTGCTATTGCATTGACATTCACAATCAAAATGCAGAAAATATAGAACAATAAAATGTAATAATGTCATGCAGTGTATTTTAAATGTTTCCAACAAAGAAACTAAAAAATGAAGCAAAGCTCTATACAATGCATATAATTGAATTTAGTAGGAATACACTGTTGGTTTGGGGTTTCTTAACTTATTTAGTGTAAATCAGTGTGAATTATGTTGTTCATTCTATTCCATTGAAATCTCTCTTAGCATGAGAGTTGGAAAAGTATCGGAAATGAGCAGAAATTAATACTACCCTGTATCCAAAGCATGTTTGTGTTTCCTAAATACTGTGGAAAGCATGCCAAAACCAGCTTGGTATGTAGTTCTGTATATATCCAAAACAGGATATACAATCGTGTGCTAGTTCAGCCTGCAGTTTTTAAACAACTAGATGGGACTTTAGTACCAAACATTTCTGCTGGCACAATAGCTGGAATGCAAGAGTTTGAAACACAGACCCTTAAGCTTTGGAAGTACATATAAAGCTTTGCTGGTAAAGCTGTATGATCTTTTTTTGCTCATTATTTCTATAACTAGCAACGGCAGATTTCCAGGAACAGTTATTTAGCAGTAGTCTATTTTAGTTAGATTTTGGGAACTTTATTTGTTCTTTTGTTTTGCAGAATAAATGAATATACCCTCTTCCCAATTTGTCAATGAAAATTTTGTCATTTACTTAAGTAGAAGTTGAAGTATATCATCTAAACATGTGCAAAATAGCTATTAAATTGGGTCAAGGTTGTCAAAGTGGGGTCAAAGTCCTCTCCAGAAAAGACAGATGGAAATACAGTTTTCCACCTAACTCTTTATGTAAAAGAATATGTAAATATGCCATACAGGATTTTCTGAATATCAGCAAATACCAGCTGTGTCAGATCATCTGAAGAGTGAATTTGAGAATAAGAGTTTGTCCAGGCTGCAAAAACAAACTATGTTTGGAAATGTATTAGCTAGCAAATTTAAACAACCATTTTTAAATACAGCCGAAGTAAGGCAAGTTTTATTTAGAATCATGTAGGTTGACTCTAAACTCCCTTCATTTTCTGCCAGAGTTCAAGTAACATATTTTAAACATGGCTTGTTCTGTCTACTGCTAATGCATGAAGTTGGATTCATATTGTTTAACATGTCGATTGATACAAATAAGGAAATATCAGCAGGGTCATCTTAGCATGCCGAGCATCTTCATTTTAAACACAGTAGCATATAGTAAGATACTACTTGACTATGCATTAATGAGTGTATTTTCAGAAGCACATGGCACCAAAGCTTCGAGTCCAAGATGGATGTGATCTGAAACACAGAACAGTCTGTTACCTTCATCTTGCTAGGAGCGTGGTGCTCCTAGGCTATCAATGCAGATGCAAACAGGGGAGCTAAAAGCCCCCACTTCAGCAACTGATGTTTTATACTCATCTGTGTGAGTTAGCAATGAAATTAAGTAGGAGCATAGGAATAACACAGCTATATGTATCGTGTCTCAACTAGAATGTAGTGATCAGAATCTCAGCTTTTATTGACCTAGTTTTTCTGCCTGGAAGTGTAAGCATTTGCCAATGGTGACAATGTATGAGAATGACAGGAGTTTGAAAAAGTTTCCTAGAACCCAGCAGCTTTGATGCACTTTGTAAATGGACCAACTGTGTGCTAACATACCTCTCATATATATGACAGAGTCAGGCTTTGCCTTACTTCAGGATCAAAAGCATAACTGCACTACCATGTCTTATTCTTCCTTTTTTTTTCTACTAGACTAAATGTAAAAGTCAATTTGATGAAAGCCGCTTGAGGTTGTTCTGCATGTGTCGACTGTTTCGGGTAGATTGAGGGAGGAAGTCAAACTGTCACAAGAAAGCCCACCTCTGTGTACATGCAGAATTATGTAATTGTATTCAGACATCAACTTTTTACACCATTGGTCCAGATTGTTCCCAAGTCTTTCAGTTTCAGGTTCCAATGAATCCAAAATGGCGAAACTAAGACTTGAATTGAAATCTGAGCATTTTGATGGACAAGTACACAAGCCTAAAATGACCAGGCAGCCAGTTCTCACATCTGAGTAATTACTGAGTCAAAGCTAAAACTACTACTACAGCAGCAGCAGAAGTCTATTTCATTAATTGGCAGAATAGTCACAAACTGTAAATTTTGCATGCAGCCTAGTTAAGGCCGTTGGATCTTAACTCTCAGTTACCAAAGTATTTCACAGGATTAATTAGCACTACCATTAACATTTAGGAGAAAATTGAAAATTGCATGATATATGGCATGACTGGTCATAAGAAAATGGCCATAGTAGAGCTAAAATTTTCAATGGCCAAGATCACATTGGTAAGTTTCAAAACATCCATGAAATTCTTTCAAATAACTTGATATTTTAGAGGATAGGCATTATAATTGTAGTTCTACACTGGCAAACTGACATGGTAGAAATTAAAGGAAGAGAAATGTTACTACTTTATTTTTCTAAAAATTGATCATACGGATTTTTAAACATCTGTTCATTTTCACTTTTAGGCTACTGATTGGGAAAGAGAACTGAATTTCTTTTGAAGTATTTGGAGGTCTGAGTCATGGGACTTAGAGCCCTTGAATACTAGAACTATTTGGGTAAGTTTGGGAACTTAATTTAGCAATACTTTGACTTTACAATGAGTTCATCAAATTGCTGTTTGGTATAAGTAACCTTACACCAAAATGAGAATAATGTAACCAGATAATTTAATAGAGTTACACAACGGCTACATATATAGGACAATTCCATTAAATTACCTGTTGCAAAAGAGGTGCTTCTAAAAGAATATAGCTTCATTATATATAAAATAGCTGGTATTGTTAAGTATTAGTAGAAAATCTCACAGGACTTTCTTCCAAATGCTAGTCCAGAAAATCATCCACATTTTGTGCATACACTTTTTGTATCTTTTTAAATTGAAAACTGCAAATAAATTTATAAGAAAAAAAAATCTATGATATTCATGAAAAAGCTTTCTTTCATATATCTCATAGTGGAAACAGAAAGGACAGCATGTCACTTGGCTGTATACCTTGAATTCTTAGCCATCTAGGGTCAGTGTTGTACTGAGATTTCCCAGCTGTTTCCTGCTTCAGGGAAGTTGGCCTGCAGTGCAATACTGACATGGTTTAGTGCCTTGGTGCACTATACACAGCACAACTGATACAACCAGTTTCCTCAGCTTTACACTTCTGATTATCCTTTTTTTTTTATATAATTCATTTATTAGATATTATTCTTAGCACAATATGTCATGATTTGGAATAGATTTTATGGTATATGTGGACAGCATATAGAATATCTAAAATCTTTTTAAATGAAAATAATTTTTTTATGAAGTATTTAAAACATTAGTGGACATACCAAAGTAAGCTGATATACGGAGTCAGGGTTGGGAGGAGGAGGTATGTTAAACGGTTTGTATGCTTCTGCCTCTATCAAAAATATGTCAAATGTTTGCAAAATTGATGTTTCTGAATAAGAGTTAAAAATAAAAAAAAGAAGGGGGGGGAGGATTCTTTGTAGTACTTTAAAGAAATTCAATTTGTTACAATCTCACATCTAATGAATTACTGAAATGTCTTGAATCTAATTTAATGGATGCAAAACTATTTGCTGATTAAAATTTCCTGATTTCTGTGCTGTTGAGACAAAAAATACTGAGGTGTTTCTTGTGAAGGCAAAAGGCTTGTCTCTATCTCTCTGTTAACACTTCCCATGATAATGAAAGACAACACTTCATACTACAGGCAAAACTCTCATTGATCTTAGTGGAAATGTTCCTTGCATATATGCTGCAAGAGCTGGGCAAAAAGCAATGGGGAGACAGTTTACAACTTTTTTTTCTCTAAATGTAATAAAACAGCATTTTAAAAGGTGTAAACCAAACTGCAGTAATTTATTTCATTAGCTTTAAAAACAATATGTTTCCAGTAACAAAAGGATAGATAAGTGTGACTTTAGGATTTTTGTATCTTGCCACCTTTTCATGGATTATCTCATTTCCTCCTGTTTCACATCACTCTCCCTTTTAGATCTGTATTGTGCCTGCTCTGCTTGTGACTGGGGCCTGAGTGTGCTTCCTTCTGCAGCAGCCCAGGGATATACCCTGCTCAGGTTGTGCCAGCAACAGGAAGAACAACCCCTCTGCAGCCTTCACAGCTCCTGCAAGCTGAGACACCAAGACCAGAAATATACCCTTCTGACAAAATCTTGGTTGGTATAAATTGGCAATGACCCCCTGAATCCATGGAGCTACATTAGTATACATCAGTGGAGAAGCTGAACCTTCAACTGCAAAGCCCCCTCCAAAGGCCCAGAAAACCAAACCAATTTTTTACTGTGTTTAGGACAAAACCTTTGGATTTTTGAGCCAGTAGGAAAATTGTTATGGACTAGTTGAGCAATTCCATATTATTTCATGAGTTACTAGATTCTGTTTTTATGGATAACAGAGTAAGAGCTGAAAACCTTGTGTCTCCACAGAAAAGATCACACACAGTGTAGCTGCACACCTGGAGACCCATGTCTGTGCACTCTGAGAGTGCCCTGGCTCCCTGGGAGGGACAGCAAAGGCTGCTGATGGAGTGAGTCCCAGAGAAAGCTCTAGCCTGTCAAGTCTGAGTTTCAGATTTTCAGCCAGATACTGGTATCAGTTTTCAAATCTTACTGGTCCTGACCAACTCTTAAGCATGGAGAAATGAGAGATCTGGATCTCATAAAGCACCCAATTCATCGTGCTTATAACGCTTGTATATGCTGATGCGCACGTACTCTTTTACAAAGGGTGTTCTGAAATATTGTATTGCATGGCCTTTTGATTGGGATCACTTGCAAGAAAATGAGCTCATGATTCTTTGAGATTTTTTTTTTCTAAAAATACGTATTATTCTTTTTCTACATGTAGATCTATTTCACCGGTGCATTTTCCCATTAGAAGGCACAACTGTTACTATGTATCAAGTTCTTAAACCCCAAATTTAAGTGGTAAAACAAAACCCAGGCTTAAGTGCCACAGTCTAGGATGTTAGTACTCCATTTTAAAGCTTAATCAGAATCTTGTGTTCAAGGTACTGCTCTTTTTAGTTTTAGTTTTATGTAATCAGGGTCACTTGCCTTTTACTGGTAATTACAATGTTTTAAGTTCTAGCTACAGTTTTTCACTAGATGGCAGGATTCCACTGTCATGTTATCAGTGGCTTTGCTTACAAAGTAACAGTTGCCCATAGTAGGAAAATAAGTCCCAAGTCTTGCAAAGTATCAAAACAAACGAAAAACCTAACAGTAATGAGAAAACCGAGGCAAACACTTAATAAGTCATAGCTCTGTTACTGAATATTATTAATATTATGGCTTGGCAATCATCGAAAATAATAATAAAGATGTTCTTGTTGTGACACAGGAACTAAAAGGATCTTCTTTTGTAAAAGAAGGTAATTTACTGTTTCTTACTGTAACTTACTGCTATTTGTGAAAAGGTTAACTGACCCAGTAAATTAAATTTAACTAATTAATAAATGCGTTGAGAGCTTAAGGGAGTTGGAGCTTAAATAGCTAACCTACTGCTCTAAAATATTACATTAAAGTACAAAAAGCTTAGCACTCAATGTACTGGACTACCAAAATACTAAAAGGTGATAAGATACATTTTAATCTCTCTCTTGCTGTTTAACAATGCAGAATACACTGTATGATGATCAGTCCCAGTATCATTTCATTCAGTGGTATTTGGCTGACCTCTGAGCTCTGGACAAAATTTGTCTTTCTTGTATAGTAGAACAGAATACAGCTCCATACAGTTACATAATCCTTAATAACCATGACAAATCTTAATTGTTGCACCAGTGGAGAAGCCGTTGCAATGGAGCAAGCAGTGATTTTTAACAAAACTACTTTTTAGCTATGATTTTTGCAACTTCGGGTTACCAATTCCTATTTTTTATTTATTCTGAATTTCTACTGTCTGCCTTGCTCTCATTTTATACATGAAAATAATTATGAAGTGTTCAGTAATTAGTAATTAGTGTTGCTCATTAAATAGAAGAGAGAATATTTGGCGTCTATAAAAGCTGCTTCCAAGACTGGATAACTTTCCAAAACCAGAGACAACACAGTGTAATGTTTTGCAGGATTCCTAAAATAGTAAGAACATTTTCTCATGATAAAACTGTATTTATTCTATGCCTAGAATGTATCTATGTATCTATTCTAGATGACTATAACAGCATTTCCTAATATGAGACCCAGTTTTGTCCTTGCCGAGTGCATTTAAAACCATACAGCGAATCAAACTGAAGCTGAAAAGTACACATCATTTCACTCTTTCAAACTTTTAACATTTAAGATGATATCTGCAATGCTAGTGAACTACTAAAAAGTAATCTTTTATTGACACAAACATAATCACCACTGGTAGAATCTCTGGAAAACATGTTACCACATTCAAACAAGCATCACAATAAGACCCACACCAACCATTTCACTGAAAGAAGTATATATTTAAAGAAACCATTCACAGAACACTGATAACATCTTTCTCTCATGATCCTACCTTGGCGATTTGCAAAGGCTGCTTTTGCTCCTTGCCACCTTGCAATCTAAAGCCCCAAGGTGCACCTCCGCTCATAGCAATGCAGAGATAATCCCCTGTGCCCATTTTCCTGGTGCAGTTAGGCAGCATTCATTCACAGAATATGAAGAATTTGTCTTGCAGATGTTCAACGAGCTGGAGATTTGTCTGCCAGGCAGAGATGGAGCCCCAGAGCACCACACTGTTGCTGCTGCTGTGTACTGCACTAGCAAATGTAGTCATTCAGAAGAATGTAAGCGCTCCCTCCAATCAAGGGCACAACCCACTCTTTCGTCAGGTTTCTGTGCTCAGCCCACCTTCAAAGTAAAGGAAGTAACACTGAGGAAATGCACACAAAGAAACTCAGCCATGAAGCAGAAAAGACTGTGTTTAAACATAGTTCTTCTGACAGCTAAATCAAAACAACAGCAAAAAGAAGTGTACATTTCCCAGTGACAATTTAAGATGTAAGTTTACTTTATTAAATGGTGCCAGATGTTTTAAACTCTAATGTACCCATTTCTTGCATTCATACTCCAAACAAAGAACAGAATCTCAAATGAAACCAGAATCTCAAATGAAACCACACATATAACTGAATAACTGATAATACTTAGATTGAACTGGTTTTATGATTTTCATCTCTACCCTGCATTTACTTTATTGAGCACTGTAGATAGCCAGAAAAAAAAAAAAAAAAAAAAAAAAAAAAAGAAAGAAAAAAACCCACAAAAGAGATTTCTAATTTCCCTGTGTCGGAATTGTTTCTTTTGCTGGTTCTCTCTAACCTCAGTATAGTTAAGCATCCACTGCTATTTAGCAATTACCTGAGTCATTATTAGACCCTAATAACACCTGTTCCTATGCAGCCTGTTGCTTTTCCTACCAGAGAGAGGAAGAGGATTAATAGAATGAAGTATTGGATCTCTCTCCTGATGCTATCAATGGATGATTTATATTTTGTCATTAAAGGGGAACCTTACTATAAAAAAAGATTCAGTCGGAAATTCATTTGCTGGTGTCTTACAAGATCTGGGTTCAATTTTAGTCCCTGTTGCTGACTTGGGGTAATGCATACTGTAAACAGCTGAGCTCCTCTAGGTCTAGCTGGAGTGGGTTAAGAGGTGGCTGTTTTTCACCAAGGGATGAATATTGTCCTAGCTGAGTGTTAACAAACGACAGCACAAGTGCTCCTACTCAACTCAGACCTTAGGTCAGTTAGCTTGGCTCGAATTACATTGCATTTTGAACTACGCTGGGTCTAAAGGAGAGTGTTCAGCAACTGGGTAGAAACATCTTTAATGACTAGGATAGCTTCTGAAACAAACACTTTTTCCTTTGAGACCCAGGTTGCTGGGGGTTGATGTCAGATTCCAAAAGCCTAAATTCCACAAATGTCCCTGTATTAAGTGGTTTTGGTTGGCTGGTACGGTGTTTTGAGCTTTTGTATTAGGCGGTCTTTTATTGTTTTGATAAGGAATAATCAAATCTGACCTTTTATGACTGGAGTGTTGGAATGGAAGGTTATAGGCTCTTCAGGAAGGACAGATCAGGCAGACAGCAAGGAAGTGTAGCTATTTATGTCAATAATATGCTGGAGAGTATGGAACCCTGCCTGGGGACAGGTGGTGGGTCAACTGAGAGTTTGTGGGTCAGGATCAAAGGGAGAACTGTGATGGGGGACATTACTATGGGGGTCTGCTATAGGCTGCCCAATCAGGACTCTCTGGATGAAGCTGTCTGTAGACAGATAGATAGGAGCAGCCTCACACTTGAAGGCCCTTGTACTCAGGGACTTCAACCACCCTGACATCTATTGGAGGGGACAGTACAGCCCGACACAGGTAATCCAGGAAGTTTCTTGATCGTGTGGAAGACAACTTCCTTCTGCAAGTGGTAGAGGAGCTGACAAGGAGAGGTACCATGCTTGGCCTTGTGCTCACCAACAGGGAGGGACTGATTGGAAATGTGGCACTTCAGGGCAGCCTTGGTTGTAGTGATCATGAGATGGTCGAGTTTGAGACCCTCAGGATAGTGAGAAGAGCACACAGCAAGCTCACTGCCCTGTACTTCAAGAGAGAAGACTTTGGCTTCTTCAGGAACCTGCTTAGTAAGGTTCCATGGGATATAGCCCTAGAGGGCATGGTGGGGTCCAAGACTGCTGGTTGATGCTCAAGGATCACCTGCTACAACCTCAGGAACATTGTGTCCTGACAGGAAGGGAATGGGGCAAGAAGGCCACGGGGCCTCCATAGATGCATAAGGAGCTGCTGAGAAAACTTAGAAGAAAAAATAAATATATAGAGGTGGAAGGGAAGACAGGCGGCCTGGGAAGAATACATGGACATTGTCTGGGAAGCTAGGGACCAGGTCAGGAAAGATAAGGCCCAGCTGGAATTGAGTCTGGCCAGGGATGCCAAAGATAACAGGAAGGGGTTCTATAGGTATGGGCCTTCTCTGGAAGGAAGCAGGAGAGCTGGCTATTTTGGATTTGGAGAAGGCTGAAGTTCTCAAGACTTCTTTGCTTCAGTCTTCAGCAGCAAGTGCTCTAGCCCCGCCACCGAAGTCTTGGAAGGCACATGCACCTGGCACATCCCGTGCACAGATGCAGGGACTATGAGAATGAAGACCTTAGGCCCACTGTAGGAGAGGATCAGGTCTGAGATCATCTTAGAAACTTAAGGTGTTGGTCAATGAGAAATTGAACACAAACCAGCTTCAGTGTGCACACACAGCCCAGAAACCACCTGTGTGCTGGGCTGCATCAAAAGGAGCATGACCAGCAGGTCAAAGGAGGTGATACTGCCCCTCTACACTGCTCTCATTATACCCCAGTTGGAGCACTGGGTGCAGTTCTGGTGTCCTCAACATAAAAATTAGATGGAGCTGTTGGAGCAAGTCCAGAGGAGGGCCACGAGGATGATCAGGGGACTGGAGCACCTCCCATATGAAGACAGGCTGAGAAAGTTGGGGCTGTTTCAGCCTGGAGAAGAGAAGGCTGCATGGAGACCTCATAGCAGCCTTCCAGTATCTGAAGGGGACCTATAAGGATGCTGGAGAGGTACTCTTCATCAGGGACTGTAGCAGTAGGACAAGGGGTAATGGGTTTAAACTGAAACAGGGGAAATTCAGGTTAGATCTAAGGAAGAAGTTCTTTACTGTGAGGGTGGTGAGGCAGTGGAATGGGTTGCCCAGGGAAGTTGTGAATGCTGCATCCCTGGTGGTGTTCAAGGCCAGGGTGGACAGAGCCTTGGGTGCCATGGTTTAGTGTGAGGTGTCCCTGCCCATGGCAGGAGAATTGGAACAAGATGATCTTGAGGTCCTTTCCAACCCAAACCATTCTATGATTCTATGACCTCTGTTTCTATATTTCTCCATATACTTTTTTGTAGAAAAAAATCAATGAGAAGCACCCCTGTATTTGAATGATCATGTATTTAATGGTAATTTGTACTAGATATAGATGCTTCTGTCTCCTTTAACCATAAAAAAGGACTGTGTAAAATGATAAAACAGTCGTTCAGTCATTGCTTGGTGGTTTTATAACCATGATTCCAAACACATTGCTGCTTTTTATTTTTCCTTCTTAGGATGGTTTTGTTGCTTGCTGCACAGTAAGAAAAACATGTGCTGTCTGTAACTACCTGTAAGTACCTATAGCTTCTCATAGGAAGTCATCCCTAACTGCACCATGACAGAACGAATCACCTTTTCTTCTTTGAATCTGGATCCTACAAATTGATTTGACATCCCCCACTTCTTAGAGCAGAAGAAACTGAGCAATCCTCAGCCACCTTTTCCAGGCCCTTATTTCTTAGACCTATAACATATCCATCTCAGTCATCTTTTTTCAATGGAAAAATAGAATAGTCATTCTTTATACAGAAGGTGTCTCACACCTTTCACCTTTCATTATCCTCTTTAACTTTCTCTGCATCCTCTGTCATTCAGTATGCTTTCTGAGGTGAAAGCTGGAATGCCACACCGTCTTCAGATTGCAAAGTTGGGATTTTTACTGTAACATGGTATCATCTCTTTTGTCCACTATTTGCTAACCCAAACATTTCTAGCACTTATTTACTTTTTCAGATGCTGCTGAGTAGATGTTTTTATGGAACTATCTTTTAAAAGTTAAAAATTTTGTCTAGTGATAGTCAGTTCAAAACCCATGTTTTATATGTGAATTTATAGGTTGTTTTCCCCATATGTACCACTTTATATTTCTAAGCCATGTTACAGTATGGCTGCTTAGTTTCCTTAGAAGCCTTTGGTGAAGGAATTTGTTGAAAGCCTTTTGTAAATCCAAGATCAATGACATCACCCTTACCCATGTGTTTTTTGATTCCCTCAAGGGACTGCCTTATGTTTGTGAGGCAGGACTTCCTTTTATGAGAAGCTTTTCAACTCTTCCCAGATGAATTATGTTTATTCTGATATCCACTTTTCTGTGTTGTAGTTTCCATCTATTTGTTTTGAACAGATATCAGGCTGACAGGCTTGTTGTTTTCTGAATCTCTGAATGGCACTCTAATTTCAGGCAATAATTTTAAGAGTCAGCTCTTTCAGCCTTGAATTCCTTTAGAGCTCTATGTGGTCTTGCTGACTTCTTAATTTTATTTGCCTCATCTACTCTTACTTGTCCACAGATTTTCTTTTCTTATTGTAAAAATTTATGATTCTGAACAGTTTTACTCTAAGTGGATTTATCTAAAATCTAATTTAAATCAAGTTGTTTTGTAGCTGAGTTTGGAAGACATTCTGCAAAGATGAGAAGAAATAAGATGTATGTTTGTCTCTCATTCAGCTACTCTCATTGACAGTGCTTATTCAGTACTTATTTGTTTGTTTGTTAATCGCATGGAAAAAAACCACACCTGTAAATATATAGCTAGTTTGATGGAACAAAAGGTAAAATCATAGCCATGCCACTTAAGAAAACATGACATAACATGACATACAGTCTCTTCTAAATGAAGTGGAAATAGCCTCTTCTAATGTGTCCTTCAAAACAATTTTTTTCTAGAAGTGGTTTCTGCAAGCTGGTAATGTAAAGCAGTGTAGCATATGTTATTCTGCCCAGCCCTTGCCTAATACATTCATTGTTTCATAGTAGTACAGCTCAGTAATCACCTAAGTTTTAAGCAAATTTCACAGGCAAATCTAAACATCATTTCCCTAAACCTAACTGAATTAGAAAAATACATTTCTGCTTACTTTCTACCCATAATTTTTGCTCTTTCGACTTCAGAAACAACAGGGAACAGAACTACAAGGAAAGGATTTATTTTTCAGAAAAGGTAGAAAATGACAGACAAGTGAAATATATTGATGGATGATTCAGATGCATGGCTCCAGCTAACATTCATTAAAGATGATTGCTCTTAGTTTTTTCCCATCAAATTTCTCATCCTACATGAGAAATTGATAAAATCCAGATGTTTTGATTGTATGAGGAACCTTGCAGTGCAGGAGGATATTTCTCGGCACTTATGTGCCATCCTAGATGCTTATAATGGATTTACCATTATGGTTTTAGGAAGTGTTGGTGGATAGGGAAAGGGGGAACAGCCAAAAGAAGCCACTTTCCTCCAAAACACAGAAACTAAGTTGATATCCTTGAGCATAACTGACTGGTAACACAATAAATAGAAATTAATGCAGAGAGAGTTTCCCTGTAACTTTACAATTCACCATGTCAGGAGGTAGGTTAATGAAGATCTGCTCTCTAAGCATATGCCTGGGTGGCAACATATCACAAGCCATCTGTAGCTGATCTGATTACTAATTTTCTCTTTGGACTTGGAGAGCCTCTTAGGTGTCTATCTCAATTTCATTTTGATTCCCAGGAGATAGGATGACTATCTTTTTGGCTTCAGTAGCTGGGAAAATTCTGATAAAAGATTCTAAAATTAAAAAACCCAACTATTTATGTTTTGGCAGGGTAAGGTTGCATTGCATTCTTCTTATTAAAGCCTACAGGTATTAAAATTTATCTTCCATGCAAAACCTTTAGAGTCTTGGATGAACATGCAAGTAAATAGGTGTTCTGTGTTCCTCACCTCAGCCATAATGCTTCACCCTCCTCTTTGATTGTCATTTAAAGTTGGTGGTTAAGTAACAGAATACCTTTTTTCTATCTGTTAATCTTAGTCTGCTTTTATGATCTCCCCTACTCCTACTGAAATAACTTAGTGCAAACATTTCATGCCTACTTTCTGGGCTAAGCAAATATACCACGCTAAGCTCTCTTCCAGTGTAGTGCAGTGAAATGAATTAAGAGTATCATATTCAGTTAGAAAATATATATTAATCATAGCTATGAATTAGGCTGAAATAGCAGTTGCTGAGGGGAGTAGCTTGAGAGAGGACGCCTGTAACACCGGAGCGGAGCCGGGGGAGATCAGCGTCCAGGAGCCTCATCACAGAGCGACAAGAGCCACTGAGGAAGGAGCCTCAAGTCCTCAACAGGACTTGCCCAGAAGCTGGCAGCTCAGCTACCACAAGGAGGTGACTCACTGGGGGCGGAGCCAGGGGAAGCGGCACCAGCTGTGAGTGGTTAAAAACCTACCTAGGGAGCGCGGCAACCAGGAGGGCCGCGAACAGAGCAGGCAAACAGAGCGGGTTGAGGCAGTTTTCGCGGCAGTTTTCGCGGGCAGGCGAGCGGGATGGTGAGCACTCGCCGTACGACCACGGTCCAGTCTGGGAGCTCTGCCTTGGCTGCCCCGGTGGTGGCCAGCACAGGCACCCAGACAGAGCCGGTAAGAGGGGAGGCTGTGGTGTAGAGCTTGGAGTGTAGAGAGTGCCTGCACTGGTCTTGTGAGGGAAAGGTGCAGAATGGGCAGGGCTGTGCTCGCTGCTCCCTGATGGAGGTCCTCCTCCAGCAGGTGGCTGAGCTACGGGATGTTGTCAATAAGCTGCAATATGTCAGGGAAGCTGAGAGGAAGCAGGACTGCTTGCTCCAGGCTCAAACAGTGCAGGGGCCTCAAGCTTCCCCTCTAACTCATGGAGGAAAGAAGGAGCCTGTTGATCAGGGAAGCTGGGAATTAGTAACAAAAAAAAAAAAAAACAAAAAACAACCAAAGGAGGAACAGAGCAATTAAAAGCAAGGGGCTTCCTCCTAAATCTGCTGTACCCACCCAGAACCACTTTGCTGTCCTGCAGGGGGCTGATGAGGAAATGCACTTGCATCAGAAACAGCCAGCTGGTGCACTGGTACAGAAGATCTCTACTGGTGCCGCCAGGAAAAAGCGGTGGGTTGTAGTAGTAGGGGACTCTGCCTTGAAAGGGACAGAAGCGCTCAACTGTCGCCCTGACCCGGTCGCAAGGGAGGTGTGTTGCCTACCTGGGGCACGGATGAGGGATGCGGCTGAGAGGCTGCCTGCTCTAGTAAGTCCCACGGACTATTACCTGCTTCTAGTGACACATGTGGGTGCTAGGGATATAGATAGTAGTAGCCTGAGGAGTATAAAGAAGGACTACAGAGCTCTGGGAGAGGTGGTTAGGGGTTCTGGAGCTCAGATAGTCTTTTCGACAATTCTCCAGGACACAGGGGAGGATTTTCCAAAGGCAAGGAGGATTGGACAGGTTAATAAATGGTTAAAAGGGTGGTGTCATAGTCAAGGGTTTGGGTGTCTTGGACATGGGGCCCAAATTTTTAGGCCAGGCCAGCTGGGGGCTGGTGGAGCTGCTCTGATAAAGAAAGGGAAGAGTGGCTTTGCTGGGAGGCTTGCCAGACTTGTCAAGGATGCTTTAAACTAGTTGTGTTGGGGGAGGGGAGCATCATTCCATCCCAACACACCCAGTCAGTTGCCAGCCCTATAATAAATACTCTGAGCAATGCAGTGATATCCTAGCCGCTCCAGCCAAGGAGCCGGCTTCATTTGGAGCTCGGATCAGATGCCTCTATACAAATGCCCGTAGCATGGGGAATAAACAAGAGGAATTAGAGATGTGGGCAAATCTACAAGGCTATGATAAAATAGGCATCACAGAAACATGGTGGGATGGCTCCTTTGACTGGAGGGTTGGAATGGAAGGTTACAGGCTTTTTAGAAAAGACAGGCCCAGTAGGAGGGGAGGGGGAGCTCCCCTTTATGTTAGGGATAGGCTGGAGAGTATGGAACTCTGTCTGGGGACAAGTGATCACTTAACAGAAAGTTTGTGGGTCAGGGTTAAGGGGAAATTGGTGATGGGACACATTACTGTGGGGATATGTTACAGACTGCCTGATCAAGAGGAACCTGTGGATGAAGAACTCTACAGACAAATAGGAAAAGCCTCACACTCACAGGCCCTTGTTCTCATGGGGGACTTCAACCACCCTAACATCTGTTGGGGCGACGGTACGGCCCAGCACAAGCAATCCAGGAGGTTTCTCGATTGTGTGGAAGACAACTTGCTTCTGCAAGCAATAAAGGAGCCGACGAGGAGAGGAGCCCTGCTTGACCTCGTGCTCACCAACAGGGAAGGGCTCTTTGGAAATGTGACTCTCCAGGGAAGTCTTGGATGCAGTGATCACGAGATGGTCAAATTCGAGGTCCTCAGGACAGTGAGATGAGCGTGCAGCAAGCTCACTGCCCTGGACTTCAAGAGAGCAGACTTTGGCCTCTTCAGGAGCCTGCTTAGCAAGGTTCCATGGGATATAGCCCTAGAGGGCAGGGAGGCCCAAGACTCTTGGTTAATATTCAAGGATCACCTGCTACAAGCTCAGGAGTGTTGTGTCCCAACTAGAAGGAAGTACAGCAGGAGGGCCAGGATGGATAAGGAGCTGCTTATCCTTGGATGGATAAGGAGCTGCTGAGAAAAATTCACAGGAAAAAAGAGGCTTATAAAAGGTGGAAACAAGGACAGGTGGCCTGGGATGAATACAGGGATGTTGTCAGTGTAGTTAGGGACCAAGTTAGGAAAGCTAAGGCCCAATTGGAGCTAAAATTGGCAAGGGATGTTAAAGATAATAGGACGGAATTTTATAGGTATGTAGCGGCTAAAAAAACAGACTAAGGACAATGTAGGCCTCCTCCGGAAACATTCGGGAGAACTGGCTACACAGGACTTGGAGAAGGCTGAGGTTCTGAATGACTTCTTTGCCTTGGTCTTCACTGGCAAAGGCTCTGACCGCACCCGAGTCTTGGAAGGTGGACGCAGGGACTGTGAAAACCTAGACCTTGGGCCCACTGTAGGAGAGGATCTGGTTTGAGACCATCTTAAGAACCTGAATGTACACAAGTCCATGGGACCTGATGAAATCCATCCGCAGGTCCTGAAGGAGCTGGTGAATGAAGCTGCAAAGCCACTGGCCATCGTATTTGAAAAATCATGGCTGTCAGGTGAAGTTCCTGAACACTGCAAAAAGGGAAATATAACCCCCATTTTCAAGAAGGGGAAAATGGATGACCCAGGGAATTACAGAACAGTCAGTCTCACCTCTGTGCCTGGCAAAATCTGGGAGCAGATTCTCTTGGAAGGCGTGCTAGGGCACATGAAAAAAAAAGTGCTTGGTGACAGCCAGCATGGCTTCACTAGGGGAAAATCCTGCCTGACCAATTTGGTGGCCTTCTATGACGGGGCTACGGAACTGATGGACAGGGGTGGAGCAGTTGATGTCATCTACCTGCACTTGTGCAAAGTGTTTGACACTGTCCCACATGACATCCTTGTCTCTAAATTGGAGTGTCATTAATTTGATAGGTGGACCTCTTGGAGAATAAAGAACTGGCTGGATAGTCACACTCAACGAGTTCAATGTCCAGCCGGAGACCAGTAACGAGTGGTGTCCCTCAGGGATCAGTGTTGGGACTGGTCTTGTTTAATATTTTTGTCGCTGACATGGACAATGGGATTGAGTGTGCCCTCAGCAAGTTTGCCGATGACACCAAGCTGTGTGGTTCTGTTGATATGCTGGAGGGAAGGAATGCCATTCAGAGGGACCTTGACACATTTGTGAGGTGGGCTGATGCCAACCTCATGAAGTTTAACCATGACAAGTGCAAGGTCCTACACCTGGGTGGGAGCAATCCCAGGCACAGCTACGGGTTGGGCAAAAAGGAAATTCATGGTAGTCCTGCGGAGAAGGACTTGGGGGTGTTAGTCAATGAGTAAATGAACATGAGCCAGCGGTGTGCGCTCGCAGTCCAGAAAGCCAACCGTATCCTGGGCTGCATCAAAAGGAGTGTGACCAGCAGGTCGAAGGAGGTGATACTGCCCATCTACTCTGCTCTCATGAGACCTCACTTGGAGTATTGTGTGAAGTTCTGGTGGCCTCAACATAAAAAGGATATGGAATTGTTAGAACAAGTGCAGAGGAGGGCCAGAAGGATGATCAGGGGACTGAAGCATCTCCCATATGAAGACAGGCTGAGAAAGTTGGGGCTGTTCAGCCTGGAGAAGGCTGTGTGGAGACCTCAGAGCAGCCTTCCAGTATCTGAAGGGGGCCTACAGGGATACTAGGGAGGGACTATTCATTAGGGAGTGTAGCGATAGGACAAGGGGTAAAGGGTTAAACTTAAACACCAGAGGTTTAGACTGGATATAAGGAAGAAATTCTTTACTGTGAGGGTGGTGAGGTATTGGAATGGGTTGCCCAGGGAGGTGGTGAATGCTCCATCCCTGGCAGTGTTCAAGGCCAGGTTGGATGAAGCCTTGAGTGATGTGGTTTAGTGTGAGGTGTCCCTGCCCATGGCAGGGGGGTTGGAACTAGATGATCTTAAGGTCCTTTCCAATCCTAAGTATTCTATGATTTTGAAATGATGGTTTAATGTGGAATTGAAGACTGAAGAGATCTTGAAGAGTTAACATTAGCCTGATTAATACTCACCTGCATCAAATTTCATCTTTTAAATGTTGTTTGCTGTTAGCTAGCGTGAAAATTATTAACTCCTTTTTACTTGTTGCTTTTAATGAGCTCAGTGACTGATTACATGCACAACATAAAAACCAACTAATTTTGCATTGCAGTTTGAAGCAGATATTGTTTCTCACTTGGAAGGCTCATAAGATTTAATTTATCAGTATTGAAAAGAAGAATGGGAGGCACAGTTGAGTTACTATACCATAGGGGTCTTGGGAAGCTAGGGTTCTGTTTTTACACTTACAAATTCACATCTAATTTTTGGTCTGGGCCTGTAAAATGGGGAAAATAGTCACTACACAGTGTAACCTTGAGAATGCTGCTTGAACTGCTGAAAATCTCCATTTGTAGTTGAAGCTTCCTGCAGCACCCTGTTCTTCCCTCTTTCCTCCATACTACAAAATAAGATGCAAGCTTTATAAGGCAATTTCTAACACTAACTTCACAAATACAGTGAAGTATTTTTTCAGTCTGAAAGTTTTTCAGTGTATTTTCAGAGTGCTTCAGCAAGTGTGATGTTGGTGGCTTCACCTACAGCATCTAGCAAGATGACAGTGCAGAGGGAGTTGCTGTGGCATCAAGTTACATCTGCTAAAAGCTAACAGTACTGCCTGGTCTTTGCATTTGGATAGTTCTGTTTATAGATTTTTACCAGAGAAGCAGTAACAACAAAGAAGATACAACAAAAGGACCTATCTGCATGAAATCTTACCCCCCCATGCAAATAACTTGTCCTGGGTTCATCAGTAGCAGTCATGTTTTCTCCTTCTTGGTAGCTGGTGCAGCCCTGTGTTTTAACTTTTGGCCTGGGAACAATGCTGATAGCACCTATGTTTGTAGTTACTGCTCAAATGTTTACTCTGGCCAAGGACTTTCTGAGTCTCATGCTCTACCAGGGAGGAGGAGAGGCTGGGAGGAAGCACAGACAGGACACCTGACCCAAGCTAGCTAAAGAAGTATTCCATACCATAGCACATCATGCCCAGGATGTAATCAAGAGTTACCCAGAAGGGCTAGTGCTCTGTGGGGTTGAAGGAGGTATTGGTCGGTGCTCGGTCGCGCAGGGTGGGGTGAGTTATCAGTCAGCGGGTGGTGAGGTGTCTTATTCTCTTCACTTGTTATTTCCTTTATCATTATTATTATTATTATTGGTAGTAGCAGTAGTGATTTGTGTTATACCTTATTTATTAAACTGTTCTTATCTCAACCCATGGGAGCTACATTCTTTGGATTCTCCTTCCTGACTCTCTGGGAGTTGGGGGAGGAAGGAGGGGAGTGAGTGTAAGAGCTGTGTGGCTGGGTTTAAACGACGACAAACTGCAACAGATTTAAAAGCAACCCGTAGCTTCATTCCTGGCTACAGGAACAAAAGTCTGCCCTCCAAAAACACCTTCACATTTAACCCCTGCTAATCCTACTTTTTTGCTTGGAGCCAGTTTCCAGACTTCTTGCCAGGATCCAGTGTCCAGGCTTCTCAGCTCCTTCTGTCTTTGGTACAGGCTTTTGGTGATGATGTACTTTTTAGTTGGTGTTGTCATGTATCTGCCAGATTTCCAGATGACTGCTGATGTCTCCAAATCCTGAACAAGTGTTTTTTGTGCCTCCACAAAGCAAAACTAATGTGTGGTCTGTGACACCAAGCATGATGTAGAATTTTGCTCCTGTCCTTTCTTATTTTCATGCCAGCTGCCTCTCCTATTCCTTTGGTGCATCTATCATATACAAATAATGTGATAGATCTTAAATTTAATTTGTATGTTCTTTGATTGCATTCTGTTATTTTTGTTGATGATGGGAAGGCATCAAATAGTTTATACTAAGGACATCCAAATAGCACAAAATCAGTATTTTGAAAAACAATTTTGTAATCAATGCTGGTAGTTTTATAAGAGGCGAATAGTTTATTGGTATGTAAGACCTCTGTTATTTTCCCTTGATCAGGTAGAAAATTTTCACTTCCTCATTAATGGTGGTGTAAAGCAGAAGCACAGTGAATGTATGAATAAATATAGCAGCGTTTGCATCTTTTGTAATTTCAGAGTGATTTTGAAGTGCTGTTTTTTCTTACGTGACAGATTCATTCCACAGTTACAAGTATTTGTCAGTACTAACAATTAGAAATCAACTTACCCTGCCTGTGATACCAACTGATCGGATAAAGGAAGTCATATATGAGTTGCAGTAGACAATTGATTATGTGGAACAAATATGACTGACATACAGTAGGACTGTACTTGCAGTATGTTGAATTATCACTAGCACTGGCTGAAATAGAACTGTGTTAGTAACTGGACAAATGGAATAAATGCACTGTAAATTAATTCCATGTCTTCCAATGAGAAACCAAATAAATCAGTCAAATAGTTTGCTATGAAGAGTTTACTCAAACAGATACTTCTTTTTTTAATGATAATGATCTTATTTGAATACTCTTCTATAGCAGGACTCCACTAACAGGTCGGAAATTTTATACATGAACAGGAAACATAAAATGAAAGAGTGAAAGTAAGTCTACTTCAGATGTTTTTGAATGTAAAAGTTAAATATATCTATTCATACATTCAGTAAGCAAACACAAAAGGGACTGTATAACTTCCTGCTGTCCTTTCTCAGATGGCTTAATATTTATTCACAGTGCTTTATATATCATACATTATTCATAAGATTACAAGTTCTTGTCTTTCTTTTTAGGTTACAGTATATTATGTAGCAGTTACAGCAAGTTAATTAAGTCTTGGGTTTTTTTCTTTAAGAACTAGTAGTGTGATCTTCCACTCTCATGAGTCTTAGACAGTACTAAATTAATTAATTAAAGATAATTGCATTCCCCAACTGAAACATTACATCAATTTTCTTAGAACACCATATTTAGCTCTTGTAAATGTTCCAGATCAAGTTGCCAGAAAGCTGATTTCATTAGAAAACCAAAATGGCAACAATCAGGGAGAGCAAGCGGAGGGGCCTCACAGTTTGCAGATACCAAAAATACAGAGACTTGAACTAGCCAGAAAGTAATTTTTTTAAATAAAGCAGCCACAGTCAGTTTTCTGAAGCACATACACTTTTGTAATGCATGGCTTACATAGAACTTGCACATGTGGACTGCAGAGCATTTTATAACAGAAAAATTTATAATAATTTATGTTTTACTGAGTTTCAGGGAAAGAAAGTGGGTTTAACTAGCAAGGACCAACTTCACAAGAAATCAGGACCTTGGGTTTCAGGCAAGTGCCCTTTTTGCAAGTCTCTCCTAGGCAAAAAATAGCATTTAATACTCTTTGATTTGCACATTAGCTTGTGCTAAGCCTATATTTTAAGGATATTCTCTACATGAAAAGGTGTCCTGGGTTTATCAGTAGCAGTCAATTTTTCTCATTCTTAGTAGCTGGTGCAGCGCTGTGTTTTTGACTTTCAGCTTGGGAACAGAGCTGATAACACTGATGTTTTTCAATTGTTGCTAAGTAATGTTTACTCTGACCAAGGACTTAGTGAGTCTCACGCTCTGTCAGGGAGGATGGGAGGCTGGGAGGAAGCAGAGACAAGACACCTGACCCAAACTAGCCAAAGGGGTATTCCATACCACTGTCTCTCACCAGTCCCTCTTGATCTTTGGGTTGTTCTGCTTCATGAGATGAAATACATTTTTACATGCAGTTAACCCTAATCTAAGAAATAAAGTTGTACCAGTTTGAAGTTTTACTCTGTATGACAGCACGTCATGCCCACTGTATAAATTGGGGGAGTTACCCAGAAGGGCTAGTTCTCTAGGGGGGGAAGGGGGGGGGGGGGTTGAGGAGGTATTGGTTGGTTGGCTCTTGGTCAGGTGGGGTGGGGTGAGGTATTGGTCGGCGGGTGGTGAGGTGTTGTATTCTCTTAACTTATTTCCTTTATTATTATTATTATTATTATTATTTAGTAGCAGTAGTGATTTGTGTTATACCTTAGTTATTAAACTGTTCTTATCTCAGTCCGTGGGAGCTATATTCTTTTGATTATCCTCCCCAACTCTCCGGGAGCTGGGGAGGAAAGGGGAGAGTCAGTGGCTGGGTTTAAACCACGACAAAAGGTTAGGTTTGGATTTAGTGTTCCTGGAATCACATGTTGTTTTAATGCAATGTGCTATGAGATAGAGACCTGGAGTTCTGCACAGTTTGTCCATGAAGGGCTTTTACAGACCCCAGAAGCAACATCAGGGAACAGATCAATCCCAAATGATTAAAATAATAATCATAATAAAATATATATATATTGCTCTCCTGGAAGATTTAAGTTAGCCTTCTACAGAGCCTGTATTGGTTCTGTATCCAGCAGTCTTCCAGGCTAATGGATGACTATGCATTCTCTTTGTTTCAGAACTAACAGCATAAATTTTAGTGGGAACTTTAAAAGTGAAGATTTTTATAGGCAGGGCATTTGCTATTTTTTAAATGTACATTAGAAAAAGCATATAGATGTAGACAAAGTCTACTATTAACTTCACTGGTACTAACTCCAAATTGGGTCTGAATTACATGGAATTACATTAGTTTTGAGCAGCATTGCATAGGTACAACTTCAGGATAAACTGATTGTTAGAGGTAATTTAATCTACAATATCTTCATTATTGCTGATGGTAATAGAGAATACACCAGTCTAATTCTCAAATTTTATTATACAGTTTAATTAAGATCATATAATTAAAATTAGGTGACTGCAGTTTAGCAATCCAGAAATCTCATTTTTATGAAATTACTTTAAAGACCAGGAATGCACTTAAATCTGTTTCTCCATTTCTGAAATTGAAAACCGTAAATTAATGTTTTACGTAGAAACTGTAGATAATTACTACTTGTAGCTTCAGAAGAGCCACACCGTGATCTTATGGATGCCTTTTTTCTGTGTGCCAGGCTGAAGGACAATGGAAGTGAAGGTGCAGCCTCAAAAAAAGGCATCTCCATCCATTTCTGGAGTGGCCTGAAACAGGGGAAGAAACGAGAATGCTATAACATGTCCTTGCTATCTTTTGTTGATCCCCTCTTTCAGTTTCACTAGAGCTGATTTCAGAAAAGAGAAATCTGATAGTAAGCAGCAGCCAAGTAAGTGCATGGTTCTTGAGTGCTGAATTATCCACAGCTGCTTACTGTTAATAGCTACCAGCCAGACACAACAGGACTGGTGGGACAGTGAACTGCCTGTCTCCACAAAAACATAGGGAATGTCCAGACTTAAAGCCATTATTTTCCTCAGTGGTATGGTATTTTGAAAGAATTTTGCATAGCTTAAGATAATTGTATGTGTCCATATAACCAGCAAGAGATAGGAACAATGGGTGAAACTACAGCACAGCAGTGCTGAAAGGCATTGTTTTGAATCCTGCTTATGAAAGAAGAGTCACTGATACTCTGCAGTCAAAACTACTTCCAGTTTAACTGATGCTTATCACCTTGTGGACTAAATTTTCCATTCTGATTGGACAGTTTTGAGACATTTGAAAGGCTTTAGATTTTCTCTGATACATCCAACAGTATTGGCTCCAGTTTTTATTATTTGGTGGTGAATCCAGCTCTGGATAGCAAGAATGAAGATAGCTCAAGACTTGTTCTTCCCACGTTATGTTGCTTGCTAAGGCTTCTTGAGAGTCTTTCATGTAAAGAATGCCCGTGTCCCTTCATTTTGACATCTGCTTCAAAGACACTTTGTTTCTTTCAGAACTATTTTGCGTAGTAATGAATGCTTTTGGCAGTCTTTTATGAGGTAGCCGTTACTGAGATTTAGCACCATGTAAAACTCTTTACTACTTTCAAAAGCTTTATTACAGGTGTATAACAAATACTCAAAGTATAAGAAAGCCCATGAAGCATAAATTCCATATGAATTATATATAAAATACGAGTTATGAAGCTGTTTTTGAGCTTATCGTCTTGTTACTAATCCTCTGCTAATCCACTTTTCTTATTTTTTTGTGTGGGTTTTTTTCTTTAACACCACAGTGAACATTTGGTTTTTGACTAGAAGTGTCACCTCACCAATACATCTTTTGCATGTTACTCCTATATTTCTACTTTGTCACTTAGGAAAACATTGACTCTGTCTTGTAACCAAGGTAGTATTTATAAATGTATTTGAACAATAACTGAAACTAGGGCATGCAAACAGGTAACGTACCTGTGTCACGTTTTGCTGTAGATATTCAAGTGGCATAATTTTACATATATATAAATATATTGCCACAGATAAAAATGTGGTTTTAAGGGATACAGAAGAAAAAAAAATCATATTTTTAGGACGTTTCAGTGTTTAAAGAGAAATTTCACCCCTAATGTAGAAGGAAAAATGAATTAATGGTAACAGCTATAGGCTGCATGTACTACCTGTTTAGGTTTCTAGCCGATGTAATCAAGCTGCTCCTTGTCTTCCTCCTTGGGCGCCACTGCAACCCCCAGCGAACTTTTTCCCGAGCCCTCCGCCGCTGCAGCCACAGGCGGCGTCGCGCACATTGCAAATGCGGCGGCTGCACCACGGTGGCCGGGGTCGGAACCGGGGCCGGTCAGGGGTGCGCACCCGTCCTCCGAGCTCTCCTCGCGCCCTGCGACCACGGCATCGCTGCCGGCAGTGCGCAGGCGCAGCCGGCGAGGCCGGGCGCGGGCCGGAACGGGGCGGGAGGGTGGTGGGTGGGAAGAGACAGAGGCGCGCGGCCAGGCTCAGACGTGGCAGTTGGGTAAGTGTCCCGGAGCTGAGGCTCGCGGCTCCCAGGTAACAGCCCTAACAGCCACGCGCGTCTCGCGGCCCGCCGCCAGAGCTTGAGGGGACGCGCATCGAGTGTGCTCCTCCGGGTGCAGAGGGGGGGATCGGGCCGTGCCGGCGGTGCGGCGCGGCGCTGGGGTGAGTGGCCGCGGGAACGGTCGGGGGCCGCCATGCGGGAGTGTGGGGGGTCTGTATCAGCAGCAGGAAGGTGGGAGGGCTGCACCGTACCTGAATAGGGCGAGGAACTCGCGTGTGTGGGACGCTGCCCCTGAAAGCCGGCTCGGCGGGCAGGAGTCCCGCGAGGAGCGTAGTGGTGTGACCCACCAGGTAGCGAGACTTATTGCGATGCTATAGTGACTGAAAATTCTTGGTTAATGGGGGCGGGAATGTTAGCTAAATGCAGCTTTTGTCCTGAGTTGGAGTAAATTTAAGTATGTGTCTTGACAGCTTATTCCAGAATGTGTTATTAAAAGGTACATGAAATGTCATGTGTGTAGCTATATTACATGTTGTATGTATGTGTGTGTACATAGATGCACACACCCCAAAGACGGTTTGCCAAAAGCATGCCTTGAGGAGGCACAACACCTCTTCTTTGATGATATGCTTGCTACCAGGCACAGTTTCTCTTAAGAAATAAGTTAATAGTTCTTATGATGGCCAAGAATGTGTGCCTCTTTTTTTGACTGTTGTATATGTGTGTATAGTGGAGTTTACATCTTCATAGAGATATCAGTGCAGTAGAACATTACATAGGTATAGTAATCCTCTGAGACACAAAAAGATGACAACCGATTCTGTCACAGGGGTAAATTAAATTGTGACGTGTGTGCATTATTGTTGTTTCTCAGTCTGGGGGGTGCAAGGTAAACCAGTGTACAGAAAGAGGAAGAATAAGGTTTACACCGCCTTCTGTGTAGTGACTCGTGTAGTAAAAAAGCCCAGGGAAAGGTCTGGGTTTAGCAGATCCTCTGATCTTTCTTACCCAGTTTCCAGAGTGAATCCGTAGGTCTCTTGTTAGAGCCTGATAGCTAAAACCCTAGGTGTTCAGTTTCAAATGATATTTTGGCTGCTGCCTGCAAACTATTTTTATTGTGTGTTGGTATATATACATACCTTGAGAAGGAATTAAATATGTTTAATGTTAAATAGAATCTGGAACCATGTTGAATAACTTAAATAATTTTGCTTATGGTAGGCATTCCTGTCTCTTCCTCACAACCTCTGTGTGTTTATCCACTCTGTGGGAAGCTTGACGTGGCAAGATTTTTTTTTTTTTTGGTGCATGTGTGAGTTAGTAACCAGTGGAGGAAGTCATTTCCCCTGAATGCTGTTGCAGCTAAAGGCATTGGCTGTCACACATGCCCCAAATTGAAAATTTCTTCAGTTACATGGATATAATATGTATTTGTGTCTTTGTAATTTTGTAGGTTATTTAATGCTGACTTTCTGTCTTTCGGGACAACTGAAGTGCACACTGCCACATCTTTTCTGATGTGGCTGGAGGGAGGAAGAAAGTACAGCTGGAAGCATGAACCCTCTCTGTTTAAACGTTATTTTTATTCTTCCTGTATTTGTCTTGTTAACCAAGAAGGCTGTTTTGAGAACAGGTTGAGACTTTCCTTTGGCTTTTTTTTCCACCTGCACAGCTATTGCTTACAGTTTTTTCTCTCATGGGCCTGGGAGAGGTGAGTACCATTCAGATAAATTCAGTGATTTGTTTAAATTAATGCAGTATGTGGTAGTGCTGAGGAAGCTAAGCAAGCAAGCAGTAAGTAAGCAAGGAAAACCACTAGTTTCCCCTGACTTCCAGGTCCCTTTTTTTTTCCCCCCATCAGATGTCTTTTGGGTTTTTTTGTGTGTGAATACAGTTCACAGCCTTTTAAAACGCTTGAAGAGTAATAGCTGATGTCACTTTCTGTTTTGCAGATTTTTAAAGAGGACCCAGTATTTGGAATGAGAATATTGTGATCATGAGTCAACAGGGTTATGTTGCAGCTCCTTCATATTCCCAATCCCAGACAGGAATAGGAGGCTTTTCTTCAGGTTTTGGACCACCTAATTCTTCACTTCATTATGGGCATTATGGGGACCCTAACTCCTCCTGCTCAGCACCTCAACCAGGTATGAATTTGGCTTATGTGTGTTTTCGGAGTCTACTTTTCTATAGAGGCATTTTGCATCTCTTTTTCTTATTGTGTGAACACAGAATGTTCAGTTTTACACTGCTGCTGCTGCAAGGGTTTCCTGCACTACCTTTATCTGTGTTGTTGTTGATGCTCAGATGTTGATGTAAGATGCATGGTAAAGCCTTCATGTGTTAATTTTGCTGTCCAGGATGCAATAGACACCAACACTTAATCCTGTATTATGAGTAATACAGAATACAGATAAATACAAACAAGTGATTTCTGGGAATAGAGAAATGTTTCTCAATTCGTATGTGTTAATGGCAAGCATGCTCTCAGAAACGGGTTGTATTCTTTACAAGAGACCTTTGTCCTACTGTATTGTTGAGCACAAACTTGCCTATGAGAGTGAGCTGATGTTCTCCTGCTTGAGCTTGCTTACTGGGTGGTGTATTTGGATAATGCATGGTAAATGGAGACCATTTGCTTTCTAACCATTTAGGAGACAGTTACTTTCTATGAGGAAGAGCACACTGGGCACAAGCAAAGAAAATATTTGCTTTATTTCTACAAGCGTAATCATGCTACAGATAATGGTATTGACATCCAACAGATACATTGTCTTGTTTTGTTGGCTGTCCTTGTCTCTCCTTTGCTCTTCATTAATTTCAACTTGCAATATGTGGCTTCAGATCTTTCAGGAAATATAATATATGAGTATATGGTGGTGGAAGCTTACAAAAATAATAATTTGAAAGTATGGAATTCAAGTCTTTGTTACTGTCAGTCAGATATGCTGATCTGATTTCAGTAAAGCATACTAGACTAGTGAGTTGGGGCTGTCTAAAATATCTAAAAGGGTAAGGTTTTCTCTTCCCTCTAAGTGTACTAATACATATGACCCATATAAGGAGGCAGGAAGAGGGGCCATCTCAATGTTTTACCTGGTGTCAAGGGGGGAAATTAGTTAAAATAGGAAAGATGTCCAAAATATTCTCTAAGGCAGCTGAAAACATGTATTTGTAAAAATTTTAGTAACATTCAAGTTATAAGTTACATTAAAATTTATTTGAGATGGTGGAGTAGTGAGATGATAAAAGTAAGTATCCAAGTGTATTGAGGTTTTTCGAATAGTCTGTGGTGTCCTCAATTCTTTTGTTCTCATGAAAACAGAAAAAACAAGGTTTATCCAGTTTCTTTAAAACTTCTTATTAAAGACAGCAGGAGTTGTGCTGCCTTAATCCAATGCTGAATATAGTAAAAAGATAGAACTGCTTGTGATAATTGGCTTATTAGAATACTTGGGAAAAATACCACTTTTGATACCAAACAATTTTTTATGTTAATTTAGAGGAAAATACATTAAAAAGTACAGGTTGAAAAGCATGTTTATTCAGCACTGCTGTTTGCATAAGTAATAGTCTCTTCATAGTCACCTTGTAAAGATTGTTCCAAGTTTTCTTTCTGACTAAGGTCTCTGAAATCAAAGGAACCTCTTGATTCTATTTGTAAAGATAACTGAGTGACAGTGAATTACCTCTATCCCAGATTGAATTGGAGGGTCTGTGTCCTGGGTTCAGCAGTAGCAGTCATTTTTACTCCTTCTTGGTAGCTGGTGCAGCACTGTGTTTTGACTTTTGGCCTGGGAACAGAGCTGATAACACCAATGTTTTTAGTTACTGCTCAAATGTTTGATCTGGCCAAGGACTTTCTGAGTCTCATGCTCTGCCAGGGAGGAAGCACAGACAGGACACCTGACCCAAGCTAGCTAAAAATGTGTTCTATAGCACGTCATGCCTAGGATGTAATGGAGAGTTACCTGGAAGGGCTAGTTCTCTGTGGGGTTGGAGGAGGTATCGATCAGGAGGGGTGGGATGAGTTACCGGTTGACGGGTGGTGAGGTGTCGTATTCTCTTCACTTGTTATTTCCTTTATTATTATTATTATTGTAGTAGCAGTAGTGATTCGTGTTATGCTTTAGTTATTAAACTGTTCTTATCTCAACCCGTGGGAGCTACATTCTTCTGATTCTCTTCCCCAACTCTCCGAGAGTTGGGTGAGGAAGGAGGGAAGTGAATGAGCTGTGTGGCTGGGTTTAAACCATGACAGTCTGTTTGTTCATTCTTGCTTCTTATGGTTCCTCTTGGGTTCTTCTGCTGAAAAGTCACCAACTACTGTTTGCTTCCTTTTTACTATGGTCTTTTTCTTATCTGCTTCTCTAGCTGACCAGAAATCAGTCATTTGTTAACACAGAATCAGTGAGGTTGAAAGGAATCTGTGGAGGTCATCTGTTACAACCCCCCTGCTTAGTCAGTGCCACCTAGAGCTGGTATTCTTATTGTTAGAGCAGGGCCATACACTTATATTTCTTAGCTATCTTGTGCTTTCTTACAGGGTTCATATGTAAAAGTTCATCTTCTTTTCCAGGTGTGCCAAAATCAACTGTGCCTTTTGGATCCTCAGCTTCTGTTGGGTCTCCACCACCTGGTACACATCAATTCAGCCAGACCAGCTTTCAGAATGGGCCCAGTACACCAGGGCAACAATTACATAGGTGACTTTCAAGAATTAATACATGAGATCTAAGCTATTTGACTGCTGTTACCTCTCTTTGGCTGCTTCACTGACATTTAAATATGGCATCCCTTTAATCTTCAGTAGTTCTGACTTACTCCAGTTCTAAACTGGATCTTCTAGTTTGGTTCCTTGTGTTAAACTGCCAGATCCTGCAGTGTGATCTGTAATCTCATTAAATTCCATTTGACAGAAAGCTCTTTATCATGCATTGTGGTTTTTTTTAGTCTTCTTTCTTGATCTTAGACCTATTGCTTCAAAACAATATCACAGTGGTTATGTTGCAGGTAGTTGTAAGTGGGTGAATATGCTTAGCTCTTGTATTTAATTCTCTCAAATATTAATTATTTTGCTCACCTCCCAGGAGTGGCAAAATTAGTTTGCATACCATCAGCAATTTTAGTTTTAGTGAACTTGACAACGGTTAACAACATACTTTTTTTAGTTGGTTGAAGTATTAATCTGCTTTTGTGCTTTTTAGTTGTGTAGTTATTAATGTTCAAAATACCCATGTGTATTTTATTGGTTATCAAAATAGGAAATCCTGTTTGTTGGCTCTGTGTTATCACTGTGTAAAGGAGGACCCAAGGAGACTGATGATCAGTTGTGGAAGACAATGTGCATGGGGAAAAGTGGTTGGTGTCCTGAAGATGAAAAGACAAGGTGGCCAGAGTCAGAATGACACTACCAGTCCAGAGAAATACTGATTCTTTTTCCCAGCTTCCAGTCAGTGCCCTGACAGATGCACACTACTGTTTTTCTCCTAATCTTGTTTTATTCTCAAATTGCTAAATGCCACTGTTTTAGGCGAGGAAATTTCCTCATCAAAATTTCATGTTAATTCTAATTCTCTTGAAATGGATAGGCCCCTCCTCAGTTTTAGAAGTACTCCTAGCAAAATCAATGTAGATCTTCCCTGGGAGATAGCCTGAGTTCTTATTTTTCCAGAGCAATATAGTCTGGTAGGACATATTTTTATATGCCACATGTGAGTTACTACTTTCTTTTCTTCATTCTTTTTCTTGCATTCATGTTTTTCCATATCTGATAATTGTGAAGCAATCTTTCCCTACCTGCATCTTTTTTCTTCTACTAGAGGGAACTTCTTAACAGTTTCTCACTTAATTTTCTTCTCTTCACAGATTTTTCTCCTAATCTTCTTACCCCTCCCTGGTAGGCAGTCCTCTTTTATAAGCATGGAAAAGGGATGCAGTACTGCAGTATGTTCAGAAGCTTGTGTTTCTTAATCTTCAGGCTTTCATGTAGCTAATTACCACTGTCTCTTTGCCATAGCATGCTTGCTCTTCTTTGTTTATAACAAGTATGCAAATAAGCATGTACATCTTGGTTTTGTTTTTTTTTTAAACAAGTGTACAATTCTGTGTGCTTCATGACTATTTTAGTTCAAGTTCTGAGCAGAATGTGAGCCAGCTCTCTTAAGGGTTTGGCTGTCCTAATTAGTTGTTTCAGCACCACCCACTGATTGGTTGATTTACTCTTTTGCATAACTGCAATAATTTTTCCCCTTAGGTTTCAAGGCCCTCCACCTCCATGCAACTCAAGACTTTCCTATACTCCCTACAGTCATCAGTCACAACCAGCCTACCCAAATACGACATCCACTTCATCTACAACACAACTTGCTAACAAGCTCGACAGTATGCAGATAAATAGCTACGGTAATCAGTTTTATGTGATTTAATTGGCTTTTTCCTATCATCTTATTCTTTTTTTGTCCCAATGTCTAGTTCAGTTTTTAATCTAAATTTATTTGCATTTATTTTGAGGTTAAAACATCTCAAACCTAAGCCATGAGGTAAAGACGGGATCATGTGATTCTTCCATGTAAATCACTTCCCACTACTAACACTCTGGTTATGTTTGCTTTTCCTGAGTACTTCCTGATGAAATTTGCCATTTTATTTAAAAAGAGTGGAAATTATGGTGGTCAATATCTTTGTAGGATATGTGTGAAGGTGGACTTCTCAGTGCAGGCTGCACTGATAGAAGTTCGCTGTCCCTACCCTGTTTATGAGTTGGTTACTTGACTAGAAAGAAACCTGTATAACTATCATGGATTTGACCTTCTGTTTGTATGATTGCTTGTGAAAACTTAGATGTTCTTCACCTTAGATTATGTTAGATTCTGATTCACCTTGATGTACTGAACTGCATTTGCACAATTAATTCAGACCTTTTTATACAGGATGAAATGTGGTGCACCACCTGTAGAGCACTTCACATACAGTAATTCATATTATTTAGAGCAAAATACTTCTTTTTTCCTGCCTTCATTATATTGCCTTCAGCAATAACTATGTAAAGTATAACATTCTTGCTCATTATGGAAGGCTGACATACCCTTCAGACCACTGAAGACATAGATTCTTTACAACTTTGCTTCTGTGTTGGGTTTTGTTCTTCTGATTTTTCCTTAGCTGTAAGTCTGACTTGGTCTAACTTGACAGAATGCTGAAATTCACAGCTTGTAAAGCTACTGGAGTGATGTTTGTACCAGCAAGTACCTGTGATTAATTTGTTTTTTTTCCAGTTAACATTTCTGACAGGAGATGCATTTCAATATTTGTATATTAATACATTGGCTCTTTTGCTTCAAGCCTAATTTTAGTTACTGGTTTAGCTTTCTTGAAAATTATGTTACCGTAGGCTTTAAGGGGGAAATATGACTAAAAAATGTAGGTTTTGTAAAGTAATAAATATTTACAGATTGTAACTCTCAAAACACCCCCTGTCTGTATTTTCAGGGTCCTCGATTCTAATTGGAATCTGGATCTTATCACCAACAAACTGTTCCTCAGCAATGTGCTCAAAATAATTCCCACATGTTTCATCTTTTAGAATCAAAACCAGAGATGGTTGTAAACAAGATAAAATTAATGGATTTATCTTCCATCAAACATGTCATGTCTGCCATTTGCATTTCAACTAACAAAAACATGCCACATAAGAGAAATTTGTTATTTTATTAAGCAAAAAGAATGTTGTTTTGAATTATGAAATTAAATATTATTTCAAAAACAAATTGTGATTTATGTGTATTCTCATCACGAATTGCAGAGGCTGGCTTCCCTTCTCTTTCCCCATGCACCCCAGCTGCAGGATTTTATTGAAAATAGAGCCAAAAGAAATAAAATTGAAGGTCTGAATCAGTTCAGAGTTAAACTACGAGGTCAGATTTGTTATGTGAACAGGGATTCTGAATTCCCATAATGCAGCATTGTTAGTGTTGGATACAGTACTGCTTAGATGTTGTAAATGTACTAAGAAAAAGCAGAACACCTTCCACATAGAGTTGGTAGTAGGTTTTTGGTTCTGACTAAGCTGATGTAGTTTCTTGTTCAGGTCCTGGTGCTACTCCAAGCCTTACGTCTTCTGGGCATCCAGCATCTTTTCAGGGTCAACTATCACCTCCACCAGCCCAGCAGCAAGTTGCTTTACCACCTGGATCACAGGTTCCTCCACCAGCAAATAATCTTAATGGCCTTTGTGCTCAACCATCGTTGCCTCCTATAGCCAGACAAGATGGAATCCCTGGACCTGTCTCCCCAAATCCTAACTTGCAGCAGCTTTCAGCACAGGCTTCAGGACCTGGATATCATCCTCAGCAATGTAAGGGAGGATGCTTATGTAATTGAAAGCAAAACACACATGGAGAATCACTAGTGTAATTGTAACCATTCATGGTTGATGTTCTGCTGAACTGGAAAAATGAAAATTTAGTAACCTTGTTGTAGTATGGAAAGATTTGCATTGTCAGTCAGTACATTCAAGGTAGACCATGCTTTTGCTGAAATGTTTAGCACCCTGTTCAGACTGTAACAAGAAAAAGGAGATGAATTTGGACCAGGAACAGAATTCTTTGGTTAAAGTCATAACATATTAAACAAAGGTGTTTTTCTTATATTTTGTAAAGATACAGGTTGCTCTCTGTCTTAAGGTGTTGTCTGTCATAAGAAGCTTTGAAAAATGCTTTACAGCAATTAAGAACTGTAACTGAATGCAGTTATTTCACCTAACATAGATGAGGAAAATAGTTATTTTGACAACTAAAAGCCAGCTAACTAGACCAGTTTGCATTGACTGATGTTAGGGGAGAGATTCTCACTAATGTAATGGTCTGCTTTGAGCAGCTGTGGTAATCTCTACTATCTTGCTTGACATCTACCTGCAAACGTTGGAACCGAAGTCCTACACTTGCCTTTAAAACAGACTGTACATATGAGCTAATGTGATCCTTTTCTTTTACATACTGAAAACAGAAGGGAAGGAGAAGTTGCATTTAGCTGAGTGAGAATGAACTGTATAGCAAAATATATTATTAAAAATTGATAATGCAACTTAAGCACCTGGGTTGGGGCAATCCCAGGCACAGCTTCATGTTGGGTGGAGAAGAGATTCAGAGCCGCCCTGCAGAGAAGGACATGGGGGTGTTGGTCAATGAGAAACTTAACATGATCTGGCTGTGTGCACTTGCAGCCCAGAAAGCCAACTGTATCCTGGGCTGCATCAAAAGAAGCATAACCAGCAGGTCAAAGGAGGTGATCCTGTCCCTCTACTCTGCTCTTGTGAGATCTCGCTTGGAGCATTGTGTACAGTTCTGGTGTCCTCAACATAAAAAGGACATGGAACTGTTGGAACAAGTCCAGAGGAGGGCCACAAGGATGATCAGGGGCCTGGAGCACCTCCCATATGAAGATAGACTGAGAGAGTTGGGGCTGTTCTAGCCTGGAGAAGAGAAGGCTGTGTGGAGACCTCATAGGAGCCTTCCAGTGTCTGAAGAGGGCCTATGAAGATGCTGGGGAGGGACTCTTCATTGGGGACAGTAGTGACAGGACAAGGGGTAACGGGTTAAAACTTAAACAGGGGAAGTTTAGGTTAGATCTAAGGAAGAAATTCTTTACTGTGAGGGTGGTGAGGCACTGGAATGGATTGCCCAGGGGGGTTGTGAATGCTGCATCCCTGGTGATGTTCAAGGCCAGGTAGGACAGAGCCTTGAGCGATGTGGTTTAGTGTGTGGTGTCCCTGCCCATGGCAGGGGGGTTGGAACTGGATGATCTTGAGGTCCTTTCCAATCCTAACTATTCTATGATAAATGAATTGTCATTTGTAACTCTGCAGCAAACTGTGGTCCTCAGATGGCAGGGTCTCAACTGTCTTATCCTGGTGCTTTTTCTGGGGGTCCAGCACATCTCTCAGGCCCACAGCAGAAGAAGCTTGATCCTGACTCTATTCCCAGCCCAGTAAGTAATGTGGCACTATTGTTTTTATGAAAGTAAATTTCTGCTGCATTTAAGATAAAAGAATGACAATGCTAATATTGTATTTGTTTTAGTTGGTGGGGTTTTGTTTGTTGGGTTTTTTTGTTTTTATTTTTGTGGTTTTTTGTTTGGTTTGTGGTTTTTTTGAACATAAAATTGCACTTACATGGCTTCATTCACAAGATCTGTTCTAATATTGCATGTTCTTAATGTTATGCAATTTTGTACTGTGTGCTGTCAGTTTTGGATGAATTAGTGCATAATGGTAGTTTTAGTACTTAAGAGCCTTTATAACTTTATCTAACATGGGACATAGTTAATAGGAATTGTCAAATGGATTCTTAAACCATCATGAGACAGGTTAGTTTTACCCTACTGAGGATGTGTTGTTGCAATATTAATCCTGCTCCGTACGAGAGGAACCCCAGGCTGAGACCTCTGGTGCATGTGCTTGGCTGAGGAGCCACTGGCACAAGGCTACCAGCTGCAGGCTGATGACTGAATGCTTCTAAGTCAGAATCCCACCTAGACGCTTGATATTGTCCTGTTGTGTCATCGGTCGCTTGAGATTGACCCCGGAGATGACAGTCTTGTTCAAAATGTGTTGGTTAAAGCCCTACCTGAATCTTTGTTAGCAAAGACAGGCTTTCCTCATAGAAGGAAAACTCCTATCTTCAAACCCGGGCTGATGGAGCTTGTCTAGCCTTGTATAGTCTTCCATCTAAGAGAAGGACACTCTTACAAAACCTACGACCAGAGGACTTTGCTGTCACCATCCTAGCTTGCTAGGCCTGGCAGTTAAACCTCAGGTGTAAAGGGTGGGGCCAGTTCTGTGCAAGCTGCCCTCACCTAAAACATCCACTGCTCAGGCTGGAAGGGATTGCTCTCACTTGTCGGTATGGACAGGCAAAGGTCGAAATGGCAGGTGACAAGGTACATGGGAAGCTGCAGATCTAACATTGCATGCAGGCTCACCAGAGCATGGGTAGCTCGAGATTGCTCAGCACACTTCCTGATTGCCTAAGCACTCTTTTTTTCCAATCCTATTTGCATATCCCACATGCCCTTGGTCATCCTGCTTGCAGTAAGCGTGTGTAAAGCCCTTCCCAAATCTTAGCTTGCAAAGCCAAGCCATCAATCAGTCAGTCAATCAATACTAAGATGAGCAGTACTGAAGGATTACTTGCATTCATTGCAACTAATCACCTTTCGCTTTCACTCTGGAAAGTTTGAAGCCTTAAACTTGTAACAGATGTAAAGCAGGATTTGTGCAGAATACAGGTACAAGAACTCAAAATGGAAATGGTGAGAAGTCTCATGCTCAAAAGGCTCTTCACTCTTTGATTTCGTGAGTTTTCCAGGCAACTAGAATAATTTGCTTTAGTGTCCTTCTAGCTGTTGCAGCCTTGTAGATTTCAGTAGCTTCAAATATACTTAATGCTTAAGCTTCATACAGGTTGAAGAGGCTCCAGCTGTTGAAGCACACCTGAAAATGTACTAATGAGAAAGTGACTCTTAGAATGGTGTTAGAGAAAACTAGGTTATGGTTGTGTCTGTGTCTTGGTTTGAGCAGTAGCAGTCATTTTTCTCCTTCTTGATAGCTGGTGCAGTGCTGTGTTTTGACTTTCGGGCTGAGAATTGTTGCTGATAGCAAGTATGTTTTGAGTTACTGCTCGGGTGTTTGGTTTGTCCAAGGCCTTTTCTGAGCTCATGGTCTGCCAGGGAGGAGGGGAGACCGGGAGGAAAGAGAGACAGGACACCTGACCCAGGCTAGCCAGAGAGGTATTCCATACCATAGCACATCATACCCAGGATGTAACCGGGAGAGACCCAGAAGGGCTGGAGCTCTGGGGGGATGGAGGAGGTATCGGTCGGTGCTTGGTCAGGCAGGGCGGGTTGAGTTATGGGTCGGTGGCTGGTGAGGTGTTGTATTCTCTTCACTTGTTATTGGCTTTATCATTATTATTTGTAGTAGCAGTAGCAGTAGTAATTTGTGTTATGCCTTAGCTATTAAACTGCATATCTCAATCCGTGGGGGCTACATTCTTTGGATTCTCCTTCCTAACTCTCCAGTAGTTGGGGGAGCAAGGGGGGGGGAGTGAGTAATGAGCTGCGCAGTTTTGTTTTAAACCACAACAGTCTGTCTATCTTAAATAAAGAAGTCTAAACTTCACTGAACAGCTGATTGAAATAGAAAGCACTGAACTCGTGGGGAAAACACTTTTTGATGCGCCCTCACACTTGTTCTGCCTATCATCCAAGCTGGTTGGAAAGGTCCTCAGAGAGCTGGGAGTCTTGAAGCAGGCTGTATCCTGCAGATTTGACCTAGAACTTTCTGCTTAGAGAAATATATTAACCACTGCACTGTAAGCTAGTCTGGGTGAAGGAATCTTCCATTTCTCTGCTGAGGCAGCATTGTTGTACAGGAAAGTATACAAGTTCAAAAAAGATGAGGAAAAAGCATTTGTGTAAAAGCCCTGACACTGTCTATAGGGAGCAGCTCTGTGATATTCTTTTGTCCTTCTAGGAAAGATTTTTTGTTTTATCCAGTGATGGCTTTGATGTAAAATCCCCAAAATGTTGAGAAAATGCTTGCAGATAATCACTTAGTGGTTAATATGACAATTGCAGTTTCCTTCTTTAAAAGTAATTTTCAAGTTAAATGTAACTAAAAGCCTTGGTATGAAAAAAATAAAATAAGTGTTTGTGTAATTAACAAATGTCCTTAATAGGTCAGTCATTCCTAGTTGTTCAGTATGGTGTTTTTTGGATAAGAAGGGTAATACAATCTTGTCTAGTCAAGACAAAAAAAAGGTGGAGAAGGAGGTCTGGCATGAAAGCATGAACTGCTGTCTTGTTTCAATTATGCATGTAGAATAAACAGCCTTGACTGTTACAGCAGTGTTAAAATAGGTTAAAAGGTTTATATAAGCAGCACAGAGAGGATCAAAATGACATGTTTAAAAGAAACATGATCTGGATCAAGGTCTGTAAAGGACATAAAGTTAATTCAGAATGAGTAACTAATATAAACATGTATATTTCTCTTGTTATATTTACATTATGTAATTACAGTAGCATTGCCAGATAAATTTTCTTCTTATCTGAGCCATTATTGTTTTATATTTTTTTATGTATGTTAGAGGCTGATACATGCTCTGAAAAGATCTATGAAAACCAGCATACTGGCTTTGTCGACAGTTATTTCCAAGAGCAATGATGTATTTAGGTCAGTTAAATGCATAATACCATGGTACCTTGATCCACTGCAAAGCTAATTCTGAAAATGGTTTGCTTTTTTCAGCCAGTGGACCTTTTTAGTTCAAAACCTTTTTCCTTCTAAAGCAAGAATTAGCAATAGGTATACAAGGCAGGGAAAAGTAATCAAACAGAAGATGTAACAAACTCTGTAAGGAATGTATTGTATATTTAAATTGCAATACAAAAATTTCATTGGGGAAAAAAATATTACAAACCCCTGATTTTTTCCAGTGTGTTAGGAAATACCTCTTTGACAATGATCAATAGATTCTATGCAACTAATTTTGGTTTTCTTCTCTGTTTGCTTTCCAACAGAGGCTTCTGAACTTCCTATTATTAGAAATTCATGTGCAGTATAAAGATACAATTCCATGGGATACCAGCAGCAGTGGCAAAGCTAGTTTCAGAAATTGCTTCATTCCTCTTGCCTCTTACAGCTGTTCAGCTATACTCTAAACCAGATTTCTGAAAAGACAGCTTCTTTGAGGGAAGAAGAGGAATAACGGTATCATCTCAGTGATCTGGTTTATGGTGTGAAACAAAGTGCAGCCTTATTGAACTTCAGTTATATCCTGAAAAGTATCAGACTTAAACAGGGTTAAGGGACTGTGCAGAAAGGACAGGGGGAAGAAGTGTATGGGAGAGGAATTTGTTCAGAAGTAAAACCAGCTTCATGAGCATTTCATGGCATGGCATTGTATATTGCTATAAACTAGGCTTCAACCAGAGTAAATATGTACATGATCAGAGCTGCCTCATTTTAATAAAAAATTATGTGATTGCTCTCCTTTACTTTGTAAGAGGAAGCTCACAACAAGGTAGTCTGACCTATAGAATGAAACCCCTGAATTCCAGTGTTGAAATACTACCTGATGGCCAGAAAGGCTTTTTTCAGGGGTTTAAATTGCTGCTTTCTAAATGGCAGTCCTGAAATACAGCTCAGCTAGGAAGGTGATTTACAATATTGTTTATTTCTTAACCACCCTGTGAATGGAACCTACGCAGGAGGAATGAGGGCTAGTCCCTCCCGCCATTGCAAACTGATCAGTTACCTGTACATTCATTTATGGAGAGCAGCAGCTGCCACAGCTATGGTCATACAAAAGATAGCCTGGTATATGTGGCATTTGAGTAAGATCAAGCAACTTTGCACTTCAGTTTGATCTGGGAAAATAGAAGGCCATAATCAGTAAGAAAGACTTATTTACACCATCACTGTCCTCAATTTGTTGCCAGCCTTTCCTGAAAAGGTCTGTCCTAGCATTCGGTATGCTTACTCCAAATAACTCATCTGTTAACTGTATATGTCTTATCCATCCCAATGTATAGTTTTACCCCTGAGTTCCAACAGGCAACTGCAGTTGTAAATAAGTTATAAATATAACTCAGCTCAGCTGCGTGTATAGTTTCCTAGTTAAGTGTCTCAGAAGCCTGAATTGTGATAGCTTTGTAGCACTGTCCACTCATACTGTCCTTGCTTCTTATTAATCAGATTCAAGTAATTGAAAATGATAAGGCTTCTAGAGGAGGGCAGATCTATGCTACAAACGCAAGAGGACAGGTTCCTCCTCTTGTCACCACAGACTGCGTAATCCATGACCAAGGTAACTGTCCTTGTTACTCATTTGGGAGTATTTCTAGGTGAAATCAAATTAATTTTGAAGAAAAAAACCCAACCAAACAAACCCACCTAAATTCTCAAATTTGTCATCTGAAAATGATGCTACTTAGTCTAAATCAGACATGAAATGGGCAACTCCCTTTAAAGAAAAAGACGTGGGGGAAGAGAACAGGGATGGGGAAGTGGGAGTTTGGTTTCTTATGCTTTGGGTTAACAACTCCTCTACCCTTCCTGACCTTTAAAATAATATGAATAGCTAAGACAAATCTTCTAAGTTAAAAATTTTCAAGGTTTTAAACTTCCAGTTAAAAATGCTTTCTGGTTTCTTCTGAAATTTTAAAAGGTGGACACTAGAATAAGCAATGAGGCTAGCACTGTTACCTTTTAAGATGTGAATTATAAGAAATTCTATTCAAGTGATAGGGGGCAGCATACAAGCTATCTAGTTGACTTTTTTTTTCCTTTGGCCAATGTGTCTGCCTTTGTCTCTGCTTAGAGCCTGGAAGGTACAATATTTCATGTGATGCTCTTGACAGCAGACTTGATATTTTAATACAGATTAAACTGATGATATCATTTAGTCCAACATTAATTTATCAGTGTTTGGGTAAACCGTATAAAATACACAAACACATCAAGATATTTTTGGCATTATCTGGGAGTGGAGTAATGCAGTTTTGGTGAACAAAGAAATAAATTCCTTTCAAGAAACTGAGCAGAGCTACAGCTTGATGTTTAAAAAAGAAGCATAAGGAAGCAGATTTCTGAAATGTTGCTATTCTGTGCCTAGCACGGTTTCTCACAGAGGAAACTGAGCCAAGTGTGCCGCATAGTGATATAGTGATTTTAGCATATGGTATTTTTCAAGATAAATGAGCATAGTGATGTTAACACAGATACACTATTTTCTGAATCAGAGCTAGCTCATTAGAGCAGTCTTAACAGTAGGTATCAGTCTGCAGCATTTGTTTATATAAAGTGCTGACATTTCCACTGGGGTTTTCACCCCTATTATTTTCTTTCAAGATCTTAGATATTATATGTTTCAAGCTAATCTCTATTGAGATTCTTATCGCAAATAATTGTGGATTTTTTTTCTTGATATGTTTAAATGTCTGCTTTAAACTCAAACAGCAAGAAAAGATTTACCCACAGGGTGGGGCAATGGACTGACATATACATAAAGCAGAGAGATTGGTAGATGCTTGCATGGGAGAAAAAGAAAGGTGTACTTACGTACTTTTTTGTTTATGTTTTGGTTTTGATTCTTCTGCTTTATGTGTGAGGCAGACAGATTCCTTTTAACAGCCTTTCATTCTGCATGCTGTGTTGGGTGTTCTAGGCCATGCCAGCCCTCGTTACATCCGATGTACTACCTACTGCTTCCCGTTGTCTTCAGATATGGCCAAACAGGCTCGTATTCCACTGGCAGCTGTCATCCAACCATTTGCTGTCATTCCACCAAATGAGGTAAGGAATGACTGAATATTAGTCATATGTGGGTTTGTTTCCTAAATATTGCAGACTTGTTCTTTTCTGATATTGCATTGGGAGTGAGGTTGCTTTACCTCTGTGAAGGAGTAAGACAGTGGGGAGATGTCAGAAGGCTATAGAAGACATTTGGGTCATGGTAGAACTTAAAGGGACTAAAGTCTTTGTTTAATAAAGGTACAAGAGTGATGACAGTGTAATCTGTAACATAGATTCCTGTTGTTCCCCCATATTCCTCTAGTTCATGCCAGCTTTGTGGGATGCCTTCTCTGCCAGAACTCCATAGGCAAAGACATTAAAAGAGGATAACCATAAACAATATTGAGTTAGTTTCAAGACATGGACAGTTACATTCAAACAATGACATTTTTCCATTTAGTATTTTATGTGTTCGTGTTTTCAAAAACTCTTCATAAAATGCATGCAGAGAAAAGCCTAATTAAAATTGCAAAGACTTTCAACACTTGGTTTTGCAGTCTTTGATTTTTCTTTAACTAGTTTTAATATTTGTAAATTCCTAGGGCTTTTTCTTTTTTGAAAAATATGTTGAAAAAAAAACAAATGTTGTTCTTTATCAGGATAGATAACTTCCAGTGCAACAGACCTCTGTAGTCTGACTTAAGGGTATTATTTTAGCAGGGTAGTATATAGTTATATTCTCTGTGGTCCACAGGAAAATAGGATGTATTACTTACAATTCTGCAGATACTTAGTCTCACCATTTGTCTGCTAGACAGCAATTTTGGGTTTCATTCCAGTCCTTGAGGGGAATGCACAGACTTGGCTTGTTTCCCTCCCTGCATTTTCTCCAAGGTAAAATTCCTTCTGTTGCTTTTCTATCCCTTCTTTACCAGCCAAACTTTACTACCCTTTTTCCCTCCTCCTGTGCCCAGCTAGCAATTACTAATTCTGTTTTCATGTTGGCTTTTCATTCGTGCATCTTTCACTCTGCCTATAGTCATTTATGTCCCCCATGCATGGCTTCCCTGTCTCCTGCATAGTGCTTGCATAAGGTGATCAATGTGTTGTTAAAATCAAAATTTCTTCTGCATACATAAATTAGCAGTATGTACCAAGGCTTGATCTTGGCCAAATTAAGGAAGCAAAGGTTGGCAAAGGGTTCAAGGTTGGCAAAGAGTTCAAGGTTGGCAAAGATTTGTACTCAGTAACCTATCTCTTCTGAAGTGTTAGTGGGCTGTTGGAAAGGTGGAATTCATTAATCTATAAAGAGCAGTATGTTTTTTTCCCTAGTCTTTTTCTTGGAAGAGACTAAAAGTACTCGAAAAAATGTCTCTCAAAATTGGCAAAAGTACAGTGTGGAAAATTTTAGTCTGAACAATTATGGCTTGCTGAAGTTGTTAGAACTGAAGAGGTGGTGTTACAGTAGGAAGCACTAGGCAGTCTTAGTTGAGGCAGTTTTTCCAAAGCTTGCCTCTTCTCTTAGTCTTCACTGCTGATGTCAAACTTACTCTTAAGATCTTCTAATAAAAATGGTCTTCCATATGGGATTTATAACAACTGTAATTCTGAAAAGCCACTTAATATGAAAGAACTGAGCTTTTTATAGTGGCAAAACACATTCAAGGTCTTATTGTGTTTCTGAATTTCCTAGTATGGTGTATTCTGCCTTGAACTAATGACTGCGAGGCACTGAATGTTCTTAGTTTCAGAATATCTAATCTGTTTTATGGATTGTGCCTTTTGGCCTACAGGTGATGCTTATCACATGTTATAGGGCTCAGTATAAAGTGAGTATAAAGTATAAATCTGTCTAATCTCTTTATCTCTTGATAAACAGCATGTTGTACATACTAACTGTTTTAAATAATGATTTCTTTTTCTTCCAGCCTTTCAGTGAATAGTCTTCCTTTTATTCATCTTTGTTGCAGCTTCAGCTGCAAGATACCTTTCTAATATACTCAGTGTTAGCACCCAGAGTATTTCAGTTCTGTTTCTTTTCAGAGGAGAAAGAGAAGCAGTGGTTAAAGGGTTTAGTGGACCGTGGATGTGAAATAGCCACAAATAGTTTGTGCAACTGGTAATATGGATAGGAACAGCTGAGAAACTGACCTACCTCACTTGATCTGTAAGATCTTAGCAAAGTATCCATAATCCATTATGGTGATAGTACATAGACCATGTCTTTCTGTGCTGGTAAAGCCATGTTTTAAAAGGTATGGTCTATTGGAATCATTCAGGTGACTAATAGACTTATGGGTGTTCCATACAGTTCTTACTTAACTGGTATTTTGCTTTGATCATCACTTACAGTTGAGGATTAATGTAAAATAGTATATAAAATATATTTGTATTTTTCAGTGATCTGTTGCCATCGAATTCGTGCCTGTCTGGGTTTTTTGTGGGGTTTTTTGTTTGTTTTGAGGTTTTTTTGTTTTGTTTCATTTTGTTTGTGTTTTGATTTTTTTCCCTATGCTATTACCATACCAAGACATTTAGAAACAAGGGAAAAACCTTACCTTGCTCCCACTTCCAAATAATGTGAGTATTTGATGCAGTCTTCATATTGCTTGGTCTTCCTTTCTAGAAGCCGATCTTGAGTGTGGATTTTGATTCACTGAGAAGATTGGGTTTTGCATTGATGATGTATTATGTTCTGTTCAGGTGACCTCAGTGATATCAAGAGAACTGTGGATTGTATCTTCTCCTCACCATGCTTTGTTTAGCACTATGTAATCTGAACTGCAGCAAAAAATTAGTAAAAAAGCAATGCAATAGTGAAGGCTACTGACACTGGTAGAATTAGATGCATGTATGAGAGGGAGAGCACAGTTGTACAGACCTGATTTTCCTTTAGTTGAATGCATTCACCATTTTGGTGGATGACTTTTAAATGGTGTTACATGTTGATACCAGTTGGAGAGTTGTGCACTCTGATGAGTAAACTCTCTCAATGAGTTTACGCTTTGACCATCAGAGCAAAGTGAACTGTTCTTGGCTGTGCGGGCAGCAAGAAGCAGTGCCCAAGAGAATCTTCATCTTAAAGCAACTAGATGGGAGGGAGTAGGAAGATGTCATTGGGGTTCTGGAGTTGTCAGATGTGTGTGTAATGAAGATGATATAACAGTATTTTGTTCTGCCAATTAGATATTTTTAATTTTTCTATCCTTTTCAGATTTTACTCTGTAGAATCAATAGTGTTTCAGCTGATAGAGCCTGAAACACTCCCTGAAGTTTTGGAATTAATTTCTGTAATGAATTTCAGGGAGAAAAAAAGAAAATAAAAAAAAAGCTTTTAATTGCATTCATACAAACAATAGTCAACTGGAAATTTTGCTTTGCGGTTTTGATTGCTTTGACTAAGAATACAGGGAGATAACAGATAACAGATCCTAGCAGTTTTCAAATGAAAAGTTTAGGTCCAGTGACTTAACAGTAGTTTTCTTGGAAATACTTAAAATTGCAAAATAAATAAAGTAAAATAGAAAAATGAAAAATTCTAGAGAAGCCATTTTCAGTCTAAATAATAAAACTGGCCACACTGAAGACGAGTTCACAAGGAAGGCTTCTGTAATGTTAAATCTCAAGTGAGAGTGAATTTTTAAGATACAAGTAGAGACCATTTATTAGAGATCATTGTAGGGTTATATGTGATACCTCAAGAGCAGCTAAGTTAGCAGCTGTTGACATATAGGCTCTGAGCTTCAGAAGAGCAGAGCAAGTGAAATCGATTTATTCAGAAAAGCCCTCAAGTTGAAAAGTTTAGAAGGGCAAAATCCACCAAGTGTGCACAGTCTGTCAAAACATTACTACAAAAAGCCTACAGCCAATCTAGAAAATTACACTACAGTGTAACTTTTCTTAACTAGTGAACATTACATGTATGCTATGTATCATTCAAAACAAAGGCTGTTAAAACATTCATGCCTTACCTCCCCCAGTGTCTTAATAGCTCTACATATTTCTGAATCCTATCTTTACCAAGTCCTTATTTATTATTTTTAAGAAATAACACTCTTTTTTCACTCTTGATTTTCACTCTCTTGATTTGGATGTTCTATAGAAAGTATTTGTTTGTTATAGATTGAGAATACAGTATCATTGTTTGACAGAATTTATTTTTAGTCCACCAGTGCTTTAGCAACAGTCTATAAAAATAAATTAGCTCCCACAGTTATCATCATAGACCAAGCCCTACAAGAATTTGTTTTGGAGATGTATAAATGTTTCCAGAGCCTGAATAAACCATGTGATCTTGATTTAACATTTAGTCCTACTTGCTAACAAAAGGTAGTTGAAAGAGTATTTCATGTTGTAAAAGGAAATGTAAACAACTCCAAATAATTATCTATAGTTTTAAATATTTAAATATCTAAATTATCTTCTTCTTTGCTCCTTAGTAGTCTTGTGTTGTCATTTTCTACTGTGTTCTTTCCTATTTATTTGACTTTTTTTTTTCCTTGTCTGCAGAACAGGTCCTTGAGGTGCTTGCTGATAAAGCCGTCACTTTTATTTTACCCTTCGATTTCTGTCTCCTGTTTTGTTCCTTATTCACAGGAGGTCTTTCCCCCATACTGCATGAGAGCTTAGCTAATTTAAGAGTTTTTGATGATGGATTCTATCAAAATAGTTTTTTTCAAAAGGAGTAAATTATATCAACCGTATCATGCTTATCTGCATCATGGCTGACTCTTGACAGATTTCCAGAGCCCCATCAGTCTTCCTTACTATGAGGTCCACATGCAGCCTTCTCTTCTGGAGGCTTAACAAACCCAGTTTTTCAGCCTGGCTTCACATGTGAGGTGCTCCAGCCTGCTTATCCTCGTGGCCCTCCACTGGACTTGCTCAACAGCTCTATGATTTTTTTATGTTGAGGACACCAGAACTGCACACAATACTCCAAGTGGGGTCTCACAAGAGCAGAGGAGAGGGGCAGGATCACCTCCTTTGGCTGGTCACACTCCTTTTGATGCAGCCCAGGATATGGTTGGTTTTCTGGGCTGCAAGCACACACTGAGCTGGCTCATGTTCAGTTTCTCATCGACCAAGACCCCCATGTCCTTCTCTGCAGGGCTGCTCTGAATCACTTCTTTGCCCAACCTGTAGCTTTGCCTGGTATTTCCCCAACCCGGGTGCAGGAGCTTGCACTTCGCTTTGTTGAAGTTCACGAGGTTGGCATTGGCCACCTCTCAAGCGTGTCCTGGTCCCTCTGAATCCCATCCCTTCCCTCCAGCATATCAACCATACCACAACCACGCTTACAGTTGTCATCAAAATTGCTGAGAGTGTCCTCAATCTCACTGTCCATGTCACTGATAAAGACGTTGAACAGGATTGGTCCCAATACCGGCACCTGGGGGACACTGCTTGTTACCAGTCTCTGCTTGAACCATCGATTGCAACTCTGTGTGTGTGGCCATCCAGCCAGTTCTTTATCCATCAAGTCATCCATCCATCAAATTTATGTCTCTCCAGTTTAGAGACATGGATGTCATGTAGGACAGTGTCAAACACTTTGTACAAGTCCTGGTGGACAATGTCAGCTGTCTTGCCCCTATCGATCAGTTCTGCAGCCTAATCATAGGAGGCCAGCAAATTAGTCAGGCAGGATTTGGCTTTGGTGAAGCCATATTGGCTGTCACCAACCACTTCATTTTTCATGTGCATTAGCATGGTTTCCAGGAGAATCTGTTCCGTGATCCTGCCAGGCACAGGACTGACTTGTCTGTAGTTCCCTTGTTCTTCCATTTTCCCCTTCTTGAATATGGGGTTATATTTCCCATTTTCCAGTCTTCAGGAACTTCACCTGACTGCCATGATTTTTCACATATGATAGACAGTGCCTAGCAACTACATTTGCCATCTCCTTCAGGACCTGTGGATTTCATCAAGTCCAATGGACTTGTGCATGTTCAGGTTCCTAAGATGATCACAGACCTCATCCTCTCCTGCAGCAGGCCTAAGGTCTTCATTCTCACACTCCTTCCATCTGCTTTCTAAGACTTCAGTGGTGGGGCTGGAGCACTTGCTGGGGAAGACTGAGGCAAAGAAGTCATTGAGAACCTCAGTCCAAATCTCCAGTCTATTGAGGTCCCGCTGAATGGCACCAAAGCCTTCAGATGTATCAGCCACTCACCCCAGGTTCGCATTATTGGCAAACTTGCTGAGGGTACATTCTAGCCCTTCATCCAGGTCGTTGATAAACAAGTTGAACAAGACTGGGTCCAGTATCAGTCTCTGGGGAACACCACTGACTACAGGCTTCCAACGGGATCCTACTCCACTGATCACAGCCCTCTGAACTCTGCCATTCAGCCAGTTCTCAATCCACCTTTCCTGGATTCAGTTGTAACAGTTATTTTTCTTCTTAGTAGCTGGTGCAGTGCTGTGTTTTCAGCGTTGTCTGAGAACAATGCTGATAACACACCAATGTTTTAGTTGCTGCAAAATAATGCTTACCCCAATCAAGGACTTTCCAGTCTCTTATGCTTTGCCAGTGAGGAGGGACAAGGGAAGCCAGGAGCATGCAGAGACAGGACACCTGATCCAAACTAGCCAAAGGGGTATCCCTTATTATTATTATTATTAGTGGCAGTAGTAATATGGGTATGTTGAGCCTGGAGAAGAGAAGGCTGCATGGGGATCTCATAGCAACCTTCTAGTATCAGAAGAGGGACTACAGGGATACCAGAGAAGGACTCTTTTTCAGGGACTGTAGCAGTAGGACAAGGGGTAATGCATTTAAACTTAAACAGGGGAAATTCAGGTTAGATATAAGGAAGAAGTTCTTTACTGTGAGGGTGGTAAGGCACTGAACAGGCTGCCCAAAGAAGTGCTAGATGCTTCATTTTTGGTAGTGTTCAAGGCCAGGTTGGACACAGCCTTGGGCATCATGGCGGGGGGTTGGAATTAGATGATCTTAAGTTCCTTTCCAGCCCAAACCATTCTATGATTCTATGACCCTGGTGAGGCCACATCTGGAGTACAGCGTCCAGTTCTGGTCTCTTCAGTACAAGACAGACAAGGAGCTACTGGAAAGGGTCCAGCAGAGGGCCACAATGATGATCAGGTCTTCGGAGCATTTTCTTACAAGGAGAGATTGCAGGAGCTGGGCCTGAGGGAGGATCTCATTAATGCACCTAAGTATCTCAAAGGCGGGTGCTGGGAGGATGGTGCCAGACTCCTTTCAGTGCTGCCCAGCAACAAGATAAGGAGCAATGGCCATAAACTAAAACACAAGAAGTTTCACTTCAACATGAGAAAGAACTTCTTTAAATTGAAGGTAGCAGAGCACAGGAACAGGCTGCCCAGGGAGGTTGTGGCATCTCCCTCTCTGGAGACATTCAGAACCCACCTGGAAGCATTCCTCTGCAACCTGCTCTACGTGGTCCTGCCTTGTCAGGGGGGTTGGGTTGTCTGATCTCCAAAGGTCCTTTCAAACCCTAATGATTCTGTGATTAAAAAAAAACAACAAAACTTTACTGGTGATATGGATGTCCTGGGTTCAGCTATAGCAGTTAATTTCCTCCTTCCTAGTAGGTGGTGCAGTGCTGGTTTTGACATTAATCTGGGAACAGTGCTGATAACACACTGATGTTTTTAGTTGTTGCCAAGCAATGTTTACTCTGACCAAGGACTTTTCAGTCTCATGCTCTGCCAGTAAGGAGAAGCACTGGAAGCTGGGAGGAAGCAGAGACAGGACACCCGACCCAAACTAGCCGAAGGGGTATTCCGTACCACAGCACGTCATGCCCAGTACAGAAACTGGGGGGAGTTACTCGGGAGGCCCAGACTGAGGCTCAGGTCGGGCTGGGTATCGTTTGGCGGGTGGTGAGCAATTGTGTATCACTTGTGTTTATTGGGTTTTTTTCCTTCCCCTTTTAGTTTTATATTCTCTTGTTATTTTTTTATCATTATTATTGTTAGTGGTAGTAGTATTAGTTTTGTATGGTAGCTTAGTTATTGGACTGTTCTTATATCAACCCATGGTATTTACCTTCTTTCAATTCTCTTCCCCATCCCTCTTGAAGCAGGGGAGGGAAGAAAGGGAAAGAGTGAGTGAGTGGTGGTCCTGAGTTACTGACTGGGCTTAAACCACAACACCAGCTCACTGTCTGTTCATGTAACTCACATTTCTTAAGTTTACCTATAAGGATCTAAGGGCAGACAGTCTCAAAAGCCTTGCCGAAGATAGCATCCATTGCTCTTCCCTCGTTGACCTGATTTGCCATGTCACCATAAAGAGCTATAAAATTGATCAAGCAAGATTTATGCTTGGTGAATCCACGCTGACTACTGATGACCTTCGTTTCTTCTACATAGAATCATAGAATAGTTAGGATTGGAAAGGACCTCAAGATCATCTAGTTCCAACCCCCTTGCCATGGGCAGGGACACCTCACACTAAACCATATCACCCAAGGCTTCATCCAACCTGGTCTTGAACACTGCCAGGGATGGAGCATTCACTACCTCCCTGGGCAATCCATTCCAGTACCTCACCACCCTCACAGTAAAGAATTTCTTCCTTATATCAAGTCTAAACCTCTGCTGTTTAAGTTTCAACCCTTTACCCCTTGTTCTATCGCTACAGTCCCTAATGAATAGTCCCTCCCCAGCATCCCTGTAGGCCCCCTTCAGATACTGGAAGGCTGCTATGAGGTCTCCAGGCAGCCTTCTCTTCTCCAGGCTGAACAGCCCCAACTTTCTCAGCCTGTCTTCATACGGGAGGTGCTCCAGTCCCTGGTCATCCTCGTGGCCCTCCTCTGGACATGTTCTAACAGCACCATGTCCTTTTTATGTTGAGGGCACCAGAACTGCACACAATACTCCAAGTGAGGTCTCAGGAGAGCAGAATAGAGGGGCAGGATCACCTCCTTCAACCTGCTGGTCACGTTCCTCTTGATGCAGCCCAGGATACGGTTGGCTTTCTGGGCTGTGAGTGCACCCTGCCAGATCATGTTCATTTACTCATTGACTAACACCCCCAAGTCCTTCTCCGCAGGACTACCATGAATTTCCTTTTTGCCCAACCTGTAGCTGTGCCTGGGATTGCTATGACCCAGGTGTAGGACCTTACACTTGTTATGGTTAAACTTCATCAGCCCACCTCACAAATGTGTCAAGGTCCCTCTGAATGGCATTCCTTCCCTCTAGCATATCAACAGAACCACACAGCTTGGTGTCATCAGCAAACTTGCTGAGGCCACACTCAATTCCATTGTCCATGTCAGCGAGAAAAATATTAAACAAGACTGGTCCCAACACTGATCCCTGAGGGACACCACTCGTTACTGGTCTCCAGCTGGACATTGAACCGTTGACCACAACTCGTTGAGTGTGACCATCCAGCCAGTTCTTTATCCACCGATAATCCACACTCTAATTTAGAGACAATGATGTCATGTGGGACAGTGTCGAACACTTTGCACAAGTCCAGGTAGATGACATCAACTGCTCCACCCTGTCCATCACTTTTGTAGCCCCGTCATAGAAGGCCACCAAATTGGTCAGGCAGGATTTTCCCCTAGTAAAGCCATGCTGGCTGTCACCAAGCACCTTGTTGTTTTTCATGTGCCCTAGCATGGCTTCCAAGAGAATCTGCTCCCAGATTTTGCCAGGCACAGAGGTGAGACTGACTGTTCTGTAATTCCCCGGGTCATCCATTTTCCCCTTCTTGAAAATGGGGGTTATATTTCCCTTTTTCCAGCGTTCAGGAACTTCACCTGACTGCCATGATTTTTCAAATATGATGGCCAGTGGCTTTGCAGCTTCATTCACCAGCTCCTTCAGGACCTGCGGATGGATTTCATCAGGTCCCATGGACTTGTGTACATTCAGGTTCTTAAGATGGTCTCGAACCAGATCCTCATGTACAGTGGGCCCAGGGTCTAGGTTTTCACAGTCCCTGCGTCCACCTTCCAAGACTCGGGTGCGGTCAGAGCCTTTGCCAGTGAAGACCAAGGCAAAGAAGTCATTCAGAACCTCAGCCTTCTCCAAGTCCTGTGTAGCCAGTTCTCCCGAAAGCTTCCGGAGGGGGCCTACATTGTCCTTAGTCTGTTTTTTAGCTGCTACATACCTATAAAATCCCTTCCTATTATCTTTAACATCCCTTGCCAATTTTAGCTCCAATTGGGCCTTAGCTTTCCTAACTTGGTCCCTAATTACCCGGACAACATCCCTGTATTCACCCCAGGCCACCTGTCCTTGTTTCCACCTTTTATAAGCCTCTTTTTTCCTGTGAATTTTTCTCAGCAGCTCCTTATCCATCCAATGAGGTCTCCTGGCCCTCCTGCTGCACTTCCTTCTAGTTGGGATGCAACACTCCTGAGCTTGTAGCAGGTGATCCTTGAATGTTAACCAAGAGTCTTGGGCCTCCCTGCCCTCTAGGGCTATATCCCATGGAACCTTGCTAAGCAGGTTCCTGAAGAGGCCAAAGTCTGCCCTCTTGAAGTCCAGGGCAGTGAGCTTGCTGCACGCTCATCTCACTGTCCTGAGGACCTCGAATTTGACCATCTCGTGATCACTGCATCCAAGACTTCCCTGGAGAGTCACATTTCCAAAGAGCCCTTCCCTGTTGGTGAGCACGAGGTCAAGCAGGGCTCCTCTCCTCGTCGGCTCCTTTATTGCTTGCAGAAGCAAGTTGTCTTCCACACAATCGAGAAACGTCCTGGATTGCTTGTGCTGGGCCGTACCGTCGCCCCAACAGATGTTAGGGTGGTTGAAGTCCCCCATGAGAACAAGGGCCTGTGAGTGTGAGGCTTTTCCTATTTGTCTGTAGAGTTCTTCATCCACAGGTTCCTCTTGATCAGGCAGTCTGTAACATATCCCATTACCAATTTCCCCTTAACCCTGACCCACAAACTTTCTGTTAAGTGATCACTTGTCCCCAGACAGAGTTCCATACTCTCCAGCCTATCCCTAACATAAAGGGGAGCTCCCCCTCCCCTCCTACTGGGCCTGTCTTTTCTAAAAAGCCTGTAACCTTCCATTCCAACCCTCCAGTCAATGGAGCCATCCCACCATGTTTCTATGATGCCTATTATATCATAGCCCTGTAGATGCTTAGTATATGCTTAGTGTTGACCTCCAGAATGACTTCTTCAACCACCTTTCCATGAATGGAGGTGAGGCTGACTTGCTGATAGTTTTTCTGGTCCTCCTTTCCCATTTGAGTGACCTTGGCCTTCCTCCAGTCATCAGGCATTTCACCCATTTCCATGATTTTTCAAAGATGATGGAGAGCAGCAGAGCAACATCTGCCATCTCCCTCAGTACCCTTGAGTTCATCCCATCAGGGCCCATAGATTTATGGGTGTAAGTCTGTCTAGCCTATCCATAACCCTGTTCTATTCAATGAAGGGGAAGGTTTCCATTCTCCGGTCTTCATCTCTAACCTCTGAGGTCTGGGGCTCCTGAGGGCCATTCTTAGCAGTAAAGACTGATGCATAGAAGGCATTCAGTAATTCTGCGGTCTCTGCCTTGTGTTTCCAAGACACCCATTAAAATATTTTCAAAAGATGATAATTAAAAAAAAATCCGAAGAAAAGCTTCTGAAGGAGATTTGTGATGGTTTTACCCTGCTGTCTGTTTTGAAATGTTGGCTTGTAATTTTGTAATCCCCTTATCTACTCGGGACTTGATGTGAGATTCCTCTTCATATTCACGACTACTGGAAATGAAATGTCAGAGCTTGTTGAATATTTAATGACCTTTTTCCTTTGTGTAGTCTTCAATATGACCCTTTATCTGGATTATCCAAATTTGCTTCATGTCTGTTGGCAATGCTGGACTTCTCTCCAGTGTAGGTAACAAAAGCTTCCTCCTTTTGAATGAGTACTCCACAGCAAAACCAGCAGCTGTTAGCCAGTGAGGAGGTAATTTATTTCTATCTCTGTATTTTAAGTGGGACAGATTGCTTTGTGTGTTCAGCAGTTTTAGCCTCTGGATTGTCCAAGATCCACCAGAGGTCAGTGTCTTTGGAGCACACTGTCAAAATAATCTGTGCTTCTTCGTCATGTTTTTTTTGAAGCATGATTGGAGTAGAAGCCCTCCACATGTGATACAACTTATTAGTTAGGATAGTCTGATGATGTTGAAACACTTTTTTACCCTTGCAGGAAAAGAGAACTGGCCACCAAGCTCTTTGCCAGTTTATACAGAAGAGTTCGTTGCCTCTGTTTAAATTTCCACATGTTGCTACATTTAGCCTGATGAAAGTCAGTGAACCAGACAGGGAGCACGTGCACCAATACCATACTTCAGATGACAGATAGGCCAGTTAGTTTCAGGATAGAGCCATCCTACTAGACATTCCTCCTTGTTCTTAGGTTGCGTTGGTACTTTCACAGCCAATCAGTGTCGGTTTGTTTAGAACAATCAGTCAGTGTAGAGACAGTCCAGGTAGCATAAACTTGTATGCTGAGCTCTGCTGTATACCATACTGGAAAGTGTGAGCCTAAGCACTACTATTTCTTCCATTTTCCAATTCCAAAGCATCCTTGTTGATTCTTTCATTTGAGAGGGAACTGTGAAACCCTGGGCTCATAACTCTGAGTCTGCCTGGACTATGGAGCAGGATGGGTATTTGACAATCTTTGTTACTCTATGAGTGCTATTTTAGGTTTGGGTTTGTTTGGTTTTTTTTCAACTACCTATTGCCAGGTTAGTGTCTGGGGATTTTGCTAGGTCCTCTGGGGTGCCTGACTCACTCTTGCATGGTATGAAGAGCCCAGAATTCACAAGCATCTCCAGGTGTCTCACCCAGCAAGTTTTATATCACTCCAGAGGGTAGAGGCACCTATAAGAAAGTTTCACTATGCCTAACTTAGAGGTGCTTAAATCCTGTATTAGGTAAGACTTTCTTTATGGAGTATGCTCTGTGTTAGTCTGAATTTGGTAGTAAAGCTTTTGGAATTGGATAGCTTCCCAAGACCTCATCATCTAGGATAAAGTTTTGTTAGCCTGTTGGCCTGTAACTACACTCTGTAACTAGAATGAACTTTTAGAGCCAAATTTAGCAAAGACTTTGGCAGCAGAGCTTTTCCTAATTTAAGTAAATTTTCTGATTTAGTTTTATCTGCCTTTTTGGTTTTAGTGTATACTTTAAAATACTCTTAAAGTGTACCCTTTAAAAATATTTCTGTAGTATATTGCTCCATGCACCATTTATAGTAAAGAGGTAATTATGAAAGAGATGGGAACAGTGACTTGAAAGGTTTGCCATTTATATAATCTTATTCATATTTTAATCAGAGTTTCTGATTAATTTTTCTGAAAATTCAAAATTTAGACTTGAAAATGCCTTTATAAAAGTGATGTAATTGGTTTCTGATAACTTGAAGACTCTATCCTTCAGAATGGTAATGGCAGAAGAAAAACCTCACTAAGCAGCAGTACACATAGAAGGGAAATAAAAAGTAACATTCATATCCACTTAATTAATTGGCCAACAATATTGATAGTTTGTTTTGCCAAAAAAATACATTCAAGTAAAAAAATAACTTTGGCTATTGCTAGATACCTCTGTAACTCAAAGTAGCTGCTTGAATGGCTTCTGCCATTTTGTGTGCATGTTTTTCCTCTAGAGCACGCGTTGCTCTCCTAGGCTTTCTTCATTGTCCTCCCCTTCATTGTCTCCTCTGAGACTGGCTAGAGATAATCCTAGCAACAGCAGTAAATTAAACACTGCAAGATTTGTTCAAGTTATAATTTAATCTGTCAGAGATGTTACTGTTACCTTGGAAACTTCAGAGAGTTAGAACATGCTGGTATTTGGTAAGTTCAGGAGTGAATGGTTGTGTTTTGCTTTTTAAACTGAAGTTGTTATTGCATTTTCAGTTTATACATATTTTACTTATCTATACATACTAATGCAATATTTTTTAATACTAATTGATATATCAATTATATATTATATATAATATCTATGTAATAATGTAATTGAATGCTAATGCATGTTTTGAATGCAACTATGTATCAAGTGTGTAATTACATAGAACAACTGTTTTTTAAAGATGCACAGGAACCTGATTTTTGGGGTGTGGGGGGTGTGGTTGGGTGTGTTGGTTTTGTTTTTTTTTTGTATCAAGCAACATTGTACCAGGTTACAGCTAGGGCCTGCTCATAGCAGGCTCTAATGTTGTCCTGCAGCTCTTTACAGAATGTCCCTTCTTTGATTCTGTGGAAAACAAAAGTTCCTCTTACAGGACAGGCAGTATGTAGAGGGGGCTGCTTTTTCACGTGGTGTTCAGCTGAACTAGTTAATCCGTGCTTGCTAAATAGCAGCATAGATTAGCTCCTCAGGGCCTAGAGTAAAGGAGCAGTGGAACAGGTCTGTACCCTTAACAGGATAGCTTGGTTCATAGCTCCGTTTCACATGGCCCCTTACTTGTGACATTCAGTTACAGCTCAGTGTTAATAAAAGAGAGGAGGGTACTTGCATATAAACACTATTAATGTTTGGAGGTTCTGGAATCTACTTGAAGTGTCCCGGCTATCATAGCAGAGAAAGTGTTCATGGAAGAGATTTTTGGAGTAGGATCATCCCTACTTGATGTGGTATTTTTAAAGTAACAGCTAGTTTGATATTGATCTTAAAAACTAACATTGTAGAAAGGACTTGACTTGTAAAAAGGGTATTAATTTCATCCCAAATATCTTTGCTTCAGAGGTAAGATATTTGCTGCTCCTTTTTGTTCATATAACAAAAATTCTTTTTCTACTTTCTAAGTACTCCTGTGGCGATTGGCTAGTTAGAGTTGGCTTGTGTATGTCACATGACATTTTAAGTAGGCTCAGTACTTACTGATTTTAGTGGAAATAAATTAATTAACTTTAGAGGCATGTTTACTGAAAAACATTGCTCAGGAAGGCCAGTAGATAAGCAGAACTATTTTATCCACCTCCACTTACAACACTCTTAAACCTGTCTATGCTTTTTTTCCTTTTCCCCCCTAATTAAAGCTTATCTCCTTAATATGTTTGGCTGCACAACAATAGGAGCAAGAGAGTTCCTGTTGTAGAATGTTACCAGGAATGCAAATATGAATAATCAGTTCAAAAAGTCACAGTAATGTCTTCTAACAAAACTCCAAGTTTTTCAGAAGCAGCCCTGTGTTCACCGGCATTTGTGCATGATCTTAAGTCAGTAATTGCTTTTCTCTCAAATGCTGAAAAAAAATTATATACACACACATATACATACACACATACATCTATCTTTCCACCTACATGTGTGTATGAATAAAAAGAAAAAAAACACATATTTGGTCTCTAAAGTTGACAATAGTTCAGCAGGCCAGAATGGTCCTGAAACACAAAGTTAGGTGTTGGTTGTGTTCTTGCCACAAAGATATGAATAACATTGATAATGTTCTTCCAATGCAGAATTTCATCTAGGAGAATTGTTGCTTCAACAATCACTATGCTACATTTACATTTATTTATGAACTTAAATATTTGTTCCCTAAACCTGGAGCTCCATGAGTACAATTTGAGTGTTGCCTGGTTGGCTATCCAAGGGTATTGATGTAAGAAATGGTCACAGCTGTGTTTGCATTAAATGGTCTTTGACATTAGTTAGCAATTTTGATAAATTTTATGGGAGTGTAAACTAATAATGATGTGAGGGTAGATTTGCATACAGCGCATGTAAGAGTGTCCTGGGTTCAGCAGTAGCAGTCATTTTTCTCCTTCTTAGTAGCTGGTGCACTGCTGTGTTTTTGACTTTCAGCCTGGGAACAATGCTGATAACACCGATGTTTTTAGTTGCTGCTCAGTAATGTTTACACTGAACAAGGACTTTCTGAATCTCATGATCTGCCAGGGAGGAGGGGAAGCTGGGAGGAAACAGAGACAGGACACCTGACCTCAACTAACCAAAGGAGTATTCTATACCACAGCACGTCATGCCCAGTATAGAAACTGGGGGAGTTACCTGGAAGGGTTATATCACTGCTCGGGTCGAGCTGGGTATCGGTCTGCGGGTGGTGAGCAGTTGTATTCTCTTCCCTTGTTATTTCCCTTATCATTATTATTATTGGTGGTAGCAGTAGTGGTTTATGTTATACCTTAGGTACTGGGCTGTTCTTATTTCAGCATGTGAGAGTTACATTCTTTCGATTCTCCTCCCCATCCCTCTGGGAACAGGAGAGTAAGCAAGCAGCTGGGTGGTTCTGAGTTACCGGCTGGGCTTAAACCACAGCAAAGAGTCTGGGCCTGTCAAGAAGTAGTAGTATTTGGAGCCTAAATTCTGTCTGCTATGTTGAAGAACCTCTAGAGCTCTCCTGCAGTGGTCTGCAAAAAAATAAAAATAATGCCTGCATGAGATATCTTTAAAGACTTCTGTCTACTTCGGTAAAATATATTGTTAAATTTCTTTTATTTTGTGCTGAGTGATTTTTCAAGCCTGAGAACAGTGACTGAAAATCAAACTTCTGATTTTGTGAAACTCCTGTGATCAGTGAAGCTTGACTACCCCCCTTGTAATTACTACATACCATTTTAAATTGAGAAACTTCCTAAAACTTGCCTGTCTTCTTTTTCAATGGTTTTACGGCAGTCGTGCCTAGAAATTTCAGACACTGACTGCAGTGCTGGGCTGTCTGTGATAGTGATATGTGGGAAGTAGAGCTGTGGATTAGTACAGGCATGAGCCTGAGTCCTGTCATGTGATTTAACGTGTGTGTCGCCCTCAGAGGTGAACAGGACTTGGGGGTGTTGGTCGATGAGAAAATGAACATGAGCCACCAGTGTGCACTTACAGTCCAGAAAGCCAACCCTATCCTGGGCTGCATCAAACGGAGTGTGACCAGCAGGTCTAAGGAGGTGATCCTGCCCCTCTACTCTGCTCTTGTGAGACCTCGCTTGGAGTATTATGTGCAGTTCTGGTGGCCTCAACATAAAAAGGACATGGAACCGTTGGAACAAGTCCAGAGGAGGGCCACAAGGATGATCAGGGGACTGGAGCACCTCCCATATGAAGACAGGCTGAGAAAGTAGGGGCTGTTCAGTCTGGAGAAGAGAAGGCTGCATGGAGACCTCACAGCAGCCTTCCAGTATCTGAAGGGGGCCTACAGGGATGCTGGGGAGGGACTCTTCATTGGGGACAGTAGTGACAGGACAAGGGGTAGCAGGTTGAAACTTAAACAGCACAGGTTTAGACTGGATATAAGGAAGAAATTCTTTACTGTTAGGGTGGTGAAGGGCTGGAATGAGTTGCCCAGGGAGGTTGTGTATGCTCCATCCCTGGCAGTGTTCAAGGCCATGTTGGATGAAGCCTTGAGTGATATGGTCTAGTGTGAGGTGTCCCTGCACATGGCAGGGGGGGTTGGAACTAGATGATCTTCAGGTGCTTTCCAACCCTAACTATTCTATGATTCTATGATACCAACCCAGTCCTAGGGTAGTTTTGTCTGTCTCTTAGACTTCCTTGTTCTCTTCTTGCATATCTGCCTCTGCACAAGCTCCCACTCTTGCTGTGATGAGTGTAGACTGAATTGAGGCAGTTCTTGCCTGACATCTGATTGTTTTAAAGTGCTAACATTTTGGAAGTCTTCTCTTCACCCCAGTTTCTTAATTATCCAGTTTCACACTCCTGCTTGTATTAGCAGTTAATACTGGCTGCTGACCTTCACTTGAGATACAGCATGTCTGTACAGGATGACTGTACACCCAGATAACAAGCAGCACTACAAAGCTAAAAAGCGCTGGAGAGCTCTGGCTTGTTAATGCTTAGTATTACTGGTCTGGGATCATAACCAGGAGAACATGTGGTGCCTTTTTCAAGCATGGATAGCAAACACTTTTTTTTTTTGTCTCCTCTTACCTCACCCCCTTTCTGTCACCTGTATGATACAGAAGTTTTAAAGTCGTATGCTAACTAATTTGGTGTTTAATTACATCAGAATTTTATCATTATTGCACATATTTACCCCCATCCTCAATATTTTCATGTTGAATCAAGTAGCCTGTATTTACACTCTTCATGCTGCCAACTCTGTTGATTTAATTGTAATACTCCCCTTGAAAAGGGAATAGTGAATAAGGATTTCAAGGAATAGTCTGAGGTATGATCAACTGAAATCAGTAGTTTTCCATTTATTTTGGTAGACACTGGATTGGACCACATGTGCAGTGTCAACTTTGAGTGAAACTCTGCTAAAATGCCATGGTGTTTTTTGCACTGCCATGTATGCAAGTGAATGTTCAGCCTGGGTTTTGAGGAAGAATGTTTGAACATGCTGCTTGCATTGTATGTGGTCTGTGAAAATCAGGATAGAGCCAAGAGATACTGCATCATGTGGTTGAGGCTTTAGCCATGCTGCAGTTATGCATGCAGGCACGGAAATAGATGAAAAAGGAGTGTGTTACGGAAAATACTTGAACCTGCTGTGAACCCTGCAGAGGAGATCATCCAGATTGGCTTGAGTCATCATCTGAAGGAGTCTGATAGTGTTCAACATCTAAAAACCAAGGACAGGCAAAACTTGGCTTCTGATAAAAGACAGTAGGAACATCACAAAGGGAAATGCTTTCTTGACATTTTAATGTGAATCAGTAAAGCAGCTCAAAACAGAAGGTTTATTTGTAGATGGGTTAATCTTTGTCAAAAGCAATCTATGATGATACAATAAAAGAAAACAAACCCCTTCAACAGTCCTAGGAAACAGAGATGGTTTGGTTCATGACCTGCTGAGTTGGTTTTTTTTTCCAAAAACATCAGTGTTTACATTTCAAAATTCTCTTTGATTTTCTGGAGGAGTTTTCTTTATCTCTTTACTGTATTAACTAAGCAGAAGATCTCCTTGGGGAGTAGTACCACACTTGGTCAACATCCTTCTCCTGTATTCATTAGAAAGTTACATTGTCTAGCATGTCTTAAAATTCTCATATGAATTGCATCAGTGTAACTGAAGTAATAACTTTAAAAATACTGCCTTTCTGAATTTGTTGCCCTGGCAAACTGCACAGCTTATCTGTTTAGTGAACTGTCTGGATTGAATAGTTGGCAATTCTGTGTCTATTTTCCCCCTGTCAATCAGCATGCAAATACAGTATTTAGTGGTTTTTTTACATCATAAGTATAGAGTATCTTATCTGCTGTAGTACTGCTGATCTTGTATAATTCTAAGAAATTTCCACATCAGAAGTTACCAGGAGTTACGTATCTGTGCAGCTCTCTGTATCTGCAAGGTACTCTTCCTTTTGAAACAAATAGCCCTCATTTAAACATGTCCCCTAATTCTGGGGTTTTCATAAGGCATGCTTTCAGAGTCATTTGTCCCTGAGATAATTTGCAGTTCCAAAGGCAACTTGTCACATGTAGTATACAGTTCTTGCATTGTGTAGAGTGACCCTCCACATTTTCCAGTGGTACTGTTGTTCAGAAGTATGTAGAAGAACTTCTGATAAATTCCTCTTCTTGTGAGGACCAGTAAAGGTGTGATAGAGACACTGATTCAGCTGAAAGCTACACTCATAGAAAGTTTTTGTGTTCCTTTTGGATGTAGCCAGACTTTGAAAGCTCTGTGAGCCTCTTTTCAATACAATAGCATTCCTGCAGTTCCAGTGCTGTGGTGTTAAATTCACCTCAAGGATTGTGGGGTCAAACTAAGGGCAGAACCAGACTTGTTGCTGTACTGATAGAGTCTGTGTCAAGGAGTGCATAGGAATCCTCCTTGGCTATGGGAGGTAGGAAAAGGCAAAGACAAGGTGCGAAGTCCATTACATGTGGAGGTTTATCTTGTAATATAGCTACAAAATGGTTTCTTGTGATCCAATCTGCATGCCACTCTGACAATGAGAACAGATGTTATGTATATATATTTTATTTTGTTTTGTGATAAATGGCTAGTTTTCTTCAGTGTTTGTATGTGCCTTTCCTGTTCTCCAGACTCTCCTTCTCTTAAGATTTGTCCCTCTTTAGAACACCGTTACAGAGATGTGCCATGTCAGTCTTGAGTTTCATCACAGCCCTTACTCTTACACTTATAATTTCCAGCTGTGGCTCTGATACTGCAATGTGAATATAGGCACAACAGGGAAACCCTCAGGAGTGTGTCAGGACTTCCTTTTTATAAGCAAGAGTAAGTCAGCTTTCTCAGACTTTAAAGCACAGGTTACAGTCCCTTTGGAAATTTTTATGGATGTATTTCATATTGGAGCTGTGCCACCAATGTCTGTCTATTGCTTTGTGATATTGTTCTGACTCCTGAGAGATGTTCTTGCTGAAATGTTTCCAAAATAAAACTCTTGCTACTGCAGCTATATTTGGACTAATAGTGGGATAAGTTATGACTTATCAGATTGGCTTTCAGGACTTGCACTTCAGCAGGGCCGTGAGGTTTCAGAGAAAGGAAAGTTTATGCAGGTCTCTTAAAGCATTTTCTACCCCTTCTGCCCAGTCCTCCTTTGCTTTAACCTAGAACTATAATGTTATGCCTCCCAGCACAACTGATGCTTTCTACCTCTCTATTCTTTCAGCTTAAATGGAATTAATTTTATGTGTCCTGTTCAGAGTTAGGCTACCAAGTATTAGTATAGTCACTGGTTTTGTGAAATATTTATATTTGCATAGTGCTAGAACACCAGCAATAAATACATACCAAAGTGTTCCTTTTTGTGAGATCTGTCTCTGTTCTCAATTAGGTGGTCCGAATAGGCAAATTGGGCAAAGGTTTGTGAAGAGATGAGGGGGAAGAATTAGGCCATAACAACCCTAGAAGTATAGCAAATGTTGAGATAGTTATAATAGATATCCAACTTGATTCACTTATTGTTGGTGGAGATTTAAAAGGAAGAATATGCTTGTACTTTATAGGTGGAAAGGCAAAAGAAAAGAAGTATTTCATTTGTTTAAAAAAAAACCCAAAACCCAAACAACCAAAATACACACACAAAAATGAAGCTTTATCTTATTTCCCGGCTTCTGTGAGAGTTTGGCACTGGATTCCATGGCACCGTAAACAGATCCCTGCTTTATCATCTGGTGTACAGTGACACCTGCAGAGTGGAGCACATCAAACAAGACTTTTCCGATGTAGTGCCGTGCCTTATTATGTCTGTTTTTCTTTTATGTATTCATTAGTTTAACCTTACTACTTCATTTTATGCTTTTTAATGCCTGTACAGTATTATTTTATCTTTGTATCTTTCCAAAGGGCTACTTCACTGTGACAGAACTTAGTTTGACAGTTGTTTACACACCCACACAGAAATTACTTTCTCTTTCTGGGCAGGATGTCTACTTTTACAGTGTAATGTCCTGGAAGATTTCAGTATTTTTGAGGTAAAGTTTCCTTCACAACTATAATATTCCTGTCAAGAAGTGAGATTTTGATGCTTTCAGTCTGAGTGCTTATTCTGAAATTATCAGATAGTATTATTATTAGATGTGTTCATTATTGAGGTATATTTTTTAAATTATTTAAAGAAAATGCTAAAAATGTGAATATGTTTAATTCTAAAAAATTCAAAACTAATAATTAAATAAAGGTACACATGGGGATTCTTTGCAGGATTTTTCTTTGCTGGACAAAACCCTTAGCTTTTTTGGTTGCTTTTGCTTCATTGATTTGTATGTTTTTATCTTTTTTTTTTTTTTAAGTTTCTGCAAGCTTATTAGGAAGAAAATGTAGCTAGCTTCTGCTAGCATCCTTTATTTCTCTGGGCAAGACAAAACATAAACCAGCCTAGAACAGGTTTACAGAATATTGCCTGTGAATTCTATTTTCTTAAAACTTGAGCACATGTATTAACCTTATGCATTGTAGATAATCTCAGTAACTTCAAGACAACCATTTGATACATAAACTTAAACATGCTTGTAAGTCTTTGCAAACATACCCCTTAGGCTGCTGAGGCTCCAACACTATATTTTAAAAAGGACTTTGTAATAGGTAGTTTCTTTCAAAGAAACTTAAATGGAGGGGAAGGCTAAATTCTTTTTCCATATGTGAAAAGACAAAGGAAAAAAAAACAATGTTGCTTTTATTTCTGCTGTCTTTAAAAAGATAATTCATTAAGTATGTGTAAGAATGTAGACACCTGGGCTCTGAACTTCATGGCATTTCTTTTTTTATTGTTGATGATTTTTATTTAAAGGTCTTAATTTTGATATTTCAGAATATGCTTATTGGGGTTGATTTTTCTTTCTGGTAACATTATGTGCATTAAAACAAGGATAGACTATTCATTAGGACTGTAGTGGTAGGACAAGGGGTAACAGATTAAAACTTAAATAGGGGAAGTTTGGTTATAAGGAAAAAATTCTTTACTGTGAGTGTGGTGAGGCACTGGTATGGGTTGCCCAGGGAAGTTGTGAATGCTCCATCCCTGGCAGTGTTCAAGGCCAGGCTGGACAGAGCTTTGGGTGCCATGGTTTAGTGTGAGGTGTCCCTGCCCATGGCAGTGGGGTTGGAACTAGATGATCTTAAGGTCCTTTCCAACCCTACCTATTCTATGATTCTATAAGGTTTAAAAATACTATTCAGTGTATATATATGCATCAAGAGTTGTTTTTGTCTTGTTTTTCCCCCTACCAGATCAGGTACTATAATAATATTGACTGCATACCAGATCCAGGGCTCACTAAACTAATATAGCAGAATAATAATCAGAAAATTGACAAGTAATGAACAAACCCCAGAAGTTTTAAAACTTATTAAGAGATTGTGACTGATGAGCAGGTTTTATAGCCAAGGCTTTCATTTCTCAAAAATGACCCTGATAGTTTGCCAGCTGATGTTACTGGGTAATTTGTCTTAAACTCATTTTTTGTAGAAGAAAGAACACAAAATAATAGATCAGTGGAACAGGAGGGAGCACTTAAAACCCATGTAGTAAAAATGTATTGGTTGTATAAAATCCTTAGCAAAAAGCATTAAACCCTTTGGAGAAATAAATGACTAAAATAATCTTTGCAATATCTAAACAAGCAATAAATTATATGTAAGTAGTAAATGCTAGAAGTGTCCTTTTTTGTTTTAGATATTCAAAGACTCTTATGCTCCAGTAAAAGATAAAGTGTGTAATAGATGAAATATGTCCATTCCATCAGAAGAAGCAGAATAATTAAAAAAAATGAATATGCTAGTGGTAATGGCTTAACATTCAAAGGATGACAGCATTTTTCCTCTTGTAGGGATCTATAACATGTCCAAACTCTGGATTTCTTTTCTCATTCTTATGTTCCCAAATTTTTAGTTGAGGTTGAAGAAAGTAAGAAAAAAGGAAAATACAAAACACGGAGTTTCATAAATAATTGAGCAAACTTCATTTTTACTGTAGTTTCAAGTATGTCTTTTCTAACGTTAGTTATAATCACAGGGCTCTTTCAATTGCTGCACTGAAAAGAGGCATCTGGAAAATGCTGTGGTTTTTGGCAGAGGCTAAAAGCTAGCTCTGCCTCTGGCAGAGGCCAGAAGCAGGCATGGTCAGTGTAATTAAACTGACAAGTGCTTGAGATACTGTATTTGCTGTATGTACTTTGCTTCAGTAATTATTAGTATTTATTCTAAACCTGCTGTAGCTGGTGACCCTGACAACCTTAAATGTTAGTATAGCATGTAACATGGCAGCATTGCGGGGACAGCATTTAGAAGTAAATTTTAGAAGCTTTCTTAGTAAATACCTGTTTGAGAGACTGTTTGCAATAGATGAGCAGCAGTAGATTTCTTCAGTATGAGCTCAGATCTGACAGAGAAGGCAAAATACCTAACTCCAGCAGATTTCACTTAATGAGCTGTAAAAACCTCTTGCTGGAGAAAATGAGCCTGGAGCCCGAAACTTCCAGTGCTTTCAAAACTTTATAGACATATGGTATGAATCTTTATGCTGCCTCTCTGATAAATGTCAGAATACAGCCAGTGAACTTGTAAATTTAGCTGCTGTGGGGTTGAGCCATTCTGCAGATTTTGGGTGAATGCTGAACAATGAATCATCTCCTGATGAGGTGGTCTTTAACAAGAGTTAAGTCCTTCTAGCTTGCTTTATTTGGTTTCAAGTTTGCATTGCATTTTAAAACTTCATGTACTTCTTCATCTAGACTCCTCTTTATGTTGTAAACCATGGTGAGACTGGACCAATCCGATGCAATCGGTGCAAAGCTTATATGTGTCCCTTCATGCAGTTTATTGAAGGTGGAAGGAGATACCAGTGTGGATTTTGCAACTGTGTAAATGATGGTAAGTGTTGTTGCTCTGATGTGTGATTCATACAAATTCTATAAAACTAAAAAGAAACTATATTCCTAAATTATTTTCTTGATTTGATGAGAAAATAGTTCAGTGACTACTGCACTAGAAAACAGTGCAGTAGCTAGGCCTATTTAACAAATAAATAATTTTTTAAAACCCTCAAATAGTACACAAGAAAAATGCATAGAAAAATTTGTTCGGTACAGTTTAAAACAAAATGTATGAAAAATAATGCGGGCTCATGAAGTCCAGTCTGATACATTCAAAACTCGATTTAAAAATACAATGTTAACCTTGAATATAGGGCTGCTTGTATTGCTAATGGAAAGCAACTTCTATGTCAACAGAATTAATTTATTTAAGAAGTCTAAGTGTCCAGCAAGAACCAAATATTTAGAACCATGTTAGCCCAGTTCTGTCTGTGACTGTGGATGCAATGGTTAAATAACCTATTAATCTTACTGTGACAAGTGTTGGTTTTCACAGAAGATACCATCCCATATTTGTTCAAGTGTGCTGCATGTGACTCATAACTGTTCTTGTGTGCTTGGCTAAATCCCAAATCTTTGCCAGAACTAGCCTTTCTAGACATTTGTATCAAGTTGGATTTCCTCAGCTGGATCACAGTGGTATAGTGCTTTCCCTAATACAGTAGTCTTTTCAGCTCTGACACGTGAACCTTGACAGACTCATTCCAACTTCTCTTCTGTCTGACTCTCAAATATTTGTGCAAGCATAGCAGATAACAAATTTCATAGCTTACCAGTTTAAACTCTCATAAAGAGAAATTTAAATGCATTGTAAACTTTTTAAACAAAGATATTTAAGTTGTAGTGTCCATTTTAAATCATGCTTTATATTACTATCTTATATCCAACTCAGAAAACACTTTAAAATAAAACTTTAATGAGGGCTGAAAATGGCCATCCCACTAAATAGATACCCCTGCCATTCACATGCACAGTTTTTGCAGGCAACAATGTGAAAAATAAGCATTCTAAATATACAGTGATTTAGGAAAGAGGAGTTAAAACCCCTGTGACTCTTCCTCCTCAGTACGACTCTAATCATCAGACTAGCTGTATGGAAATTGGTGGTGGCAAACTCACTTGATTTCTTACTGCTTTGGAGTTACACACCTTATATCTATATCTGCAGAAGCTTCCTGATGCGCTTTGCTGGGTTTTGAACCTGTGAACACACTGTTAAGTCCAGAAGGTAAAAGGCTCCTGCCTGTGGAAATTACCTGGGTCAGTTTTACCTATTCAGACCTGACAGTGTAGAGGTGGGAGCATGTGGACATTTATAAGGGAATACACCCTGTACTCCAAATACAAAAGGAGCTGTCATTACTAGAATGTCCTGGTGTTTTTGTTTGGGGTTTTTTAAGGCAATGTTGGGAAAAAAAAATCCACACCAACATTGCAACCCAGATAAGTGTTTATAAACTCTTTCCTCAATCAGTAACAGGGTAGTTATACACATATAATAGTACATCATATGTGGTGAAAGAAGTTGCTAGGTTGTTCCCCTCCTCCCCAAAATACAAACTTTTTTTTTCTGCTCTTGTGTTGGCTTTTAGTCCCTCCATTCTTCTTTCAACATCTGGACCACACTGGCCAGCGGGTAGACCACTATGAAAGGCCTGAGCTATCTTTGGGATCTTATGAATATGTTGCTACTTTGGATTATTGCCGAGTGAGTATTTCCAATATGCAAACTAATTTTAAAATTTTATGTCAAAACAAACAAAATCCTTTAAATACTTACAGTAGAGTAAACACATCTGTAAACTGAATATCAGAGTCCAGGAACATTCTAGAAAATTTAAACAGATGTGGAGAATATAATGTTTTATTATTTTGTGCTGCAGAGTATGAGACTAGAAAGTAAGAGTAATAAATATCACAGCAAATTTGTGGATGACCAGTTGTTCCTGGGTGTTTATTTGGTCCTAGCTAGCATGTTGCACTGTTGAAATTCTGATGCACTGTTGCATTTTAAGATGCATGTCTTTCATAGAATCATAGAATAGTTAGGGTTGGAAAGGACCTTAAGATCATCGTTTTTAAGACAAGCCACATGCCAGAATTGCCTTCCCAATATTGAAAACCTTCACAAGGAAATTTGACCTTTAATCCTTTCCTGGCAAGTGTAGTTTTAGTATTCTGACCAGTAAGTACAATGAAATGGGTTCTCTTTCCTAGTATTAACGCACTAAAGAATTCGTCCCACAGCCCACTCAAGTCACTGTGAATATGTGTAGTTGATTTTATTAGAAAGCTCTCTTTGATACTTATGAAAGCATAAGTTACTTAAACTTTTCAAACTTCAGATCATTTTACAAAACTACATCTATCCACATTATGGACATATTTTTCTGTTCTTGCTAAAGTCAGGCAGAATTTTCTTCCTGTCATGGAACTGAGGTTGTGGAAAGGTTGGGAAAGACAACTGGGCCCTACAAAGTTTTGAAGTAGAGACCGGTAACTTCCTCAGACCATCAAAGTATTGCTGGTATGAAGGAAATGAACAGGTTTAATTCTGCTTTCTCACTAGGGTACTTCTCCAAAATCCAGTGAAATCCCTGAGGTGACCTATATGAATTTTATTGCAATGTGGGTTAAACCCCAGAACAGGAGAGATCATGAGGTGTTACAGAAATACAGTGCGGGATTCTCAGTGCACATCCAGTATTGTTCTTTCAAATTCAGTTAAGTTTTGCGGATTTCTGGCAGCTCAGCTTTTGAAAAGTCATGTGTATGAAATGGTTGGTTCCATTTTCACTGTTTTTCTCTGCTCTGGAGTGTAACACTGTCTGGCGCAGTTAACATCACAGAGCATCTTTTGGTGCAGTGGCTTTTGTCATATAGCTTAAATTGGAGAGTTTTCTTGGTAAGAATGATAAAAAGACCCATCAATAGCCTTACTAGAATGTTCCAAAAGAGAAATCTCTTACAAAATTAACAGTCACGCTGGAAATGCTAACTCATTAAATGTTACAGACGTTAATGTTATTTTACAATTAATTTTTCATTTTGCTCCAAGTTGCAAAGGTTTAATTCTTTTCTAAATCCATTTTAAGATCAGAACTGAAAAACCATTTCCTTTTGTGCTTATCAAATGACAAGGATGTACAGCTACGAGAAATGCTAACAAATAACAGCTGTTTTGCATTATTGTGCTCATGCAAAGTGGATGTGGCAAGAGCACAAGTCCTTGTTTCTAAAATATATTTGTCAGAACTTATGCAGGGATTCTTTATAAAGGCAATGTGATACAAGAGTTTAAAAGTAGCGTTTGATGCAGTTTTTGAAAATAGAATCTAAGTACAGTAAACAGAACCGCTTTTAAAAATACTGCATGGTTTTAGTTTACAGGAATTAATTCTGATTTACATGATTCAAATAAAGAGAGATCAAGGGTGTCAAGTTTAAAGTGTTCCAGGGACTACAGGTAAGTCATAATTCAGGGGTTAGATGATGATTTTCTTACATAGAGTTTTTTGAACTTTGATTGTGTGGCCAGAACTCTGTATGTGAAGGCAGTGAAACAGTGTAATTGAAAAGCTGTCCTGAATTTGACACCAAGTAATGACCAGTGCTTATCCTAATGGGAATTAGGAAAACTAGTCTTATAGTCATCAAGTATGATGATTACTGTTGCTATGTTCAGTTTATATGATCTTTTTCCTGGATACTTCTCTAAGCATTAGACTGCTTTATTTGGAAACAAAACTTCTTCATTTTTCCTATTACAGAAACTTGTGTCAGTAGTGTATGTCCCAATTTGATTGCCGCTTACATTATGAGTAAGAGGAATTCCCTGAAGAACCTGTACCAGCCCAAGTCACTGCTGTGTATGCAGCAGCTCTATGCATTGAATGTTCCACTCTCATACTTTGCTTATCTTACACAAAGTCAGCTTATTCCTGAAAGTACAGTTCAGCTGTCTAGAATGCCCTGGACCATGACAGACAGATAGGTGGCAGATAACCACCACTTAGTACTTCCAAGAACTGTGATACTGTAATTCTGGTTCAGTACCTAAGTTGTATTTTCTGTTTCCAGATTGGTTGGAAATCACTTAACAGTTATTAGAGACAAATGCTAACAAAGACTGAATGTAAACATTCATATTAACAAAATGGTATTGCATATTGATGTAGGGAATGCAAAATCCATATGGGTACAGAAAAAGCCAAAAGGCAAATCTGTTTAAACACTTGAATTCCAGCCGAAGATGTTTGTGTTTCATCTTAGCTGGTAAACTTAACCTTTACATGTTTTATTCCATAAGGATGCTGTTCTCCAGTAGCAATGTTTTATTCCAGGAGTGGACTTTACCCAGTGAGTGTCAGCTTTCTGCAATAGTTACCATAGCATTGTTCAAACAATTGCATGCTGTATTTAGATTGCCTTAAGGTACCACCTGTAATTTTTTTTACATAACAGGGCACTGTCTAATTTTCCCTGTAAATGGTCATTTTTTCTGTAGAACAACAAGCCTCCAAAGCCACCAGCTTATATCTTCATGATTGATGTATCGTACAGGAACATCAAGAGTGGTCTGGTTAAACTCATATGTGATGAGCTGAAGACCCTTCTAGATAAACTTCCAAGGTAAAGAAATAAAAGTGTGTTTTGCTTAACTTACTACACAGTATTTTTCATGGAAGTTTGAGTGTTCAGAGGTAAAAACAAGCAACAGAAAATGTCCAGATTTATAGTACAGGCATTTTTGAGCTGATAGTGACCAAATGTTAATTTTCACTGCTGGCATTTCTTAAACTTTGATGTCTAGGCTTACTGTATGAATGGAAAAAATCTGTCATAGTAACTGCACATGTAGCTTGCATTCTTTTCCTTTCTTGTAGTGAATTCTAGTGATGGTATCAGCTACCACCCAGCTCGTAGTTTTGACTTTTTGTAAAGTTCTGTTTACTGCAATGCTGCCTTTCTCATTAAATTAAACAGAAAATACCAAAACCAGAACACTCAAGAATGGCAAGTCTCTCTAAAGCCATACTGTTGGTGGCTTGTGTCTTTAGCTCTTATTGTTAATTAGCAAAACTTTTAAACCTTCTAAAACTCTGCTGTATGACTTCTCTGTCCTTGAGAGGAGAAAAATCTTGTAGGCCACAAATATTTTATTAAATATAGCACATTTGCTTTATGAGCATTAAGCACACAATAGTAGTATTACTACTGGTCAATATTAATGACAATGTACTATTTTATTGTAGTTTAGTATAATTTTTAGTATAGTGTATTAGGGTAGTTTTCATAAAAGTTTAAATAATGCAGACACATATAGTTCAATGAGAACAGTGAAAACTGGGAAATGAAGTGGCTGTTTCTCAGTGAAGGCATATAAAAGCATTGAGGAACATCCAGAAAGAAAATGCATTCCAAATAACAATACTTGCAGAGAGTAAACAGATTTAAATGGAGAGAGCAAAGTGAGGAAGGGTGGGGTATGTTAAAAATCACGTATCATGTGTCCTTCTGGGATCTTTGTGCATGAAAGAAATTCCAGTGCAGGGTGAAGGGTTAGTTTGTTAGATGCCCATGTAAGGCCACCTCTAAAGTACTTTGTCATTGAAGGTTATACTGGAGACACAAGTGTTTGATACTATCCTGAACATATCCCAGAGCTGTTCGTCAGGATTGGTCATGACTTTGAAGATAATAAACACCTAAGCTTGAACAGGGAAGGCTGAAGAAAAATGAAAGCAAGTGTATCTACATCACAAAAAAGACACATTAATTCTTTTCCTCACAGCACTCTGCAGATTTCTGCTGCTAAATAATGTTTGCAGGGCCAAAGTTTTTATGTTATTTGAAAAAAGCAATAGAAAAACACAAAGAAAAGGCAAGTCCTTCAGTTTCTTCAGATTCATCTGTGGTCTTTCAGTAACAGTAATTAAAAACCAAACCAACCAACCAAACAAACAAAAAAAGAAAACAAAACAAAAAACAAACAAAAACTCAGCCCCCAAAAACAACAACTTAAGGCATTCCACCAAAATTCATGTTGAAACTTCTATTTTGGTGCCAAGACACAAAGGTGTGTTCGTTTTCTGTTTCTGGACAGATGGCTGCAAAAATAGTCTGCTCTTACCACATGAGGTGAGCCCTGTGCTGGGAAGTAGTCTTGTGCCCGTATCTTTGAGAGGAAGGACTTGGGGTAGCAAAGCAGTCTGTGTCACAAAAGGGCTGGTTGGTCTAAAGACCTTCTCCAGCTATGACTGTGGAAGTGCTGCAAAGCCAGTGAAGTGGCTGAGAAGTTAGAAAGGATTAAGGTAGGTGTCTTGAGACCTGGTATTAAGAACTCTGGTTTTGTAGACTTGCAGCATAGCTGAAAACACATTATTTGCTTGCTTGAAATTTTAGAGCAGACATTTTCAGACATTAAAACTGTGATAGAAGCAACTGGATATTCAGACCACCACAGATAAGAGCAGTATCTGAAAAAATTGTCCCTGGTTTATTCTTTACCTTAGGGATTTTTCACTGCTTAGATGGAATGCACAGTTGATAGGGTTGATGTAAATATATATATTTTTAAAAAGTAAACAATACAGCATTTGATTTTTATCGAGGTGTTCTAATTTGAACTAAGGCAAAGACTGACGTCATTACATGACTTGGTTGTTGTTTGCTCTGTTGTTCCCTGTATGGATAATGATCTGAAAGCAGCCTTGCATTGCAAAGGAATGCTTTTATTGCAAGATAAGAAATTCAGAATTATAACCATTTGGTTTTGGTTTTCTTACAGAGAAGAGCAAGAGGAGTCCTCAGCAATTCAAGTTGGTTTTGTCACTTATAACAAGGTCCTCCACTTCTTTAATGTCAAAAGCAGCTTAGCTCAGCCTCAGATGATGGTGGTCTCTGATGTCGGAGAAGTTTTTGTTCCTTTGCTGGATGGTTTCCTTGTTAACTTCCAGGATTCACGATCTGTTGTTATCAAGTAAAGTATGATTAGTCCATATGAGAATAAGATATGAAAGCTTATGATATGTATTAATCCTTTTAGTCAGTCATATTATTGGGGATGGGAGGGTACATGTGTTTATTGAAATACTGTAGAAGCCAGCAGATGCTTCAAGACATATAGTTCCATCTCTGAAGCAAAGAAAAAGGGATATCAACAACCCCCCCAGTGCTCAGTTGGAAAGCATGTTTAGGCCAGGTGTAGAACATGCATCTTCAGCTGTGCTGTTTCAGAAATGTGACGGGGGTAGTGGCTGTGTGCCATATTGCATGTTTTTCCTCTTGCAATGTATAGGATCACAGAATCACAGGATCCCAAGCGTTGGAAGAGACCTCAAAAGATCATCCAGTCCAAACCCCCTTCAAGAGCAGGGTAAACTAGAGTACCTCACACAGGAACTTGTCCAGGCGGGACTGGAATATCTCCAAAGTAGGAGACTCCACAACCCCCCTGGGCAACCTGTTCCAGTGCTCTGTCACTCTTACAGTAAAGAAGTTCTTCCTGATGTTAACAGGGAACCTCTTATGCTCCAGTTTACACCCATTGCCCCTTGTCCTATCACTGAATATCACTGAAAAAAAACTAGCTCCATCATCCTGACACCCACCCTTTACATATTTGTAAACATTGATGAGGTCACCCCTCAGTCTCCTCCAAGCTAAAGAGACCCAGCTCCCTCAGCCTCTCCTCATAAGGGAGGTGTTCCACTCCCTTAATCATCTTTGTGGCTCTGTGCTGGACTCTTTCAAGCAATTCCCTGCCTTCTTGAACTGAGAGGCCCAGCACTGGATGCAATATTTCAGATGTGGCCTCACCAAGGCAGAGTAGAGGGGGAGGAGAACCTCTCTTGCCCTACTAACCACACCCTTTCTAATGCACCCTAGGATGCCATTGGCCTTCTTGGCCACAAGGGCACATTGCTGGCTCATGGTCATCCTCCTATCCACCAGGACCCCCAGGTCCCTTTCCCCTTCATTCCTTTCCAGCAGGTCAACCCCCAACCTGTACTGGTACATGGGGTTGTTCTTCCCCAGATGCAAGACTCTACACTTGCCCTTGTTGAATTTCATCAAGTTTCTCCCCGCCCAGCTCTCCAGCCTGTCCAGCAAGGCTGAATGGCAACACAGCTTTCTGGTGTGTCAACCACTCCTCCTAATTTAGTGTCATCAGCGAACTTGCTGAGGGTACACTCGGTTCCCTCATCCAGGTTGTTGATGAAAATATTAAACAGCACTGGTCCCAGCACCGACCCCTGAGGGACTCCATTAGTCACAGACCTCCAGCTATATTCTGCCCCATTGACCACAACTCTCTGCCTTCTTCCTTTCAACCAGTTCTTGATCCACCTCCCTACCTGATCATCAAGCCCACACTTCCTTAGCTTATCTATGAGGATGCTGTGGGAGACAGTATCAAATGCCTTACTGAAATCAAGAAAAACCACATCTACCACTCTACCATCATCCCTCCACCTAGTCACTTCCTCATAGAAGGCTGTAAGGTTGGTCAAACATGACTTCTCCCTCATAAAACCATGTTGGCTGTTCTTAATGACCCCCTCGTCCTTGATATGTCTAGAGATGGTGTCAAGAATAAATTGTTCCATTACCTTTCCAGGGATGGAGGTAAGGCTGACCAGTCTAATTATCTGGGTCCTCCTTCTTGCCCTTCTTATAGACTGGCGTGACATTTGTCATCCTGAAATCCTCAGGCACATCTCCCGTTTCCCATGACTTACCAAAGATGATGGAGAGTGGCCTAGCAATGACCTCCGCCAGCTCCCTCAGCACCCATGGGTGTTTTCCCTCGTGACTACATGCCTTGGTCCTCATGGAGGATTTTAACTACCCTGATATTTGCTGGAAGACTCACACAGCCAATCATTCACAGTCTAGGAGGTTCCTCCAGTGCACTGATGATAACTTCTTAATGCAAATGGTGGACAAACCAACTAGGAAGCATGCTGCTAGATTTAGTACTCACCAATAAGGAGGGTCTGGTTGAAGTGGTGATGGTCAATGGCAGCCATGGCCGCAGTGACCATGAGATGGTGGAGTTTAGGATCCTGTGTGGAGGAATAGAATGATCTAAGGACTCACAGCACACCAGAACTCCTTAACTTTTAGCTATTTATTTTTCATTTATTTTTTTATTGCATGTTCTCTTTTGTTACCAGCTTTGAAATAACACATCTCCTAGAATTTAAAAATTCCTGTTTTGTTTTATTCTGGCTGGAATCCTAAGAAATTGAGCAATCAAAATTTTCCTATCTGAATTGGTATGTTACAGGGTAGTTTGGGGAGTATTCCAAATAGCTAACCAGCTGAGACACTGATCCTTTCTTCTTTCATAGCTTGTTGGACCAGATTCCAGAGATGTTTGCAGACACTAATGAGAGTGAGACCATCTTTGCTCCTGTTATCCAGGCTGGCATGGAGGCACTAAAGGTTAGAATGTTTCTCTCTACAGAAGCGTGAATAAGACTTGATAAGCTGCAGAAGTTCCATTTGCTAAAAGCCAGTCCCAAGCCTCCTACAAATCACAACGGGAAATGAGGGAAAAAAAAAAAAAAAAAAAGAGTTGCAGTTTATTTCCAGCACCAATGTTCCAGTCCTCTAACAGGATATCTGAGCTACTTTAGTCAAAATGAGAACACGCACAGGCATACATGTGTTTCCAGATTATGCTTTTTGGGGGAAGCCAGTCCCTAGAGTCTATGCTACATAGAATGGATGTTTAGGAGAAGATGAGGAGCAGGAGTCTATTTCTAATTTAGCATTTGAGAGAAATAAAAAAGGCTATAGTTACTGCAGCAGAAACTAATAGATATTCTGGATGTTTGCACAGATAACCCATCCTTGCCTGTGTGGAGGGTGGGAAAAGAGTCAGTGTAAGATACAAGTTTGCCCTTTCTTCTACTTCTGCAGATTTCTTGTGCAAAATATTTATGACGATTTATGACTGAATTAGGTAGGGGAGTGGAGGGTTTCTGCTTAACTGACAGTTTTCACAGCATGTATACTGCTGAAAATGAATCCCCAGCTCAAGATGCATCCCCAGTTACTTTCTGTATGTCCAGGACACCCTCTGAAATGCTGACATTTCTAATTAAAAGGATGCCACCATGGTTCATTACAAGATTTGTAGGGATAAAAAACAGCCAGTGGTGTTTTAAAATAGTTGATTTGTCTGCAAGCTGTGTATAAGTGAAGCATGAGCTTTGTATAGATAAATTTGTTGAAGTGAAAATACAGAACATTGCTCAAGTCTATTTCTTAAATATTTGATTAATACCCGTTTTCTTACACCAGAAGGTGTGTGTGCAGAACATGTTTGGTTACTGTTTCCATCAGAATCCTCTTCCGTAATACTTGACTTTGGTGCTGGCTATAAAAGAAAGCAGCTCTTAAGTAAGCTTTTTATTTAGCTCAGTTTTTAAAGTTATAATTTGTAAAGATTTCCACTGTGAATTATTAATATGCATATACCTGTGCTCAGGAAGACAATTCTTGTCTAAAAAGATTTAAAATGGACTGTGGTCCTATTTGGGATTAATTTTAATACACTTTTAGAAATAATACACTTACATTTTAGAAAGTGTGTCAAAAGCAGTGTCAGTAATTTCTGCTGTGTATCATGACAAATAGATATTTGGTAACTCAGTCTTCAGCAGAATGCTTCTTAAAAGGCATTGAAGAAATTAGCATTTGTGACTAAAGATACTTATGCTTGAAATACTAGGGGTGAAATTTCTGCTCTATAAAATGTAAGACACTGTCTTCAATTGCATCTCTGCTCTATAAAATGTAAGACGTTGTCTTCAGTTGCATTTGTGCCTTAGCAAAGAGGTTTCTTGTTTTCCCAGAAGTATGCCATGGCTTATTTTGAAATGTGGAATATCTTGAGAACGTATCAAGAGGGAAAGAAGGGGGGAGAGTGAGAGAGAGACTGTGTGGCTGATTTATGGCTGACTGGGTTTAAACCACAACAAGTACCAAAGCTGATCTGTGTCTGTGGTCTTGGGTATTGACAGTTTTAACCTGGATATGTGGCTAATTCTGGAGCAGAAAAAGGACAAATCCATCACTCCTGTTCCTTCCCGTCATCACACTTAGCTGCTTCTGTACTTGAAGACCTCGGAACTGCTCATTGTTTTTGTTTCACTTTGCTTTCACTTTGGTTCAGCCCTGAAGTGCTTGGGCAGCTGGACCTGAGGATTGCAACTGAAATAGTCTAGTTTGTTTTTTTCATTCCCTCTAACTGTCTCAATAGTAAACAATTAAACTGGACTTTCTAAGTTTTGGTGGAAAAGCTTCTTTATAGTACAAAGAGGCCTGTGACACTGCCACTGTTGTTACACTCTTCTTCAGAATTCAGGGGTGTCTGTCATCTCAGTAAATATTATGTCCTCATTAGCATTCTAAGTAAGAATGGAAAACTGGAATAAAAGTGGAAGTTAGTTTCTTACTGATAAGAGAAGGTGTTCATTGTAGGTTTTGATACTCCTGCCTTTTAGTGTAGATTTGAATGTGGAATCTAGTACAGGAGTGCAAATGTCACAGAATCACAGAATCCCAAGGGTTGGAAGGGACCTCAAAAGATCATCTAGTCCAACCCCCCTGCAAGAGCAGGGTAACCTAGAGTACATCACACAAGAACTTGTCCAGGTGGCCCTTGAATGTCACTCATATTAAAGTGTAGCAATCACTAGTGTGCCTGAAGGGAAAGGAATAATTTTTCTGTTAAATTATTTTTCATTTTAATTTTTCCAATGTAATATTTGTACTTTTGATGCTTGGTGTTTGCTGCATAATGCTTGTGTCCAATTGGGAAGTCTTCAAGAGCGGTACTCCTAGTTTTGCCAATCAAAATTTTAAAATTTTGATAACAGGATTTATCAATGGATAACAGGAGCAAAAATTATAACATTTATCCTGGATAACAGGAGCAAAAATTTTAAAACTTCTCTGTAGAAACTACTGTAATAATGCATCAGCCAGCATTGGAACTAGATGATCTTAAGGTCCTTTCCAGCCCTAACCATTCTATATCCATGTGCTAGACTAAGGAATTCACTGATGTAAAATTCCCAGTTTGTTTTGGGATTTACATCTGTTAAATTTTGAGTCTGTAAATGAATTATTTAACTCTGAGGAACTTGCAGAAAGTTTACACTGTTCTCTGAGATGCCACAGTGTGTGAAAATTAGGCTTGTTCACTTAGCACTTATAAATATGCCAATATGGTGTTTTTGGAACAGGCTGCAGAATGTGCTGGAAAATTGTTTATTTTTCATTCTTCATTGCCAACTGCGGAAGCACCAGGGAAGCTGAGGAACAGAGATGACAAAAAAATACTCAATACAGATAAAGAAAAGGTATTTTCTGCTCTGAGTTAACAAGGGACTGCTACTGTGCTGAATTTCTCTAATAGAGCCTCTGTCTTCTTTCATTTTTTTACGAAGATGTGTTGTTGAATTAGAAAATGTTCCGATTCTTAGTGTGCCCTGATTATGTAAGAATACTGAAAGTCAAAGTACAGTAAAGCAGCCATTCCCATCAATAATGGAAAACCCAGGCAGCAAATCAATAATTTCACCCATGAAGAGCTTTTGCTGCCTGCCTGTTCAGTGACTTAGCTAAGAACTTACTGAAATTGGCTCCCTACATACAGTACATGGGCAGGGGCAACATGTTTTTCATTAAATCCACACCTCACAAGTTCCACTTAATTTTTTTTTCTTCAAGTGGACATTTGGATTGTGGCTGGCTACCAGCAGTAACTGATATTATGATACTTTATTCTTTAATTCTGTGCAGACACTCTTCCAGCCCCAAGTAAATTCTTATGAACCCTTAGCAAGGGATTGTGTGGCCCATGGCTGCTGCGTGAATTTATTCCTCTTCCCAAATCAGTATGTGGACATAGCCTCCATGGGTCTTGTCACACTGTACACTGGAGGAACACTGTACAAGTACAACAATTTCCAGGTAAGTGTGGCAGGTTTCCTGCCTCTTGTGTAATAACACCTGGGGATTTGTTGTTTTGCTTTGTATTCCAGTGTGTGCTTTGATACTTTACATAGTTTTGTAGTCACTCTACTTTTTACTTACAAACATCAAAGGGGGGAATCCAAACTTAGAAATGGTAGATCAGGCTCAAACATATCTTTTGAAACAATAATAAGCTGGTTGGTATCTTAAAATTAAATCCATTTGCTTACTATGCTGGCATCTGAGCAGGGAAGTCAGTTATTCCTGTATATAGAGATACAAATGCTTACAATAAAGACCCCCCCAAAAGTGCAACACAAGGTTGTTGTTTTATACCCCTGTGTACAGTCTCACAAGAATCTCTCTGGGCATTAGGGGACTTTCTCTGTGGCAGGAGCTGACCTGCAGAAGCATTTTTTGCACAGCCAGCAGGGCTACTCTGCAGTTGTTATGGCTGTGCCATAAAATCCTAGCTAGGCGGTAAGGTGAAGTCCAAGAGCAGATGGTACTGGATGTCATTTGATTGAATAGAAATCCTTGATGTCCAGGCCTAGTGATGTATTGGTGGATACCTGTGTACATATGCTTCTGTTAACAAAACAACGACTAACATTTTTAAATATCTTTTTTAAAAAACAAGATGTGACATATGAGAGGAGCCGGTTTGATGCCGCGATGGGGGGTCACGGGAAGCAGGGAGAGGATTGGTTTTCTGCCGTGCTGCTGCCACCCGATGGTGAACAGTGGTTTTTGCTCTTGCTTTGTGGTTCTAGCTCGATGCCGACAGCCCCCGGTTCTTAAGTGACCTCCGGAAGGACATAGAAAAAAAGACCGGATTTGATGCAATAATGAGGGTTCGAACAAGTACAGGTAATAGGGCCTGGTGGGAATGAAAATAAACGAGAATGCATGTGAGAATGTATTATTTAAAATAATAGTGCTGTACAGATCACTTGAATTTCATTTCATACCTCTTGGAAAGTAATTGGATAGACTGAGAAAGTGCCTTTCCTGTAAATGCCTCCATAATAATTATTTTTTAATCATAAGGCTTCTGATCATTATGCATGCAACTTGGATTGCAAGGAAGTTGTATAAGAAACACTTGTATATTCCTTTGTTTTCCTACTTCAAATGACATTACTGTGTCTACTTTTCAAGTATTCCTTTTTACCTCAGATGCAAGTATCTGAGAAACAGACCCACACAACATGGCTAAGTCAATGGCTCAAAAGGTTCTGGGTGATCTCACAGTTACAGCACAACTTCAAGGCCTATCAGCTTCTCCCAGTCACCCAACTGTCAGAAACTGCCATCAGCAAGGACAGTTGATGGGGCCCCAAGGCTGCATATCCTAGAGAAGAAAAGGATTCCGGTTTGAGGAAATGAAATTGATTGTCCATAAAAGAAAAGTCATAAAGTAATACCAATTTTATTTGCTGTTTTTAAATAGAAGGCTACATTTGTATTTCTTTTTTTTTTAACCTTGTAGGCTTCAGGGCTACAGACTTTTTTGGTGCCATTTACATGAACAACACCACAGATGTAGAGATGGCAGCAGTTGACTGTGACAAGGCAGTGACAGTAGAGTTCAAACATGATGACAAACTGAATGAAGACAGTGGAGCCTTAATTCAGGTAAAAAACAACTTAATTACCTCTAATATTGTGAAATTGTGAGCAAGAACTGCAGGCAGAACAAAAAGAAGTTATGGTGTAGGACTGATGGGAACACGGCCCATCTTTCACACATTCTGGTGACAGAATATTACTACTAAAAAAAATAATTGTTTTAATTAAGTATCAAAAGGTTGCAGTGCAAATGATGCTCCTCCTGACAATCAGTGTGCTCACCTGCCTGTTTGTTCAGGGGTGATGCCACAATGCTTTCACAAAGCTCCCTGAGACCCCAACAGCTATTTTCCCCCCCATTTTATTAAAAAAGTTAATTTAGTGTGTAAAATTCATTACTTCTTACACAGAAATGGTACTTGTGCAGTCAAAGCACTGTCAGTTAGCTGCCCTGCTCTCTTCAGACTCTTGCACTGGGGTGCCAGAAGCCCCTGAGACATACTGGAATACATCTTTTGTTAGGAATGGAAGCATCCCACCCTTTGGGAGGCTGTTGTTTACTATTCTAGATTTGTTTAGTCATGACCTTTTTCTCATTTGATGACAGAAAATGCAACTTGCAAGGTTTTAAACTTAAGCTATGTAATTATCTGAACTTTTTGTTTCTGTTGTGCTTGGCTTTAGCTTGCCCCTATAAATACATTTCATAAGTCAGCAGTTAATCCTTGTGTATGAATACAGTGGTGGGAAACACCCACTTTGGTATATCTGAGGTCACTTCCTAGCACCACGGTGCAGCAGCGGCGGGTGTAGATTTATATTTACAGTTTTTCATGTAAGAGGTACTTGTGGAATGCAACATGTTATGTTCAAGTATCAACATTATATTGAGGTAGAACTGGAGACATAAGGAAATTCTTAAATTACACCCTCAATATTTAATGGTAGATGCAGGCTACAGGGGTTAGCAGTACCTCGCTTCACTTCATAAGCAAGCTATTAATGTGAAAAGAGCCACTCAGCTTTTCTAGATGAGAAAGTTTTCCTGTCCTGTTTTTGCCAGGAGCTAATGTGATGGGCAGAGCAGTTCTCAGCAAGTATCTCATTGTTTGTATGGAGTCTTTGAACTGTTCAAATATTACCCAAAGTATGGAGTGAACTCCTGTTTCCAGATTATAGCAAATGAGAGTAATAAGCTTTTGAAACAATCATATTATTGTCATAGTTATATTTATTATACTTCCATAAAGACCACAGGGATGTTGGTCTTACAGCTCTCAGCAGCACTGCAGTAGTACTGTAAGGCTAGGCTGTCTTCGCAAGTAATTATATGCCTTCTATGCACAAAGCAGGTGAAGCTTTTTGTTTTAAAGCAAAAATAAATGGTATTTTATACTTCCTTTGCAGTGTGCTGTCCTTTACACGTCCATAAGTGGGCAAAGAAGACTTCTCATACACAATATAGGTTTGAATTGTAGCTCCCAGTTAGCGGATGTCTACAAGAGCTGTGAGACAGATGCACTTATCAACTTCTTTGCTAAGTCAGGTAAAATTGTAACAGAAAGATTTTCTTTCCTTTCTTACTTTGGGGTGAAGAAAGGGGAAGGAAGGGGAGCTGGAGTGATCACCTAGGAGTAAATAATTTTTTGTAACTTGCTTCTCCAAGACTGAGCAACTCTTGAAGTATTATAAAATTCAAAAGCCAGATTTTGTATTTTAGACATACTGGCGTTAAGAAAAGCTTATGAAGGGAGCTGCAAACATGTGATGCACAAAACTGCAGTGGAAATGGACGTCCTGACATGGTGGTGGAGGTTTGAGCTTTTTGGTTGGGATGTTTCTTTTTTTTTTTGTAAAGATGAATAAACATCCTCCCAGATGTTGTCTGTAAAAGAGACTACAAAACAGCCATAGACCCCAAATTAGTAGAACCAGCAGCTAGCAGAATCTAGGTACTTCCAAGAGTACACATCTGTCTTTAGCAAACTCCTTTATTCTTCTGTATTTGTAGCTTTTAAGGCCATTCTAAGCCAACCGCTAAAGATGGTCAGAGAGATGCTGATGAACCATACAGCTCACATGCTGGCGTGTTACAGGAAGAACTGTGCCAGCCCGTCAGCAGTAAGCCAGGTAAAACCCACCTATGCGCCGTCCTCCCCATGCCGTGTGCTGCAGCTGATGAGCAACTATCCCTGCATCATCACAATGCCAGAAAGGAAAATTTTCCTTTTCTTTCAAATATAATTAATGACAGGTGCAATTCAGTGGGAGCAATTAGACAGCCTTTCATTTTTTTTCCTGCTGGAATTATGTGCTGAATCACAGAGATGTCATTTTTCTAATGTTGTTGCAGATTTTGGTACTCTGATTTCTGACAAATAATACTATCACTGTCAAAAAATAAAAATAACATTGTATCTTAGTAAACAATCTGAATTGCACATAGATGATGGATTGCTGGAGTGATAAATACCTGATATGTCTAGGTGGAAAATCCTTGGTGATTAAGATAAGGCTGTTAAATCGTTTCTTACCCAAGGGTAGTAAGAAGCTCTAGGAACTCGATCAATTATGTTGCTCACTACTTGAAAATTCTCTCAAGACATTATTGTATAAATTCAGAACATTTGGGGAAGTCAAACTGAACCAATAGCAACATGTTGGCAAATCCTCTCAGCAACTGTTTCTGACAAAAGTCTTTTTCCATTTCCAAAAAAAATACCCAAAAGATGGCTGAACTAAATCCAAATCCCATAAGCACTGGCATTTATGTATTTATTATATGAGATGTCACTCTGGTTTGAAACAGCACACAAAAACTAGTTTTGGTTGGTTGCTTTTTTTCCTTTATTCAAAGACAAGAATCGATGTTTTATTGAAATGTCTGAAAGTCCAGCCCTCCTTCCCATGCACATGGGCTGTACCATCTAACGAGCTTTCTTTGCTTCTCAGCTTGTTCTTCCAGATGCAATGAAGGTGCTCCCTGTGTACATGAACTGCCTGTCCAAGAGCTGCGTGCTAGTTGGTAGGCCAGAAATTCCAACCGACGAGCGAGCTTACTATCGCCAGCTGGTCACTTCTATGGGTGTAGCTGACACGCAGTTGTTTTTCTATCCCCAACTTCTGCCAGTTGTGAGTATGCTGGTTGCACATCTCTCCGTTTTCAGTAACTGTTTTCAGCATGCTGCCATCTTGTAGTTGCACAGCTGCAGGAAATGTTCTGCCTGCTGGCCAAGTGCCACACAACCATTCTATGGCAAGGTAGTTTCTAGTTGAACGAAATTGATGAGGGAGGGTAGAACCTCTAGTTTAATGGAAAATAGGGAATGAACATCATCAATTGCTGACTTCAACATCCTCAAAGACTCCAAGTGTACATTTAGCAAGGTTTTTTGCTCATGCTAATGAGAGATGCCAGTTCTGCTAAAGACCAGTGCTGCTCTGCAAGTGTTTCCCCACTTATGGCCGGTCTTCGATTGCACACAGTGTGTTAACTGAAAAAGAGGACGTTTGATTTCTAATTCCTCTAATCTGGAAAGGAGCCACTAAGATGTGCTAAACCTTTTGATAGTTACGTTTCAGGATCTGATTAGAGCTTTACTCACCTTGAAGTCACAAAGTCTACAACTCTGGTGCATTTTTCCCCCACAGAACAGCCTGGATCTGAAGAGTGATGCCATCCCAGCTGCCCTCCGCTGCTCTGAGGAGCGTCTCTCGGAAGGAGGGGCCTTCCTTCTGACCAACGGTCTGATTATGTTCCTGTGGCTGGGAGTCAATGTACCCCCAGAGCTCATCCAGGGGCTTTTCAATGTGCCATCCTTTGCACACATCAACGCGGAGGCTGTGAGTAGATGGAGACTAGTCCCTTTTTCACAATTTATGCACACCCAAACATACATCATCATCTAACATCCATCAAACTTTAATAAATAAGCTTTGACAGTCCGAACGCTTAAAGGAGAGGAGGTTTCACAACATTTTTAAACTTATACTGTTGCAGATATTAAAGTCCAATTTAATGGGTATTGCTAAAATTGGAACGAAATGCTTTGCAATAGTTACAACTCTCTCTGATGGTGAATTTTCACACAGTGATTAGATGAAACTAAAAAATCTGCCTAGACAGATGAATCTTTGAACAGATGAGAGATTTTTTTCTTCCTGGTTAGAATAAAATGCATCATAACTACCAGCAGTTTGCATCATAACTACCAGTAGCAAATCTCATCTGAATTTGTAAGAGATGTGACTGGAATTTAACAATCTGCCATGCTTTCATTCTCACAGACATCACTGCCTGACCTGGACAATCCATATTCTAAGAAATTTAAGTCAGTACTGAAGCATATCCAGAACCAAAAGCCCTATGCTATGAAGGTAACTTCTCTCTGACTCATTCCTCATCCCTGTTCAAAACAAAACCTACTGGTAGGTGTAAAAGATTTTATGTATCAGGAAGTTTCCTTTATGTCATTGAGTTCCAGCATGCATTGTAGACACGAGTATCTCAAATATGCCCAATTCTCATTAATCAAAGGAGATTTCCAGAGGTAGTTTAAGGGTTGCCATTTTATTTGCACACCTTAAGTCACACTAGTCTGTCTCTCCTGTTCATAAATACAGCTACTGAAACGTGGAGATTAGTTTCTGTCCATCCAATCTGTCCATCCCCCCCGCCCCAAGAGCATGCAGTAATAGATGCAGGGAAAACACACTCCATTTAGTATGATTATACCCTAAAAATATGTTTCTCTCCTCTTTTCAGTTTATGATAGTGAAACAAAAGGAGCAACCAGAGATGCTTTTCCAACAGTTCCTAGTAGAAGACAAGAGTATTTATGGAGGAGCATCATACGTGGATTTCTTATGCTGTGTTCACAAGGAGATCTGCCAGCTGCTCCGTTAAGGAAACTTAAGTATAATGTGTAAGCTTCTTTTGGATTTTGCAAGAGGGACAGGCCTTGCTGACTGAAAGCTGGCCCACAGCTCCACTGTCCCCAGGCATCCTGCTGTGCTTTAGGGAATCCTGCTTGTGCCTCTTTTGCACGGTCTCATTTCACACAACCTCTCACTGAGTATTTAGCTTACTTAGAATAGGAAGTTCTCCACTCAGGTATTAGTCTTTTGGGAGTCCTGACTCTTTCTGTAAGTGAGTTGCCAGATATCAAACTCAATGCTTAAGAGCATATGGTATGCAGTTATTAAAATGCAATTATTCCTTTTGATAGTCTGAAGTTGTACTAGAGCCAGGAAAGATGCTAGAAATCTATACAGAAGTGGAAAAAAATATATACCTTTTCTGAGAGCATTCAGCTGACAGATTTGCAGTAATCATGTAATTCAGTTTAAGTACTTCAGCGTCTTTCATGTAAAGCTAAACCCTAAAAAATAATGCCCTTTTTTCTGGAAGAGAGCTCTGGGTAACCTTCCACAGTTGGGCTTGTCCAGAACCCAAAAATGCTTCTGTTTATAACTGGGCTTGAGTAAGTTTAACAGCAATGGCCCACAGGAATACCAATGATCAAACAATCCTTTTGCTAAGTTTAGCAGATAATGCGACACTAACATGGTACAATTCTCTAGTCTTAAGGGCAACGATTAATTTAGCATACTATTTAATTACATTTTCAGAATTGAACACGTTAGGTTTTATTTGTATGTTGCTAACTTAAATATTCCTAATAGAGCTTAGATAAGCATCTGTCCCTCAAAATCTCAGTGGCGGGTTAACTCTAAGAGAGTTGACACATTACGCAAAGGTTACTTGTAGTGCTATAAACAGAAAGCCTCTGGTTTAATACCAGTTCTGTTACAGCAACCTCCACTCACATGACTGATGCATTCAAAAGTCACCGCTTTGAAAAATAAGCCTCTGCTAACATCACTATTTAAGGTAGAATTTAGAAAGCTGGAGTCTTGGGAAGAGCTGTTTACCTCATATCTGAGGTAAACTCATATCTGAGTATCCTTCATCAGTCTATATATATCTTTATGACCAATGCCTCTGCATGAGAGGTTTCAACTCTGCCAAACTTGAGAAGCTACAGCTACAAAAATCAAAGAAAACAAAAAAATTCTCAAAAGGCTTAGATTTGGGCCTCAAAAAAAAAAAAAAAGAAAAAGTGCCTTTCATCATGTTGGCATTGCTACTTAGTTTAATCATTTTAATATCCAATGAGCAGTCAAGATGCACATTTTTTGATTTGACAGCTTATCAATTTGACAGCTTAGATGTATTCTTGTGCATCGTCTGCACATTCTGAAAGTAAGTGGCTATATTACAAAGGGATCCTTGGACTGAACTTAGCTGCCAAGGCAAGTACTTTTTAGCTAAAGATGTTACCCTGTAAAATGTATCTGTTGCCATTCTGAATCAGTGTACTTTGTATAATGACACCAACATCTCTCTCTGTAAAGAAATAAACAATTATTAAATATTGTCATCGTTCAGGAGTTTAATATTTCAGATTCTACGTTAGGGTTTTTATGCTATCAGCTTCTGCCAAAAGGTGCTGCTGAGCACAGAAGACCTCAGATCAAATAACTGCAATGTCAAGCAAAAGCAGATCTGTCTCTGGATTGCACAGTCATTTGCTGTTCTTCAGTAAGTAGGAAGATTTTACACATATTTTTCTGAGATGTTAGGTAAAGTGAAGTGACATCTGTCTGTTTTCTCCCAGATTTGAGGTCTTCTGTGTTCAATCATAAGTCTTGCGCTATTTTTGTACACTTTTTTCCCAGGGCACATTTCTACCAGTTTCCATTTCTGTATTTCATTTTTCTGTGGAAGGTCTCATGTTTTTCAGCTGTTACCTGGAAATCTGTGGTGCTTGAACTGACCACCCCTTAGGTTTGAATTTTGGGACAGACTGCTCCTGTCAGATAGCAGTTTGCCACCAGTGTGTTTTGTGTAGCCTTTTTTTGTAGTGCTGCGGTGTTTTGCTGCCACTTAATAGATTGGTATGGCAAATGACACTGAGAATAATCTCTGACAAAAAATGGAGTATTAAAAAAAAGCTGCTGAGTAATTTGGCTTTCTGGTTTGTTTCTTGTGTAATGGACAACCATTGGAACCTTGTGCAGAGAAGTTTACACAGTGGTAGCTCACCTGCTGTACTGTGGACTCTTGTGTGTTCTTGGGCTCTTGTGGTAGTGAATGTACTTCTTAGAGCAAAAGAAGGGATTCACTGACCATTACTATGAGTTGCTGATTCTTGGATAGTGGGAGTATTTTGTCATTACGTTTCTATTACAACCATCTTGGTTGTAATCTTGTAGACATACAAGTAAGTAGTAGGACATACAAGTAACTAAATAGGCATACAAGACATCATCTTCATTGCTGTAATATGTCCTGGGTTATTGCTGTAACAGTTATTTTTCTCCGTTTTACTAGCTGGTGCAGTGCTTAATATTTGCTTTAGTCTGAGAATAATGTTGATAAATTACAGTGTTTTAGTTGTTGCCAAGTAATGCTTACCCTGATCAAGGACATGTCAGTCTCTCATGCTTTGCCAGTGAGGAGAGGCACGGGAAGACAGGAGGAAGCAGAGACAGGACACCTGACCCAAACTAGCCAAACGGGTATTCCATACCACAGCACATCATGCCCAGTATATAAACTGGGGGGAGTTACCTGGAAGTCCCAGATTGCTGCTCAGGTCGGGCTGGGCATCAGTTGGCTGGTGGTGAACAATTGTATTATGTACCACTTGTGTTTATTGGGTTGTTTTTTTCCTTCCCCTTTTAGTTTTATATTCTCTCCTCTTGTTATTTCATTTATCATTATTATTATTATTGGTGGTAGTAGTAGAAATTGTGTATGGTACCTTATTTATTGGACTGTTATTATCTAAACCCATGGGATTTACATACCTTCGGTTCTCCTCCCCATCTTGTCTGGAGCAGGGAGGGAAAGGGGGAGGAATGAGTGAGCAGCCTACATGGTTCTGAGTTACCGGCTGGACTTAAACAACAACATGTGTCAAGCAATATATGCTAGTTGAATTTGTTGCAGGTAGGAAGTATTTTTTAAGTTTACAATTTGAGTGCCTTTTAAGAACATGGTTGCTGGCTTGTCATTTGGCCACTGCTGGCTGTGGTGGGAAACTGCAGTAGCGAAGTGTCACGTTCTTCAGTTGAAGTATTAGACTGCATCAAGCCAATAACCTCTGGTTTGCTGTGGCTGTATGACTTCATTTCCGGTGGATGGGCTGGCTGAAGGATTGTGTCCATGCCCCTGCGAAGCTGTGCCCACTCCCCTTGTGCTGGTGAGGGATGTTGGCTTGGCTTGCTCTGGCTCTGGAGCTGAAAGGTGTGATGAAGGAAAGGGATGCAGTTTGTTCATGCCGCAGGTGGCCAGCAATTCATTGACCTGTGGAGACAGTGTTCTCACAGGAGAATGGATATTTGGTACATGAGCTCTGAATAACTCCGAGGGATACAGCAAGGCCGTGGGAGGCCCGAGGAAGCTTAAGCAAGCAAGATAAGAAGAAGCTGGAATTCACTGAGTGATGAGAACTGTGGATTGTTGGCAAGCGTTCGAGGTCAAGTTCTCACACCTGTGCTTAACCAATTATATGTTAGTCACTAAGGGTCTTCAGGACAAGTATCCAATCATGATATGCCAAATTGCTGTAGGTGTGTGTAAGCAATAGTATATAAGGAGTTAATGCTTTGCAATAAATGGCTTTTTGTCTGATCACATTGATCTCTGACTGAGTGCATTCCGTGGCATTGCCCCCAGTGCAGGTTGATCCCCTTGGTCCAGTGCATCTGCTCACCATGCACACCATGGGGTGTATGCACTCCAGGCAGGATGCAATCTTCTCTCAGACCTGCCCTGTGTGGGATTCCTCCATTCCCTGCCAGGCCGTGGGGGCTTTGGTGTCTGCCTTCAGGGATATATCTTGAATGGACGCTGTGATGCTGCTGGGAGGAACATGAGCCAAATTGTCTTAAAAATCAGTTCTGGAATTGCTTGCTCTTGAGTGTTACTTTTGGTACTGTAAGCTGATTGCTGTGCTGCAACATCCCAGTTTTGTCCCTTCTTGTGTCTTGAGGTATTGACAGTGCCAGCATTTACCCAAAAGGTAAATACATAGCTTGTATAGTTGTGTCTGAGTCATGTGATCTATGCAGAGCTGTCCCAGTCTAGGTGATGTTCTGGCAGCTGCTGTCTGCTGTGTCCTGAAGGCCTCTGCCAAGTAACACTTTCTACCAAATGGCAGTGGGGAAGTACCTGAAATTTGCACAGTTGTTGGAGTTGAAACACTGGAATAAAAACATTACATCCTGTAAAAGACCCCTAAGCCTGAGTCACCAGAACTCCTCTGAGGAGCAGCCTCATCAGCTACGAGATCTGCTGGTGCTGAAGAGGGCCTGCAGCAGCCAGATCACCTTACAGCTTCAGAATGTGTCATGGTTTAAACGCAGCCACACAGTCTCTTTCTCATTCCACCCCCCCCCCCACCCCCACCCCCCTCTTCCTGCCCTCCCTCTGCTCCTGGAGGGATGGGGAGGAGAATCAAAAGAATGTAACTCCCACGGGTTGAGATAAGAACAGTGTACCCTCAGCAAGTTCGCTGATGACACTAAACTGGGAGGAGTGGTTGACACACCAGAAGGCTGTGTTGCTATTCAGCCTTGCTGGACAGGCTGGAGAGCTGGGCGGGGAGAAACTTGATGAAATTCAACAAGGGCAAGTGTAGAGTCTTGCATCTGGGGAAGAACAACCCCATGTACCAGTACAGGTTCGGGGTTGACCTGCTAGAAAGTAGTGAAGGGGAAAGGGACCTGGGGGTCCTGGTGGATAGGAGGATGACCATGAGCCAGCAATGTGCCCTTGTGGCCAAGAAGGCCAATGACATCCTAGGGTGCATTAGAAAGGGTGTGGTTAGTAGGGCAAGAGAGGTTCTCCTCCCCCTCTACTCTGCCTTGGTGAGGCTGCATCTGGAATATTGCGTCCAGTGCTGGGCCCCTCAGTTCAAGAAGGATAGGAAATTGCTTGAAAGAGTCCAGCACAGAGCCACAAAGATGATTAAGGAAGTGGAACACCTCCCTTATGAGGAGAGGCTGAGGGAGCTGGGTCTCTTTAGCTTGGAGGAGACTGAGGGGTGACCTCATCAATGTTTACAAATATGTAAAGGGTGGGTGTCAGGATGATGGAGCTAGTTTTTTTTCAGTGATATTCAGTGATAGGACAAGGGGCAATGGGTGTAAACTGGAGCATAAGAGGTTCCCTGTTAACATCAGGAAGAACTTCTTTATTGTAAGAGTGACAGAGCACTGAATCAGGTTGCTCCTGTCTCCTATGTTGGAGATATTCAAGTCCCGCCTGGACAAGTTCCTGTGTGATGTACTCTAGGTTACCCTGCTCTTGCAGGGGGTTTGGGCTAGATGGTCTTTTGAGGTCCCTTCCAACCCTTGGGATTCTGTGATTCTGTGTAAGGTATAACACAAATCACTACTGCTACCACCAATAATAATAATGATGATAAAGGAAATAACAAGGGAAGAGAATACAACACCTCACCACCTGCCAACCGATAACTCACCCCACCCAGCCTGACCAAATACTGATCGATACCTAGTCCAACCCCACAGCGAACTAGCCCATCTGGGTAACTCTCAGTTACATCCCGGGCATGACGTGCTGTGGTATGGAATACTTCTTTGGTCAGTTTTGGTCAGGTGCCCTGTCTCTGCTTTCTCCTGGCTTCTCCTCCTACCTGGCAGAGCATGAGACCCAGAAAGTTCTTGGTCAGACCAAACATTTGAGCAGCAATTAAAACCACCGGTGTTATCAGCGCTGTTCACAGGCTGAAACTCAAAACCATAGCACTGTACCAGCTACTAAGAAGAAAAAATGACTGCTACTGCTGAACCCAGGACAGCATCTACCCCTTATTCCATACCATTCACGTCATGCTCAGATCCCACATTTCTACCTTGCCAGGTTATCAAATAACTCATCCTATATATAATAGACCCTAGATGCTTTGGTTATGCTCTAGAGAGTAAGAACTAAGGTTAGCATGTGACAGAGAACAGGGACTTCAAGTAACACAGTAGCCTGTGCTAGCATAAAGGCAAACTTCTTAGACTGAGATATTCCTATAGATAACTATTCCACAAACACAAAACAGAAAGATTCAGTAAAACCTCAGATAATCTGCAACAGCGATATACTGGCTGACCTCCTCGCCCTTCCAACCCTTGCAGTGATTCAAGGAGGGGCGTTCACACCAGACTCTCCTGGCAACAGGGCAAACCAAGAGGCTGTCTGCCTCTTGGCTGCGGTGTGGGCTGGGAGTTCCTGCTCTAAGAGCTTCGTCCTTTTGGCTGTGACACTGCAGCCACTTCCTCATGATGGGCTTTTCAGTGCAGGCAGTGGCACAGGGGAGCAGAGCAGCAGAATGGCTCAGCCTGGGCTAGAGCGAGCAGCCATGGCCCTTACATGGGTAGCACCATGGAACACCGATATGGCAGGAAGTGTCTGGTGAGTGCTCTGAAGCAGGCAGGTGGCCATGCTGTGCTCTGGGAGTATCTGGCAGGGTCCGGCAGGTGGGAACACCCCAAACACATGTAAGCCAAAGAAGCTGTGCCTGGCAGTGCTCAAGGAGGAAAATGTGCCATGCTTTTGTCTACTGGCATTGGTGCCAGTCCTGTTGTAGGGCAGTCTGGGGCTGATGCCGTTCGCAGGCAGCAGCAGGGTCGGGCCTGTGACTGCATCGCATATCTCTGCTGTTCCTGGTGATTGCCTGGGATGAGGTGTTGTTGTTTCTGGTTGTGTTGAGTGTGCTGCATGTTACCTGACATTAGCAGGATGTGAAGCACAGCCTGCAGGTGCCTCAGTCGCACTCCAGGGCAGGGTGGCAGGGAAGTGCTGTGTCAGCCAGACCTCAGTCCCAGGATTGCTCAATGGTGTTTGGTGCCTGAAATGCTCTTCCCTGAGCAGAGGGGTTTTGGCAGGCTGTACATTCTCACCTGCTCTATGGGGGAGGAATGTGTTTTTTCCAGGTGAGCCCTGAGCTCTTCAGTTGCTGCTTCTGCCTCCCCATATAAGTCCTGGGCAGCTTCTGCCAAAAGCAAGGGGCAGGAGGGAGGGAAGGGTTGCCCTTGCCCTGGACAGGGGCAGGTATCTTCCACGAGTTATGTGGGGCCATGCTGTGCACCCCAGGAGCTCTGACTGAGCAGTTTTGCTCACCTTTCACAAGTACAGAGGAGATGGCCACACTGCCATGCCCATACCTGCCTGCCTGCTGCAGGAGATCTGTCCTTGGGAATAAAACTAGAAGAAACCCCTCTGTGCAGAGAGAGGCACTTGGCATGGATTTAATCCCTGAGGGAAGAGTGAGGGCTCCCTGCTGCTCATAGCTCCTTGTTGAGGACAGCTCTGCCTGCAACTGCCTCGGAGTACAGGTCTGGCAGATGGACACCTCAGCTCTTTACAGCTCCAGGTAATTTCATCTCCAGTCATGGATGTTCCTGCTAATAGTCACTCCTTCCTGTTACAGGTCAGCTTGGCTCTCCCTCGTGGAGGCTACAGAGAGCAGATGCTGTCTGGTTCAACGTGTGCTAGGTGTGCAGTCCTGGCTGACGAATGTAACAGCTCCAGCTGTAGGGCAGGTCCAATGACTGGGCGCTCCAGATAAGAAATGTTCTTGCTTTCTTACAGCTCCAGCTGACAGACTGTTCAGCATGTTACTGCTCAGGGGATTTGAAGGCCTAGGTAATTGCAATTCCTGCTCATTCAACTTCCTGCTTCCCTCGACTAACACTGATTTCTTATATAAGCTGTAACTCAAATGAACGTAGTCTTTAGATGTGTCTTTAGAGACATCTCTGTAGAGTTCAAGAGCTGAGCTATCTACTACAGTACTGGCATGGAGCTATGAAAGGCTCGTGTCCTGCATGGCAGAGGCTGTAAGGTGCACACCTCCTAACAAGGGACTACTACTGTCACATAGAAATGTACAGAAGCAATAACTGCTACTACTCAGAAAGAATGACACAAGCCTGTCTTCATTTATTTTTTGTATTTCAAAATAATTTCTTACATTTATTTGACCAAGTGTTTTGTTTCTAAATATTGATTAAATACCAATTTTGAAAAAAGAACTGGGTTTAGCTTCACACTCATATTGATTTCCCTAACTTGTTCTCCCTGACAATCTTTCCATCCAGAACTACAATATGTTACATATGAACTAAGCTTTACATTGCTGAGCAGGTCTAAAGTATTACCATAAAACAACAGATTTTCTGTCTTCTGTCACTGAACAAACAAACATTCCTGTATTGTATCGTGGAAAAGTTTTGCAGAAAACTCTTCTTAGGTATAAAGAGGGCTACTAAAAAATAAGCAAATGGCTTCAGAACCAGTCTGAATGTGTCTGATTTCTTCACAATCTGTCTGCAGGGGTTGTTTTATTTTTAAAGGCATACTAATTTAAGTAATGTATTTTATAGGATTTTATACCTATTGCCTTTCCCTTGTAAATAAACTTCTCCTGCCTGACTAGTCTATGGTCTACTTGATCACTGTAGGGGTGAATTAGTTTCTCCCATTTTGAAGAAAATCCTGCAACTTTGAAACCAGCTACTCCAACAACTCACTTGTATCTCTAAAATCCAAGTCCCACACAGTGTCACACCAACACCCTCTCTGTGTTGTTCAGACTACTGCATAGGCTGGTGTGGCATGAGGAAGGTCTGCGTTGCCGAGCCTAAGGTCGTACCCTAACCCCGAGGTCGGGAGGAGGGCAGCCTAAGCCAGCCTAAGGTCGTCGGAAAAAAAAGTGGGTACCCTAACCCCGAGGTTCGGAGGTGGGCAGCCTAAGCCAGCCTAAGGTCGTCGGAAAATAGTGGGTACCCTAAACCCGAGGTCGGGAGGAGGGCAGACTAAGCCAGCCTAAGGTCGTCGGAAAAAAAAGTGAGTACCCTAACCCCGAGGTCAGGAGGAGGGCAGCCTAAGCCAGCCTAAGGTCGTCGGAAAATAGTGGGTACCCTAAACCCGAGGTCGGGAGGAGGGCAGCCTAAGCCAGCCTAAGGTCGTCGGAAAAAAAAGTGAGTACCCTGACCCCGAGGTCAGGAGGAGGGCAGCCTAAGACACCCTAAGGTCGTCGGAAAAAAAAAGAAGTGGGTACCCTAACCCCGAGGTCGGGAGGAGGGCAGCCTAAGCCAGCCTAAGGTCGTCAGAAAAAAAAGTGGGTACCCTAACCCCGAGGTCAGGAAGAGGGCAGCCTAAGCCAGCCTAAGGTCGTCAGAAAAATAAGTGGTTACCATAACCCCGAGGTCGGGAGGAGGGCAGCCTAAGGTCGTCGGAAAAAAAAGTGGGTACCGTAACCCTGAGGTCGGGAGGAGGGCAGCCTAAGCCAGCCTAAGGTCGTCGGAAAAAAAAGCGGGTACCCTAACCCCGAGGTCGGGAGGAGGGCAGCCTAAGGTCGTTGGAAAAAAAAGTGGGTACCCTAACCCCGAGGTCGGGAGGAGGGCAGCCTAAGGTCGTCGGAAAAAAAGGGGTTACCCTAATCCCGAGGTCGGGAGGAGGGCAGCCTAAGCCAGCCTAAGGTCCTCGGAAAAGAAAGTGGGTACCCTAACCCCGAGGTCGGGAGGAGGGCAGCATAAGCCAGCCTAAGGTCGACGGAAATAAAAGAGGGTACCCTAACCCCGAGGTCGGGAGGAGGGCAGCCTAAGCCAGCCTAAGGTCGTCAGAAAAAATAGTGGGAACCCTAACCCCGAGGTCGGGAGGAGGGCAGCCTAAGCCAGCCTAAGGTCGTAGGAAATAAAAGTGGGTACTCTAACCCCGAGGTCGGGAGGAGGGCAGCCTAAGCCAGCCTAAGGTCGTCGGAAAAAAAAGTGGGTACCCTAAACCCGAGGTTGGGAGGAGGTCAGCATAAGCCAGCCTAAGGTCGTCGGAAAAAGAAGTGGGTACCCTAACCCCGAGGTCGGGAGGAGGGCAGCCTAAGGTCGTCGGAAAAAAAAGTGGGTACCCTAACCCCGAGGTCGGGAGGAGGGCAGCCTAAGGTCGTCGGAAAAAAAAGTGGGTACCTAACCCCGAGGTCGGGAGGAGGGCAGCCTATGCCAGCCTAAGGTCGTCGGAAAAAAAAAGAAGTGGGTACCCTAACCCCGAGTTCGGGAGGAGGGCAGCCTAAGACAGCCTAAGGTCGTCGGAAAAAAAAAGAAGTGGGTACCCTAATCCCGAGGTCAGGAGGAGGGCAGCCTAAGCCAGCCTAAGGTCGTCGGAAAAAAAAAGAAGTGGGTACCCTAACCCCGAGGTGGGGAGGAGGGCAGACTAAGCCAGACTAAGGTCGTCGGAAAAAAAAAAAAGTGGGTACCCTAACCCCGAGGTCGGGAGGAGGGCAGCCTAAGCCAGCCTAAGGTCGTCGGAAAAAAAAGAAGTGCGCACCCTAACCTGGAGTTCGGGAGGAGGGCAGCCTAAGCCACCCTAAGGTCGTCGGAAAAAAAAGCGGGTACCGTAACCCTGAGGTCGGTAGGAGGGCAGCCTAAGGTCGTCGGAAACAAAAGTGGGTACCGTAACCCCGAGGTCGGGAGGAGGGCAGCCTAAGGTCGTCGGAAATAAAAGTGGGTACCGTAACCTTGAGGTCGGGAGGAGGGCAGCCTAAGCCAGCATGAGGTCGTAGGAAAAAAAAGTGTGTACCCTAAACCAGAGGTCGGGAGGAGGGCAGCCTGAGGTCGTCGGAAAAAAAGTGGGTACCCGAAAAACCGAGGTCGGGAGGAGGGCAGCCTAAGCCAGCCTAAGGTCGTCGGAAAAAAAAAGAAGTGGGTACCCTAACCCCGAGGTCGGGAGGAGGGCAGCCTAAGGTCGTCGGAAAAAAAAAGAAGTGGGTACCCTAACCCCGAGGTCGGGAGGAATGCAGCCTAAGCCAGCCTAAGGTCGTCGGAAAAAAAAGTGCGTACCCTAACCCCGAGGTCGGGAGGAGGGCAGCCTAAGACAGCCTAAGTTCGTCGGACAAAAAAGTGGGTACCCTAACCCCGAGGTCGGGAGGAGGGCAGCCTAAGCCAGCCTAAGGTCGTCGGAAAAAAAAAGAAGTGGGTACCCTAACCCCGAGGTCGGGAGGAGGGCAGCCTATGCCAGCCTAAGGTCGTCGGAAAAAAAAGTGAGTACCATAACCCCGAGTTCGGGAGGAGGGCAGCCTAAGCCAGCCTAAGGTCGTCGGAAAAAAAAGTGGGTACCCTAACCCCGAGGTCAGGAGGAGGGGAGCATAATGCAGCCTAAGTTCGTCGGACAAAAAAGTGGGTACCCTAACCCCGAGGTCGGGAGGAGGGCAGCCTAAGCCAGCCTAAGGTCGTCGGAAAAAAAAAGAAGTGGGTACCGTAACCCCGAGGTCGGGAGGAGGGCAGCCTAAGCCAGCCTAAGGTCCTCGGAAAAAAAAAGAAGTGGGTACCCTAACCCCGAGGTCGGGAGGAGGGCAGCCTAAGCCAGCCTAAGGTCGTCGGAAAAAAAAAGAAGTGGGTACCCTAACCCCGAGGTCAAGAGGAGGGCAGCCTAAGCCAGCCTAAAATCGTCGGAAAAAAAAAGAAGTGGGTACCCTAACCCCGAGGTCGGGAGGAGGGCAGCCTAAGCCAGCCTAAGGTCGTCGGAAAAAAAAGTGAGTACCCTAACCCCGAGTTCAGGAGGAGGGCAGCCTAAGCCAGCCTAAGGTCGTCGGAAAAAAAAGTGGGTACCCTAACCCCGAGGTCAGGAGGAGGGCAGCATAATGCAGCCTAAGTTCGTCGGACAAAAAAGTGGGTACCCTAACCCCGAGGTCGGGAGGAGGGCAGCCTAAGCCAGCCTAAGGTCGTCGGAAAAAAAAAGAAGTGGGTACCCTAACCCCGAGGTCGGGAGGAGGGCAGCCTAAGCCAGCCTAAGGTCGTCGGAAAAAAAAAGAAGTGGGTACCCTAACCCCGAGGTCGGGAGGAGGGCAGCCTAAGCCAGCCTAAGGTCGTCGGAAAAAAAAAGTGTGTACCCTAATCCCGAGGTCGGGAGGAGGGCAGCCTAAGGTTGTCGGAAAAAAAAGTGGGTACCCTAACCCCAAGGTCAGTAGGAGGACAGCCTAAGCCAGCCTAACGTCGTCGGAAAAAAAAGTGGTTACCCCAACCCCGAGGTCGGGAGGAGGGCAGCCTAAGCCAGCCTCAGGTCGTCGGAAAAAAAAGTGGGTACCCTATCCCCGAGGTCAGGAGGAGGGCAGGATAAGGTCGTCGGAAAAAAAAGCGGGTACCCTAACCCCGAGGTCGGGAGGAGGGCAGCCTAAGCCACCCTAAGGTCGTCGGGAAAAAAAAGAAGTGGGCACCCTAAACCCGAGGTCGGGAGGAGGGCAGCCTAAGCCAGCCTAAGGTCGTCGGAAAAAAAATTATGTACCCTAAACCCGAGGTCGGGAGGAGGGCAGCCTAAGCCAAGCCAGCCTAAAATCTTCGGAAAAAAAATGTGGGTACCCTAACCCTGAGGTCGGGAGGAGGGCAGCCTAAGCCAGCCTAAGGTCGTCGGAAAAAAAAAGTGGGTACCCTAACCACGAGGTCGGGAGGAGCGCAGCCTAAGCCAGCCTAAGGTTGTCGGAAAAAAAAAAGAAGTGGGTACCCTAACCCCGAGGTCGGGAGGAGGGCAGCCTAAGCCAGCCTAAGGTCGTCGGAAAAAAAAGTGTGTACCATAACCCCGAGGTCGGGGGGAGGGCAGCCTAAGCCAGCCTAAGGTCGTCGGAAAAATGTAGGTACCCTAACCCCGAGGTCGAGAGGAGGGCAGCCTAAGCCAGCCTAAGATCGTCGGAAAAAAAAACGGGTACCCTAACCCCGAGGTCAGGAGGAGGGCAGCCTAAGCCAGCCTAAGGTCGTCGGAAAAAAAAGTGGGTAGCCTAACCCCGAGGTCCGGAGGATGGCAGCCTAAGCCAGCCTAAGTTCTTCGGAAAAAAAAGTGGGTACCCTAACACCGAGGTCGGGAGGAGGGCAGCCTAAGCCAGCCTAAGGTCGTTGGAAAAATGTGGGTACCCTAAAACCGAAGTCGGGAGGACGGCAGCCTAAGCCAGCCTAACGTCGTCGGAAAAATAAGTGGGTACCCTAACCCCGAGGTCGGGAGGAGGGCAGCCTAAGCCAGCCTAAGGTCGTAGGAAAAAAAAGTGGGTGCCCTAACCCAAAGGTCGGGAGGAGGGCAGCCTAAGCCAGCCTAAGGTCGTCGGAAAAAAATGTGGGTACCCTGACCCCGAGGTCGGGAGGAGGGCAGCCTAAGCCATCGTAAGGTTTTCGGAAAAAAAAGTGGGTACCCTAACCCCGAGGTCGGGAGGAGGGCAGCCTAAGGTGTTCGGAAAAAAAAGGGGTTACCCTAATCCCGAGGTCGGGAGGAGGGCAGCCTAAGCCAGCCTAAGGTCGTCGGAAAAAAAAGTGGGTACCCTGACCCCGAGGTCGGGAGGAGGGCAGCCTAAGCCATCCTAAGGTTTTCGGAAAAAAAAGTGGGTACCCTAACCGCGAGGTCGGGAGGAGGGCAGCCTAAGGTCGTCGGAAAAAAAGGGGTTACCCTAACCCCGAGGTCGGGAGGAGGGCAGCCTAAGCCAGCCTAAGGTCCTCGGAAAAGAAAGTGGGTACCCTAACCCCGAGGTCGGGAGGAGGGCAGCATAAGCCAGCCTAAGGTCGTCGGAAATAAAAGTGGGTACCCTAACCTCGAGGTCGGGAGGAGGGCAGCCTAAGGTTGTCGAAAAAAAAAGTGGGTACCCTAACCCCGAGGTCGGGAGGAGGGCAGCCTAAGCCAGCCTAAGGTCGTCGGAAAAGAAAGTGGGTACCCTAACCCCGAGGTCGGGAGGAGGGCAGCCTAAGCCAGCCTAAGGTCGTCGGAAAAAAAAAGAAGTGGGTACCCTAACCCCGAGGTCGGTAGGAGGGCAGCCTAAGGTCGTAGGAAAAAAAAGTGGGTACCCTAACCCCGAGGTCGGGAGGAGGGCAGCCTAAGCCAGCCTAAGGTCGTAGGAAAAAAAAGTGGGTACCCTAACCCCGAGGTCGGGAGGAGGGCAGCCTAAGCCAGCCTAAGGTCGTCGGAAAAAATAGTGAGAACCCTAACCCCGAGGTCGGGAGGAGGGCAGCCTAAGCCAGCCTAAGGTCATCGGAAAAAAAGTGGGTACCCTAACCCTGAGGTCGGGACGAGGGCAGCCTCAACCAGCCTAAGGTCATCGGAAAAAAAAGTGGGTACCCTAACCCCGAGGTGGGGAGGAGGGCAGCATAAGCCAGCCTAAGGTCGTCGGAAAAAGAAGTGGGTACCCTAACCCCGAGGTCGGGAGGAGGGCAGCCTAAGGTCGTCGGAAAAAAAAGTGGGTACCCTAACCCCGAGGTCGGGAGGAGGGCAGCCTAAGGTCGTCGGAAAAAAAAGTGGGTACCCTAACCCCGAGGTCGGGAGGAGGGCAGCCTATGCCAGCCTAAGGTCGTCGGAAAAAAAAAAGAAGTGGGTACCCTAACCCCGAGTTCGGGAGGAGGGCAGCCTAAGACAGCCTAAGGTCGTCGGAAAAAAAAAAGAAGTGGGTACCCTAATCCCGAGGTCGGGAGGAGGGCAGCCTAAGCCAGCCTAAGGTCGTCGGAAAAAAAAAGAAGTGGGTACCCTAACCCCGAGGTCGGGAGGAGGGCAGCCTAAGCCAGGCTAAGGTCGTCGGAAAAAAAAGAAGTGGGTACCCTAACCCCGAGGTCAGGAGGAGGGCAGCCTAAGCCAGCCTAAGGTCGTCGGAAAAAAAAGCGGGTACCGTAACCCTGAGGTCGGTAGGAGGGCAGCCTAAGGTCGTCGGAAACAAAAGTGGGTACCGTAACCTTGAGGTCGGGAGGAGGGCAGCCTAAGCCAGCGTGAGGTCGTAGGAAATAAAAGTGTGTACCCTAAACCCGAGGTCGGGAGGAGGGCAGCCTGAGGTCGTCGGAAAAAAAGTGGGTACCCTAACCCCGAGGTCGGGAGGAGGGCAGCCTAAGCCAGCCTAAGGTCGTCGGAAAAAAAAGAAGTGGGTACCCTAACCCCGAGGTCGGGAGGAGGGCAGCCTAAGGTCGTCGGAAAAAAAAGTGGGTACCCTAACCCCGAGGTCGGGAGGAATGCAGCCTAAGCCAGCCTAAGGTCGTCGGAAAAAAAAGTGGGTACCCTAACCCCGAGGTCAGGAGGAGGGCAGCCTAATCCAGCCTAAGTTCGTCGGACAAAAAAGTGGGTACCCTAACCCCGAGGTCGGGAGGAGGGCAGCCTAAGCCAGCCTAAGGTCGTCGGAAAAAAAAAGAAGTGGGTACCCTAACCCCGAGCTCGGGAGGAGGGCAGCCTAAGCCAGCCTAAGGTCGTCGGAAAAAAAAGTGGGTACCCTAACCCCGAGGTCGGGAGGAATGCAGCCTAAGCTACCTAAGGTCGTCGGAAAAAAAAAGTGTGTACCCTAATCCCGAGGTCGGGAGGAGGGCAGCCTAAGGTTGTCGGAAAAAAAAGTGGGTACCCTAACCCCAAGGTCAGCAGGAGGACAGCCTAAGCCAGCCTAACGTCGTCGGAAAAAAAAGTGGTTACCCCAACCCCGAGGTCGGGAGGAGGGCAGCCTAAGCCAGCCTAAGGTCGTCGGAAAAAAAAGTGGGTACCCTAACCCCGAGGTCAGGAGGAGGGCAGCCTAAGGTCGTCGGAAAAAAAGGCGGGTACCCTAACCCCGAGGTTGGGAGGAGGGCAGCCTAAGCCAGCATAAGTTCGTCGGGAAAAAAAAGAAGTGGGCACCCTAAACCCGAGGTCGGGAGGAGGGCAGCCTAAGCCAGCCTAAGGTCGTCGGAAAAAAAATTGTGTACCCTAAACCCGAGGTCGGGAGGAGGGCAGCCTAAGCCAAGCCAGCCTAAAATCTTCGGAAAAAATATGTGGGTACCCTAACCCTGAGGTCGGGAGGAGGGCAGCCTAAGCGAGCCTAAGGTCGTCGGAAAAAAAAGTTTGTACCCTAACCCCGAGGTCGGGAGGAGCACAGCCTAAGCCAGCCTAAGGTTTTCGGAAAAAAAAAAGAAGTGGGTACCCTAACCCCGAGGTCGAGAGGAGGGCAGCCTAAGCCAGCCTAAGGTCGTCGGAAAAAAAAAGTGGGTACCCTAACCCCGAGGTCGGGTGGAGGGCAGACTAAGCCAGCCTAAGGTCGTCGGAAAATAGTGGGTACCCTAAACCCGAGGTCGGGACGAGGGCAGCCTAAGCCAGCCTACGTTCGTCGAAAAAAAAGTGGGTACCCTAACCCCAAGGACGGGAGGAGGGCAGCCTAAGCCAGCCGAAGGTCGTCGGAAAAAAAAGTGGGTACCCTAACCCCGAGGTCGGGAGGAGGGCAGCCTAAGCGAGCCGAAGGTCGTCGGAAAAAAAAGTGGTTACCATAACCCCGAGGTCGGGAGGAGGGCAGCCTAAGCGAACCTAAAGTCGCTGGAAAAAAAAGTGGGTACCCTAACCCCGAGGTGGGGAGGAGGGCAGCCTAAGCCAGCCTAAGGTCGTCGGAAAATAAATTAGGTACCCTAACCCCGAGGTCGGGAGGACAGCAGCCTAAGTTCGTCGGAAAAAAAAGTGGGTACCCTAACCCCGAGGTCGGGAGTAGGGTAGCCTAACGTCAGCGGAAAAAAAAGTGGGTACCCTAACCCCGATGTCGGGAGGAGGGCAGCCTATGCCACCCTAAGGTCGTCGGAAAAAAAAAAGAAGTGGGTACCCTAACCCTGAGGTCGAGAGGAGGGCAGCATAAGCCAGCCTAACGTCGTCGGAAAAAAAAGTGTGTACCCTAAACCCGAGGTCGGGAGGAGGGCAGCCTAAGCCAGCCTAAGGTCGTTGGACAAATGTGGGTACCCTAACCCCAAGGTCGGGAGGAGGGCGGCCTGAGCCAGCCGAAGGTCGTCGGAAAAAAAAGTGGGTACCCTAACCCCGAGGTCGGGAGTAGGGCAGACTAAGCCAGGCTAAGGTAATCGGAAGCAAAACGTGGGTACCATAACCCCGAGGTTGGGAGGAGGGCAGCCTAAGCCAGCCTAAGCTCGTCGGAAAAAAAAGCGGGTACCCTAACCCCGAGGTCGGGAGGAGGGCAGCCTAAGCCATCCTAAGGTCGTCGGAAAAAAAAAGAAGTTGGTACCCTAACCCCGAAGTCGGGAGGAGGGCAGCCTAAGCCAGCCTTAGGTCGTCGGAAAAAAAAGTGGGTACCCTAACCCCGAGGTCGGGAGGAGGGCAGCCTAAGCCAGCCGAAGGTCGTCGGAAAAAAAAGTGGTTACCCTAACCCCGAGGTCGGGAGGAGGGCAGCCTAAGCGAACCTAAAGTCGCTGGAAAAAAAAGTGGGTACCCTAACCCCGAGGTGGGGAGGAGGGCAGCCTAAGCCAGCCTAAGGTCGTCGGAAAATAAATTAGGTACCCTAACCCCGAGGTCGGGAGGACAGCAGCCTAAGTTCGTCGGAAAAAAAAGTGGGTACCCTAACCCCGAGGTCGGGAGTAGGGTAGCCTAACGTCAGCGGAAAAAAAAGTGGGTACCCTAACCCCGATGTCGGGAGGAGGGCAGCCTATGCCACCCTAAGGTCGTCGGAAAAAAAAAAGAAGTGGGTACCCTAACCCTGAGGTCGAGAGGAGGGCAGCATAAGCCAGCCTAACGTCGTCGGAAAAAAAAAGTGTGTACCCTAAACCCGAGGTCGGGAGGAGGGCAGCCTAAGCCAGCCTAAGGTCGTTGGACAAATGTGGGTACCCTAACCCCAAGGTCGGGAGGAGGGCGGCCTGAGCCAGCCGAAGGTCGTCGGAAAAAAAAGTGGGTACCCTAACCCCGAGGTCGGGAGTAGGGCAGACTAAGCCAGGCTAAGGTCATCGGAAGCAAAACGTGGGTACCATAACCCCGAGGTTGGGAGGAGGGCAGCCTAAGCCAGCCTAAGCTCGTCGGAAAAAAAAAGCGGGTACCCTAACCCCGAGGTCGGGAGGAGGGCAGCCTAAGCCATCCTAAGGTCGTCGGAAAAAAAAAGAAGTTGGTACCCTAACCCCGAAGTCGGGAGGAGGGCAGCCTAAGCCAGCCTTAGGTCGTCGGAAAAAAAAGTGGGTACCCTAACCCCGAGGTCGGGAGGAGGGCAGCCTAAGCCAGCCTAAGGTCGTCGGAAAAAAAAAAGAAGTGGGTACCCTAACCCCGAGGTCGGGAGGAGGGCAGCCTAAGCCAGCCTAAGGTCGTCGGAAAAAAAAGTGGGTACCATAACCCCGAGGTCGGGAGGAGGGCAGCCTAAGGTCTTCGGAAAAAAAAGTGGGTACCCTAACCCCGAGGTCGGGAGGAGGGTAGCCTAACGTCAGCGGACAAAAAACTGGGTACCCTAACCCCGAGGTCGGGAGGAGGGCAGCCTAAGCCAGCCTAAGGTCGTCGGAAAAAAAAAGAAGTGGGTACCCTAACCCCGAGGTCGGGTGGAGGGCAGACTAAGCCAGCCTAAGGTCATCGGAAAATAGTGGGTACCCTAAACCTGAGGTCGGGAGGAGGGCAGCCTAAGCCACCCTAAGGTCGTCGGAAAAAAAAAGAAGTAGGTACCCTAACCCAGAGGTCGGGAGGAGGGCAGCCTAAGCCAGGCTACGTTCGTCGGAAAAAAAAGTGGGTACCCTAACCCCGAGGTCGGGAGGAGGGCAGCCTAAGCCAGCCGAAGGCCGTCGGAAAAAAAAGTGGGTACCCTCACCCCGAGGTCGGGAGGAGGGCAGCCTAAGCCAGCCTAAGGTCGTCGGAAAAATATGTGGTTACCCTAACCCCGAGGTCGGGAGGAGGGCAGCCTAAGCGAACCTAAAGTCGCTGGAAAAAAAAGTGGGTACCCTAACCCCGAGGTCGGGAGAAGGGCAGCCTAAGCCAGCCTAAGGTCGTCGGAAAAGAAATTGGGTACCCTAACCCCGAGGTCGGGAGGAGGGCAGCCTAAGGTCGTCGGAAATAAAAGTGGGTACCCTAACTCCGAGGTCGGGAGGACGGCAGCCTAAGGTCGTCGGAAAAAAAAGTGGGTACCCTAACCCCGAGGTCGGGAGGAGGGCAGCCTATGCCACCCTAAGGTCATCGGAAAAAAAAAAGAAGTGGGTACCCTAACACTGACGTCGGGAGGAGGGCAGCATAAGCCAGCCTAACGTCATCGGAAAAAAAAGTGGGTACCCTAACCCCGAGGTCGGGAGGAGGGCAGCCTTAGCCAGCCTAAGGTCTTTGGACAAATGTGGGTACCCTTACCCCAAGGTCGGGAGGAGGGCAGCCTAAGCCATCCTAAGGTCGTCGGAAAAAAAATTGGGTACTCTAACTCCGAGGTCGGGAGGAGGGCAGCCTAAGCCAGCCTAATGTCGTCGGAAAAAAAAAGAAGTGGGTACCCTAACACCGAGGTCGGGAGGAGGGCAGCCTAAGCCAGCCTAAGGTCGTCGGAAAAAAAAAAGAAGTGGGTACCCTAACCCCGAGGTCGGGAGGAGGGCAGCCTTAGCCAGCCTAAGGTCTTCGGAAAAATACGTGGGTACCATAACCCCGAGGTTGGGAGGAGGGCAGCCTAAGCCAGCCTAAGGTCGTCGGAAAAAAAAGCGGGTACCCTAACCCCGAGGTCGGGAGGAGGGCAGCCTAAGCCAGCCTAAGGTCGTAGGAAAAAAAAGTGGGTGCCCTAACCCAAAGGTCGGGAGGAGGGCAGCCTAAGCCAGCCTAAGCTCGTCGGAAAAAAAAGTGGGTACCCTGACCCCGAGGTCGGGAGGAGGGCAGCCTAAGGTCGTCGGAAAAAAAGTGGTACCCTAACACCGAGGTCGGGAGGAGGGCAGCCTAAGCCAGCCTAAGGTCGTCAGAAAAAAAAGTGGGTACCCTAACCCCGAGGTCGGGTGGAGGGCAGACTAAGCCAGCCTAAGGTCGTCGGAAAATAGTGGGTACCCTAAACCCGAGGTCGGGACGAGTGCAGCCTAAGCCAGCCTAAGGTCGTCGGAAAAAAAAAGTGAGTACCCTAACCCCGAGGTCAGGAGGAGGGCAGCCTAAGCCAGCCTAAGGTCGTCGGAAAAAAACGTGGGTACCATAACCCCGAGGTTGGGAGGAGGGCAGCCTAAGCCAGCCTAAGGTCGCCGGAAAAAAAATTGGGTACTCTAACCCCGAGGTCGGGAGGAGGGCAGCCTAAGCCAGCCTAAGCTCGTCGGAAAAAAAAAGCGGGTACCCTAACCCCGAGGTCGGGAGGAGGGCAGCCTAAGCCAGCCTAAGGTCGTCGGAAAAGAAATTGGGTACCCTAACCCCGAGGTCGAGAGGAGGGCAGCCTAAGCCAGCCTAAGGTCGTCGGAAAAAAAAAGAAGTGGGTACCCTAACCCCGAGGCCGGGAGGAGGGCAGCCTAAGCCAGCCTAAGATCGTCGGAAAAAAAAGTGGGTACCCTAACCCCGAGGTCAGGAGTAGGGCAGCCTAAGCCAGCCTAACGTCGTCGGAAAAAAAAGTGGGTAGCCTAACCGCGAGGTCAGGAGCATGGCAGCCTAAGCCAGGCTACGTTCGTCGGAAAAAAAAGTGGGTACCCTAACCCCGAGGTCGGGAGGAGGGCAGCCTAAACCAGCCTAAGGTCGTTGGAAAAATGTGGGTACCCTAACCCCGAGGTCGGGAGGACGGCAGCCTAAGCCAGCCTAACGTCGTGGGAAAAATAAGTGGGTACCCTAACCCCGAGGTCGGGAGGAGGGCAGCCTAAGCCAGCCTAAGGTCGTAGGAAAAAAAAGTGGGTGCCCTAACCCAAAGGGCGGGAGGAGGGCAGCCTAAGCCAGCCTAAGGTCGTCGGAAAAAAAAGTGGGTACCCTGATCCCGAGGTCGGGAGGAGGGCAGCCTAAGGTCGTCGGAAAAAAAGTGGTACCCTAACACCGAGGTCGGGAGGAGGGCAGCCTAAGCCAGCCTAAGGTCGTCGGAAAAAAAAGTGGGTACCCTAACTCCGAGGTCGGGTGGAGGGCAGACTAAGCCAGCCTAAGGTGGTCGGAAAATAGTGGGTACCCTAAACCCGAGGTCGGGACGAGGGCAGCCTAAGCCAGCCTAAGGTCGTCGGAAAAAAAAGTGAGTACCCTAACCCCGAGTTCAGGAGGAGGGCAGCCTAAGCCAGCCTAAGGTCGTCGGAAAAAAAAAGAAGTGGGTACCCTAACCCAGAGGTCGGGAGGAGGTCAGGCTAAGCCAGCCTAAGGTCGTCGGAAAAAAAAGTGGTTACCCTAACCCCGAGGTCGGGAGGAGGGCAGCCTAAGCGAACCTAAAGTCGCTGGAAAAAAAAGTGGGTACCCTAACACCGAGGTCGGGAGGAGGGCAGCCTAAGCCAGCCTAAGGTCGTTGGAAAAATGTGGGTACCCTAAAACCGAAGTCGGGAGGACGGCAGCCTAAGCCAGCCTAACGTCGTCGGAAAAATAAGTGGGTACCCTAACCCCGAGGTCGGGAGGAGGGCAGCCTAAGCCAGCCTAAGGTCGTAGGAAAAAAAAGTGGGTGCCCTAACCCAAAGGTCGGGAGGAGGGCAGCCTAAGCCAGCCTAAGGTCGTCGGAAAAAAAAGTGGGTACCCTGACCCCGAGGTCGGGAGGAGGGCAGCCTAAGCCATCGTAAGGTTTTCGGAAAAAAAAGTGGGTACCCTAACCCCGAGGTCGGGAGGAGGGCAGCCTAAGGTGTTCGGAAAAAAAGGGGTTACCCTAATCCCGAGGTCGGGAGGAGGGCAGCCTAAGCCAGCCTAAGGTCGTCGGAAAAAAAAGTGGGTACCCTGACCCCGAGGTCGGGAGGAGGGCAGCCTAAGCCATCCTAAGGTTTTCGGAAAAAAAAGTGGGTACCCTAACCGCGAGGTCGGGAGGAGGGCAGCCTAAGGTCGTCGGAAAAAAAGGGGTTACCCTAACCCCGAGGTCGGGAGGAGGGCAGCCTAAGCCAGCCTAAGGTCCTCGGAAAAGAAAGTGGGTACCCTAACCCCGAGGTCGGGAGGAGGGCAGCATAAGCCAGCCTAAGGTCGTCGGAAATAAAAGTGGGTACCCTAACCTCGAGGTCGGGAGGAGGGCAGCCTAAGGTTGTCGAAAAAAAAAGTGGGTACCCTAACCCCGAGGTCGGGAGGAGGGCAGCCTAAGCCAGCCTAAGGTTGTCGGAAAAGAAAGTGGGTACCCTAACCCCGAGGTCGGGAGGAGGGCAGCCTAAGCCAGCCTAAGGTCGTCGGAAAAAAAAAGAAGTGGGTACCCTAACCCCGAGGTCGGTAGGAGGGCAGCCTAAGGTCGTAGGAAAAAAAAGTGGGTACCCTAACCCCGAGGTCGGGAGGAGGGCAGCCTAAGCCAGCCTAAGGTCCTCGGAAAAGAAAGTGGGTACCCTAACCCCGAGGTCGGGAGGAGGGCAGCCTAAGCCAGCCTAAGGTCGTCGGAAAAAATAGTGAGAACCCTAACCCCGAGGTCGGGAGGAGGGCAGCCTAAGCCAGCCTAAGGTCATCGGAAAAAAAGTGGGTACCCTAACCCTGAGGTCGGGAGGAGGGCAGCCTCAACCAGCCTAAGGTCATCGGAAAAAAAAGTGGGTACCCTAACCCCGAGGTGGGGAGGAGGGCAGCATAAGCCAGCCTAAGGTCGTCGGAAAAAGAAGTGGGTACCCTAACCCCGAGGTCGGGAGGAGGGCAGCCTAAGGTCGTCGGAAAAAAAAGTGGGTACCCTAACCCCGAGGTCGGGAGGAGGGCAGCCTAAGGTCGTCGGAAAAAAAAGTGGGTACCCTAACCCCGAGGTCGGGAGGAGGGCAGCCTATGCCAGCCTAAGGTCGTCGGAAAAAAAAAGAAGTGGGTACCCTAACCCCGAGTTCGGGAGGAGGGCAGCCTAAGACAGCCTAAGGTCGTCGGAAAAAAAAAGAAGTGGGTACCCTAATCCCGAGGTCGGGAGGAGGGCAGCCTAAGCCAGCCTAAGGTCGTCGGAAAAAAAAAGAAGTGGGTACCCTAACCCCGAGGTCGGGAGGAGGGCAGCCTAAGCCAGGCTAAGGTCGTCGGAAAAAAAAGAAGTGGGTACCCTAACCCCGAGGTCAGGAGGAGGGCAGCCTAAGCCAGCCTAAGGTCGTCGGAAAAAAAAGCGGGTACCGTAACCCTGAGGTCGGTAGGAGGGCAGCCTAAGGTCGTCGGAAACAAAAGTGGGTACCGTAACCTTGAGGTCGGGAGGAGGGCAGCCTAAGCCAGCGTGAGGTCGTAGGAAATAAAAGTGTGTACCCTAAACCCGAGGTCGGGAGGAGGGCAGCCTGAGGTCGTCGGAAAAAAAGTGGGTACCCTAACCCCGAGGTCGGGAGGAGGGCAGCCTAAGCCAGCCTAAGGTCGTCGGAAAAAAAAGAAGTGGGTACCCTAACCCCGAGGTCGGGAGGAGGGCAGCCTAAGGTCGTCGGAAAAAAAAGTGGGTACCCTAACCCCGAGGTCGGGAGGAATGCAGCCTAAGCCAGCCTAAGGTCGTCGGAAAAAAAAGTGGGTACCCTAACCCCGAGGTCAGGAGGAGGGCAGCCTAATCCAGCCTAAGTTCGTCGGACAAAAAAGTGGGTACCCTAACCCCGAGGTCGGGAGGAGGGCAGCCTAAGCTAGCCTAAGGTCGTCGGAAAAAAAAAGAAGTGGGTACCCTAACCCCGAGCTCGGGAGGAGGGCAGCCTAAGCCAGCCTAAGGTCGTCGGAAAAAAAAGTGGGTACCCTAACCCCGAGGTCGGGAGGAATGCAGCCTAAGCTACCTAAGGTCGTCGGAAAAAAAAAGTGTGTACCCTAATCCCGAGGTCGGGAGGAGGGCAGCCTAAGGTTGTCGGAAAAAAAAGTGGGTACCCTAACCCCAAGGTCAGCAGGAGGACAGCCTAAGCCAGCCTAACGTCGTCGGAAAAAAAAAGTGGTTACCCCAACCCCGAGGTCGGGAGGAGGGCAGCCTAAGCCAGCCTAAGGTCGTCGGAAAAAAAAGTGGGTACCCTAACCCCGAGGTCAGGAGGAGGGCAGCCTAAGGTCGTCGGAAAAAAAAAGCGGGTACCCTAACCCCGAGGTTGGGAGGAGGGCAGCCTAAGCCAGCATAAGGTCGTCGGGAAAAAAAAGAAGTGGGCACCCTAAACCCGAGGTCGGGAGGAGGGCAGCCTAAGCCAGCCTAAGGTCGTCGGAAAAAAAATTGTGTACCCTAAACCCGAGGTCGGGAGGAGGGCAGCCTAAGCCAAGCCAGCCTAAAATCTTCGGAAAAAATATGTGGGTACCCTAACCCTGAGGTCGGGAGGAGGGCAGCCTAAGCCAGCCTAAGGTCGTCGGAAAAAAAAGTTTGTACCCTAACCCCGAGGTCGGGAGGAGCACAGCCTAAGCCAGCCTAAGGTTTTCGGAAAAAAAAAAGAAGTGGGTACCCTAACCCCGAGGTCGAGAGGAGGGCAGCCTAAGCCAGCCTAAGGTCGTCGGAAAAAAAAGTGGGTACCCTAACCCCGAGGTCGGGTGGAGGGCAGACTAAGCCAGCCTAAGGTCGTCGGAAAATAGTGGGTACCCTAAACCCGAGGTCGGGACGAGGGCAGCCTAAGCCAGCCTACGTTCGTCGAAAAAAAAGTGGGTACCCTAACCCCAAGGACGGGAGGAGGGCAGCCTAAGCCAGCCGAAGGTCGTCGGAAAAAAAAGTGGGTACCCTAACCCCGAGGTCGGGAGGAGGGCAGCCTAAGCCAGCCGAAGGTCGTCGGAAAAAAAAGTGGTTACCCTAACCCCGAGGTCGGGAGGAGGGCAGCCTAAGCGAACCTAAAGTCGCTGGAAAAAAAAAGTGGGTACCCTAACCCCGAGGTGGGGAGGAGGGCAGCCTAAGCCAGCCTAAGGTCGTCGGAAAATAAATTAGGTACCCTAACCCCGAGGTCGGGAGGACAGCAGCCTAAGTTCGTCGGAAAAAAAAGTGGGTACCCTAACCCCGAGGTCGGGAGTAGGGTAGCCTAACGTCAGCGGAAAAAAAAGTGGGTACCCTAACCCCGATGTCGGGAGGAGGGCAGCCTATGCCACCCTAAGGTCGTCGGAAAAAAAAAAGAAGTGGGTACCCTAACCCTGAGGTCGAGAGGAGGGCAGCATAAGCCAGCCTAACGTCCTCGGAAAAAAAAGTGTGTACCCTAAACCCGAGGTCGGGAGGAGGGCAGCCTAAGCCAGCCTAAGGTCGTTGGACAAATGTGGGTACCCTAACCCCAAGGTCGGGAGGAGGGCGGCCTGAGCCAGCCGAAGGTCGTCGGAAAAAAAAGTGGGTACCCTAACCCCGAGGTCGGGAGTAGGGCAGACTAAGCCAGGCTAAGGTCATCGGAAGCAAAACGTGGGTACCCTAACCCCGAGGTTGGGAGGAGGGCAGCCTAAGCCAGCCTAAGGTCGTCGGAAAAAAACGTGGGTACCATAACCCCGAGGTTGGGAGGAGGGCAGCCTAAGCCAGCCTAAGGTCGCCGGAAAAAAAATTGGGTACTCTAACCCCGAGGTCGGGAGGAGGGCAGCCTAAGCCAGCCTAAGCTCGTCGGAAAAAAAAGCGGGTACCCTAACCCCGAGGTCGGGAGGAGGGCAGCCTAAGCCAGCCTAAGGTCGTCGGAAAAGAAATTGGGTACCCTAACCCCGAGGTCGAGAGGAGGGCAGCCTAAGCCAGCCTATGGTCGTCGGAAAAAAAAAGAAGTGGGTACCCTAACCCCGAGGCCGGGAGGAGGGCAGCCTAAGCCAGCCTAAGATCGTCGGAAAAAAAAGTGGGTACCCTAACCCCGAGGTCAGGAGTAGGGCAGCCTAAGCCAGCCTAACGTCGTCGGAAAAAAAAGTGGGTAGCCTAACCGCGAGGTCAGGAGCATGGCAGCCTAAGCCAGGCTACGTTCGTCGGAAAAAAAAGTGGGTACCCTAACCCCGAGGTCGGGAGGAGGGCAGCCTAAACCAGCCTAAGGTCGTTGGAAAAATGTGGGTACCCTAACCCCGAGGTCGGGAGGACGGCAGCCTAAGCCAGCCTAACGTCGTGGGAAAAATAAGTGGGTACCCTAACCCCGAGGTCGGGAGGAGGGCAGCCTAAGCCAGCCTAAGGTCGTCGGAAAAAAAAGTGGGTACCCTGATCCCGAGGTCGGGAGGAGGGCAGCCTAAGGTCGTCGGAAAAAAAGTGGTACCCTAACACCGAGGTCGGGAGGAGGGCAGCCTAAGCCAGCCTAAGGTCGTCGGAAAAAAAAAGTGGGTACCCTAACTCCGAGGTCGGGTGGAGGGCAGACTAAGCCAGCCTAAGGTCGTCGGAAAATAGTGGGTACCCTAAACCCGAGGTCGGGACGAGGGCAGCCTAAGCCAGCCTAAGGTCGTCGGAAAAAAAAGTGAGTACCCTAACCCCGAGTTCAGGAGGAGGGCAGCCTAAGCCAGCCTAAGGTCGTCGGAAAAAAAAAATAAGTGGGTACCCTAACCCAGAGGTCGGGAGGAGGTCAGGCTAAGCCAGCCTAAGGTCGTCGGAAAAAAAAGTGGTTACCCTAACCCCGAGGTCGGGAGGAGGGCAGCCTAAGCCAGCCTAAGGTCGTCGGAAAATAAATTAGGTGCCCTAACCCCGAGGTCGGGAGGAGGGCAGCCTAAGATCGTCGGAAATAAAAGTGGGTACCCTAACCCTGAGGTCGGGAGGACGGCAGCCTAAGGTCGTCGGAAAAAAAAGTGGGTACCCTAACCCCGAGGTCGGGAGAAGGGTAGCCTAACGTCAGCGGAAAAAAAACTGGGTACCCTAACCCCGAGGTCGGGAGGAGGGCAGCCTAAGCCAGCCTTAGGTCATCGGAAAAAAAAGTAAGTACCCTAACCCCGCGGTCAGGAGGAGGGCAGCCTTAGCCAGCCTAAGGTCGTCGGAAAATAGTGCGTACCCTAAACCCGAGGTCGGGAGGAGGGAAGCCTAAGCCAGCCTAAGGTCGTCGGAAAAAAAAGTGAGTACCCTAACCCCGAGTTCAGAAGGAGGGCAGCCTAAGCCAGCCTAAGGTCGTCGGAAAAAAAAAGAAGTGGGTACCCTAACCCAGAGGTCGGGAGGAGGGCAGCCTAAGCCAGCCTAAGGTCGTCGGAAAAAAAAAGAAGTGGGTACCCTAACCCCGAGGTCGGGAGGAGGGCAGCCTAAGCCAGCCTAATGTCGTCGGAAAAAAAAGTGGGTACCCTAACCCCGAGGTCGGGAGGAGGGCAGCCTAAGCCAGCCTAAGGTCGTCAGAAAAAAAAAGTGTGTACCCTAACCCCGAGGTCGGGAGGAGGGCAGCCTAAGGTTGTCGGAAAAAAAAGTGGGTACCCTAACCCCAAGGTCAGTAGGAGGACAGCCTAAGCCAGCATAAAGTCGTCGGAAAAAAAAAGTGGTTACCCTAACCCCGAGGTCGGGAGGAGGGCAGCCTAAGCCAGCCTAAGGTCGTCGGAAAAAAAAGCGGGTACCCTAACCCCGAGGTCGGGAGGAGGGCAGCCTAAGCAAGCCTAAGGTCGTCGGGAAAAAAAAAGAAGTGGGCACCCTAACCCCGAGGTCGGGAGGAGGGCAGCCTAAGCCAGCCTAAGGTCGTCGGAAAAAAAATTGGGTACCCTAAAGCCGAGGTCGGGAGGAGGGCAGCCTAAGCCAAGCCAGCCTAAAATCTTCGGAAAAAAATGTGGGTAACCTAACCCTGAGGTCGGGAGAAGGGCAGCCTAATCCAGCCTAAGGTCGTCGGAAAAAAAAAAGAAGTGGGTACCCTAACCCCGAGGTCGGGAGGAGGGCAGCCTAAGCCAGCCTAAGCTCGTCGGAAAAAAAAGCGGGTACCCTAACCCCGAGGTCGGGAGGAGGGCAGCCTAAGCCAGCCTAAGGTCGTCGGAAAAGAAATTGGGTACCCTAACCCCGAGGTCGAGAGGAGGGCAGCCTAAGCCAGCCTAAGGTCGTCGGAAAAAAAAAGAAGTGGGTACCCTAACCCCGAGGCCGGGAGGAGGGCAGCCTAAGCCAGCCTAAGATCGTCGGAAAAAAAAGTGGGTACCCTAACCCCGAGGTCAGGAGTAGGGCAGCCTAAGCCAGCCTAAGGTCGTCGGAAAAAAAAGTGGGTAGCCTAACCCCGAGGTCAGGAGCATGGCAGCCTAAGCCAGGCTACGTTCGTCGGAAAAAAAAGTGGGTACCCTAACCCCGAGGTCGGGAGGAGGGCAGCCTAAGCCAGCCTAAGGTCGTTGGAAAAATGTGGGTACCCTAACCCCGAGGTCGGGAGGACGGCAGCCTAAGCCAGCCTAACGTCGTGGGAAAAATAAGTGGGTACCCTAACCCCGAGGTCGGGAGGAGGGCAGCCTAAGCCAGCCTAAGGTCGTAGGAAAAAAAAGTGGGTGCCCTAACCCAAAGGGCGGGAGGAGGGCAGCCTAAGCCAGCCTAAGGTCGTCGGAAAAAAAAGTGGGTACCCTGACCCCAAGGTCGGGAGGAGGGCAGCCTAAGGTCGTCGGAAAAAAAGTGGTACCCTAACACCGAGGTCGGGAGGAGGGCAGCCTAAGCCAGCCTAAGGTCGTCGGAAAAAAAAAAGAAGTGGGTACCCTAACCCCGAGGTCGGGAGGAGGGCAGCCTAAGCCAGCCTAAGCTCGTCGGAAAAAAAAGCGGGTACCCTAACCCCGAGGTCTGGAGGAGGGCAGCCTAAGCCAGCCTAAGGTCGTCGGAAAAGAAATTGGGTACCCTAACCCCGAGGTCGAGAGGAGGGCAGCCTAAGCCAGCCTAAGGTCGTCGGAAAAAAAAAGAAGTGGGTACCCTAACCCCGATGTCGGGACGAGGGCAGCCTAAGCCAGCCTAAGGTCGTCGGAAAAAAAAGTGAGTACCCTAACCCCGAGGTCGGGAGGAGGGCAGCCTAAGCCAGCCTAAGGTTGTCGGAAAAAAAAAGAAGTGGGTACCCTAACCCAGAGGTCGGGAGGAGGTCAGGCTAAGCCAGCCTAAGGTCGTCGGAAAAAAAAGTGGTTACCCTAACCCCGAGGTCGGGAGGAGGGCAGCCTAAGCGAACCTAAAGTCGCTGGAAAAAAAAGTGGGTACCCTAACCCCGAGGTCGGGAGGAGGGCAGCCTAAGCCAGCCTAAGGTCGTCAGAAAAAAAAAGTGTGTACCCTAACCCCGAGGTCGGGAGGAGGGCAGCCTAAGGTTGTCGGAAAAAAAAGTGGGTACCCTAACCCCAAGGTCAGTAGGAGGACAGCCTAAGCCAGCCTAAAGTCGTCGGAAAAAAAAGTGGTTACCCTAACCCCGAGGTCGGGAGGAGGGCAGCCTAAGCCAGCCTAAGGTCGTCGGAAAAAAAAGTGGGTACCCTAACCCCGAGGTCAGGAGGAGGGCAGCCTAAGTTCGTCGGAAAAAAAAGCGGGTACCCTAACCCCGAGGTCGGGAGGAGGGCAGCCTAAGCAAGCCTAAGGTCGTCGGGAAAAAAAAGAAGTGGGCACCCTAACCCCGAGGTCGGGAGGAGGGCAGCCTTAGCCAGCCTAAGGTCGTCGGAAAAAAAATTGGGTACCCTAAAGCCGAGGTCGGGAGGAGGGCAGCCTAAGCCAAGCCAGCCTAAAATCTTCGGAAAAAAATGTGGGTAACCTAACCCTGAGGTCGGGAGAAGGGCAGCCTAATCCAGCCTAAGGTCGTCGGAAAAAAAAAAGAAGTGGGTACCCTAACCCCGAGGTCGGGAGGAGGGCAGCCTAAGCCAGCCTAAGCTCGTCGGAAAAAAAAGCGGGTACCCTAACCCCGAGGTCGGGAGGAGGGCAGCCTAAGCCAGCCTAAGGTCGTCGGAAAAGAAATTGGGTACCCTAACCCCGAGGTCGAGAGGAGGGCAGCCTAAGCCAGCCTAAGGTCGTCGGAAAAAAAAAGAAGTGGGTACCCTAACCCCGAGGTCAGGAGTAGGGCAGCCTAAGCCAGCCTAAGGTCGTCGGAAAAAAAAGTGGGTAGCCTAACCCCGAGGTCAGGAGCATGGCAGCCTAAGCCAGGCTACGTTCGTCGGAAAAAAAAGTGGGTACCCTAACCCCGAGGTCGGGAGGAGGGCAGCCTAAGCCAGCCTAAGGTCGTTGGAAAAATGTGGGTACCCTAACCCCGAGGTCGGGAGGACGGCAGCCTAAGCCAGCCTAACGTCGTCAGAAAAATAAGTGGGTACCCTAACCCCGAGGTCGGGAGGAGGGCAGCCTAAGCCAGCCTAAGGTCGTAGGAAAAAAAAGTGGGTGCCCTAACCCAAAGGGCGGGAGGAGGGCAGCCTAAGCCAGCCTAAGGTCGTCGGAAAAAAAAGTGGTACCCTGACCCCGAGGTCGAGAGGAGGGCAGCCTAAGCCAGCCTAAGGTCGTCGGAAAAAAAAGTGGGTACCCTAACCCCGAGGTTGGGTGGAGGGCAGACTAAGCCAGCCTAAGGTCGTCGGAAAATAGTGGGTACCCTAAACCCGAGGTCGGGACGAGGGCAGCCTAAGCCAGCCTAAGGTCGTCGGAAAAAAAAAGTGAGTACCCTAACCCCGAGTTCAGGAGGAGGGCAGCCTAAGCCAGCCTAAGGTCGTCGGAAAAAAAAAAAAGCGGGTACCCTAACCCCGAGGTCGGGAGGAGGGCAGCCTAAGCCAGCCTAAGGTCGTCGGAAAAGAAATTGGGTACCCTAACCCCGAGGTCGAGAGGAGGGCAGCCTAAGCCAGCCTAAGGTCGTCGGAAAAAAAAAGAAGTGGGTACCCTAACCCCGAGGTCGGGACGAGGGCAGCCTAAGCCAGCCTAAGGTCGTCGGAAAAAAAAAGTGAGTACCCTAACCCCGAGTTCAGGAGGAGGGCAGCCTAAGCCAGCCTAAGGTCGTCGGAAAAAAAAAGAAGTGGGTACCCTAACCCAGAGGTCGGGAGGAGGTCAGGCTAAGCCAGCCTAAGGTCGTCGGAAAAAAAAGTGGTTACCCTAACCCCGAGGTCGGGAGGAGGGCAGCCTAAGCGAACCTAAAGTCGCTGGAAAAAAAAGTGGGTACCCTAACCCCGAGGTCGGGAGGAGGGCAGCCTAAGCCAGCCTAAGGTCGTCAGAAAAAAAAAGTGTGTACCCTAACCCCGAGGTCGGGAGGAGGGCAGCCTAAGGTTGTCGGAAAAAAAAGTGGGTACCCTAACCCCAAGGTCAGTAGGAGGACAGCCTAAGCCAGCCTAAAGTCGTCGGAAAAAAAAGTGGTTACCCTAACCCCGAGGTCGGGAGGAGGGCAGCCTAAGCCAGCCTAAGGTCGTCGGAAAAAAAAGTGGGTACCCTAACCCCGAGGTCAGGAGGAGGGCAGCCTAAGGTCGTCGGAAAAAAAAGCGGGTACCCTAACCCCGAGGTCGGGAGGAGGGCAGCCTAAGCAAGCCTAAGGTCGTCGGGAAAAAAAAGAAGTGGGCACCCTAACCCCGAGGTCGGGAGGAGGGCAGCCTAAGCCAGCCTAAGGTCGTCGGAAAAAAAATTGGGTACCCTAAAGCCGAGGTCGGGAGGAGGGCAGCCTAAGCCAAGCCAGCCTAAAATCTTCGGAAAAAAATGTGGGTAACCTAACCCTGAGGTCGGGAGAAGGGCAGCCTAATCCAGCCTAAGGTCGTCGGAAAAAAACGTGGGTACCATAAGCCCGAGGTCGGGAGGAGGGCAGCCTAAGCCAGCCTAAGCTCGTCGGAAAAAAAAGCGGGTACCCTAACCCCGAGGTCGGGAGGAGGGCAGCCTAAGCCAGCCTAAGGTCGTCGGAAAAGAAATTGGGTACCCTAACCCCGAGGTCGAGAGGAGGGCAGCCTAAGCCAGCCTAAGGTCGTCGGAAAAAAAAAAGAAGTGGGTACCCTAACCCCGAGGCCGGGAGGAGGGCAGCCTAAGCCAGCCTAAGATCGTCGGAAAAAAAAGTGGGTACCCTAACCCCGAGGTCAGGAGTAGGGCAGCCTAAGCCAGCCTAAGGTCGTCGGAAAAAAAAGTGGGTAGCCTAACCCCGAGGTCAGGAGCATGGCAGCCTAAGCCAGGCTACGTTCGTCGGAAAAAAAAGTGGGTACCCTAACCCCGAGGTCGGGAGGAGGGCAGCCTAAGCCAGCCTAAGGTCGTTGGAAAAATGTGGGTACCCTAACCCCGAGGTCGGGAGGACGGCAGCCTAAGCCAGCCTAACGTCGTCAGAAAAATAAGTGGGTACCCTAACCCCGAGGTCGGGAGGAGGGCAGCCTAAGCCAGCCTAAGGTCGTAGGAAAAAAAAGTGGGTGCCCTAAACCAAAGGGCGGGAGGAGGGCAGCCTAAGCCAGCCTAAGGTCGTCGGAAAAAAAAGTGGGTACCCTGACCCCGAGGTCGGGAGGAGGGCAGCCTAAGGTCGTCGGAAAAAAAGTGGTACCTTAACACCGAGGTCGGGAGGAGGGCAGCCTAAGCCAGCCTAAGGTCGTCGGAAAAAAAAAGTGGGTACCCTAACCCCGAGGTTGGGTGGAGGGCAGACTAAGCCAGCCTAAGGTCGTCGGAAAATAGTGGGTACCCTAAACCCGAGGTAGGGACGAGGGCAGCCTAAGCCAGCCTAAGGTCGTCGGAAAAAAAAGTGAGTACCCTAACCCCGAGTTCAGGAGGAGGGCAGCCTAAGCCAGCCTAAGGTCGTCGGAAAAAAAAAGAAGTGGGTACCCTAACCCAGAGGTCGGGAGGAGGTCAGGCTAAGCCAGCCTAAGGTCGTCGGAAAAAAAAGTGGTTACCCTAACCCCGAGGTCGGGAGGAGGGCAGCCTAAGCGAACCCAGAGTCGCTGGAAAAAAAAGTGGGTACCCTAACCCCGAGGTCGGGAGGAGGGCAGCCTAAGCCAGCCTAAGGTCGTCGGAAAATAAATTAGGTACCCTAACCCCGAGGTCGGGAGGAGGGCAGCCTAAGATCGTCGGAAATAAAAGTGGGTACCCTAACCCTGAGGTCGGGAGTACGGCAGCCTAAGGTCGTCGGAAAAAAAAGTGGGTACCCTAACCCCGAGGTCGGGAGGAGGGTAGCCTAACGTCAGCGGAAAAAAAACTGGGTACCCTAACCCCGAGGTCGGGAGGAGGGCAGCCTAAGCCAGCCTTAGGTCATCGGAAAAAAAAGTAAGTACCCTAACCCCGCGGTCAGGAGGAGGGCAGCCTTAGCCAGCCTAAGGTCGTCGGAAAATAGTGCGTACCCTAAACCCGAGGTCGGGAAGAGGGAAGCCTAAGCCAGCCTAAGGTCGTCGGAAAAAAAAGTGAGTACCCTAACCCCGAGTTCAGAAGGACGGCAGCCTAAGCCAGCCTAAGGTCGTCGGAAAAATGTGGGTACCCTAACCCAGAGGTCGGGAGGAGGGCAGCCTAAGCCAGCCTAAGGTCGTCGGAAAAAAAAAGAAGTGGGTACCCTAACCCCGAGGTCGGGAGGAGGGAAGCCTAAGCCAGCCTAAGGTCGTCAGAAAAAAAAAGTGTGTACCCTAATCCCGAGGTCGGGAGGAGGGCAGCCTAAGGTTGTCGGAAAAAAAAGTGGGTACCCTAACCCCAAGGTCAGTAGGAGGACAGCCTAAGCCAGCCTAACGGCGTCGGAAAAAAAAGTGGTTACCCTAACCCCGAGGTCGGGAGGAGGGCAGCCTAAGCCAGCTTAAGGTCGTCGGAAAAAAAAGTGGGTACCCTAACCCCGAGGTCAGGAGGAGGGCAGCCTAAGGTCGTCGGAAAAAAAAGCGGGTACCCTAACCCCAAGGTCGGGAGGAGGGCAGCCTAAGCAAGCCTAAGGTCGTCGGGAAAAAAAAGAAGTGGGCACCCTAACCCCGAGGTCGGGAGGAGGGCAGCCTAAGCCAGCCTAAGCTCGTCGGAAAAAAAAGTGGGTACCCTAACCCCGAGGTCAGGAGTAGGGCAGCCTAAGCCAGCCTAAGGTCGTCGGAAAAAAAAGTGGGTAGCCTAACCCCGAGGTCAGGAGCATGGCAGCCTAAGCCAGGCTACGTTCGTCGGAAAAAAAAGTGGGTACCCTAACCCCGAGGTCGGGAGGAGGGCAGCCTAAGCCAGCCTAAGGTCGTTGGAAAAATGTGGGTACCCTAACCCCGAGGTCGGGAGGACGGCAGCCTAAGCCAGCCTAACGTCGTCGGAAAAATAAGTGGGTACCCTAACCCCGAGGTCGGGAGGAGGGCAGCCTAAGCCAGCCTAAGGTCGTAGGAAAAAAAAGTGGGTGCCCTAACCCAAAGGGCGGGAGGAGGGCAGCCTAAGCCAGCCTAAGGTCGTCGGAAAAAAAAGTGGGTACCCTGACCCCGAGGTCGGGAGGAGGACAGCCTAAGGTCGTCGGAAAAAAAGTGGTACCCTAACACCGAGGTCGGGAGGAGGGCAGCCTAAGCCAGCCTAAGGTCGTCGGAAAAAAAAGTGGGTACCCTAACCCCGAGGTTGGGTGGAGGGCAGACTAAGCCAGCCTAAGGTCGTCGGAAAATAGTGCGTACCCTAAACCCGAGGTCGGGACGAGGGCAGCCTAAGCCAGCCTAAGGTCGTCGGAAAAAAAAGTGAGTACCCTAACCCCGAGTTCAGGAGGAGGGCAGCCTAAGCCAGCCTAAGGTCGTCGGAAAAAAAAAGAAGTGGGTACCCTAACCCAGAGGTCGGGAGGAGGTCAGGCTAAGCCAGCCTAAGGTCGTCGGAAAAAGAAGTGGGTACCCTAACCCCGAGGTCGGGAGGAGGGCAGCCTAAGCGAACCCAAAGTCGCTGGAAAAAAAAGTGGGTACCCTAACCCCGAGGTCGGGAGGAGGGCAGCCGAAGCCAGCCTAAGGTCGTCGGAAAATAAATTAGGTACCCTAACCCCAAGGTCGGGAGGAGGGCAGACTAAGATCGTCGGAAATAAAAGTGGGTACCCTAACCCTGAGGTCGGGAGGACGGCAGCCTAAGGTCGTCGGAAAAAAAAGTGGGTACCCTAACCCCGAGGTCGGGAGGAGGGTAGCCTAAGCAAGCCTAAGGTCGTCGGGAAAAAAAGTGAGTACCCTAACCCCGAGTTCAGAAGGAGGGCAGCCTAAGGTCGTCGGAAAAAAAAGCGGGTACCCTAACCCCGAGGTCGGGAGGAGGGCAGCCTAAGCAAGCCTAAGGTCGTCGGGAAAAAAAAGAAGTGGGCACCCTAACCCCGAGGTCGGGAGGAGGGCAGCCTAAGCCAGCCTAAGGTCGTCGGAAAAAAAATTGGGTACCCTAAAGCCGAGGTCGGGAGGAGGGCAGCCTAAGCCAAGCCAGCCTAAAATCTTCGGAAAAAAATGTGGGTAACCTAACCCTGAGGTCGGGAGAAGGGCAGCCTAATCCAGCCTAAGGTCGTCGGAAAAAAAAAAGAAGTGGGTACCTTAACCCCGAGGTCGGGAGGAGGGCAGCCTAAGCCAGCCTAAGGTCGTCGGAAAAAAAAAAGAAGTGGGTACCCTAACCCCGAGGTCGGGAGGAGGGCAGCCTAAGCCAGCCTAAGGTCGTCGGAAAAGAAATTGGGTACCCTAACCCCGAGGTCGAGAGGAGGGCAGCCTAAGCCAGCCTAAGGTCGTCGGAAAAAAAAAGAAGTGGGTACCCTAACCCCGAGGCCGGGAGGAGGGCAGCCTAAGCCAGCCTAAGATCGTCGGAAAAAAAAGTGGGTACCCTAACCCCGAGGTCAGGAGTAGGGCAGCCTAAGCCAGCCTAAGGTGGTCGGAAAAAAAAGTGGGTAGCCTAACCCCGAGGTCAGGAGCATGGCAGCCTAAGCCAGGCTACGTTCGTCGGAAAAAAAAGTGGGTACCCTAACCCCGAGGTCGGGAGGAGGGCAGCCTAAGCCAGCCTAAGGTCATTGGAAAAATGTGGGTACCCTAACCCCGAGGTCGGGAGGACGGCAGCCTAAGCCAGCCTAAGGTCGTCGGAAAAATAAGTGGGTACCCTAACCCCGAGGTCGGGAGGAGGGCAGCCTAAGCCTGCCTAAGGTCGTAGGAAAAAAAAGTGGGTGCCCTAACCCAAAGGGCGGGAGGAGGGCAGCCTAAGCCAGCCTAAGGTCGTCGGAAAAAAAAGTGGGTACCCTGACCCCGAGGACGGGAGGAGGGCAGCCTAAGGTCGTCGGAAAAAAAGTGGTACCCTAACACCGAGGTCGGGAGGAGGGCAGCCTAAGCCAGCCTAAGGTCGTCGGAAAAAAAAGTGGGTACCCTAACCCCGAGGTTGGGTGGAGGGCAGACTAAGCCAGCCTAAGGTCGTCGGAAAATAGTGGGTACCCTAAACCCGAGGTCGGGACGAGGGCAGCCTAAGCCAGCCTAAGGTCGTCGGAAAAAAAAGTGAGTACCCTAACCCCGAGTTCAGGAGGAGGGCAGCCTAAGCCAGCCTAAGGTCGTCGGAAAAAAAAAGAAGTGGGTACCCTAACCCAGAGGTCGGGGGGAGGTCAGGCTAAGCCAGCCTAAGGTCGTCGGAAAAAAAAGTGGTTACCCTAACCCCGAGGTCGGGAGGAGGGCAGCCTAAGCGAACCCAAAGTCGCTGGAAAAAAAAGTGGGTACCCTGCCCCCGAGGTCGGGAGGAGGGCAGCCGAAGCCAGCCTAAGGTCGTCGGAAAATAAATTAGGTACCCTAACCCCGAGGTCGGGAGGAGGGCAGCCTAAGATCGTCGGAAATAAAAGTGGGTACCCTAACCCTGAGGTCGGGAGGACGGCAGCCTAAGGTCGTCGGAAAAAAAAAGTGGGTACCCTAACCCCGAGGTCGGGAGGAGGGTAGCCTAACGTCAGCGGAAAAAAAACTGGGTACCCTAACCCCGAGGTCGGGAGGAGGGCAGCCTAAGCCAGCCTTAGGTCATCGGAAAAAAAAAGTAAGTACCCTAACCCCGCGGTCAGGAGGAGGGCAGCCTTAGCCAGCCTAAGGTCGTCGGAAAATAGTGCGTACCCTAAACCCGAGGTCGGGAGGAGGGAAGCCTAAGCCAGCCTAAGGTTGTCGGAAAAAAAAGTGAGTACCCTAACCCCGAGTTCAGAAGGAGGGCAGCCTAAGCCAGCCTAAGGTCGTCGGAAAAATGTGGGTACCCTAACCCAGAGGTCGGGAGGAGGGCAGCCTAAGCCAGCCTAAGGTTGTCGAAAAAAAAAGTGGGTACCCTAACCCCAAGGTCAGTAGGAGGACAGCCTAAGCCAGCCTAACGTCGTCAGAAAAAAAAGTGGTTACCCTAACCCCGAGGTCGGGAGGAGGGCAGCCTAAGCCAGCCTAAGGTCGTCGGAAAAAAAAGCGGGTACCCTAACCCCGAGGTCGGGAGGAGGGCAGCCTAAGCCAGCCTAAGGTCGTCGGGAAAAAAAAGAAGTGGGCACCCTAACCCCGAGGTCGGGAGGAGGGCAGCCTAAGCCAGCCTAAGGTCGTCGGAAAAAAAATTGGGTACCCTAAAGCCGAGGTCGGGAGGAGGGCAGCCTAAGCCAAGCCAGCCTAAAATCTTCGGAAAAAAATGTGGGTAACCTAACCCTGAGGTCGGGAGAAGGGCAGCCTAAGCCAGCCTAAGGTCGTCGGAAAAAAAAAAGAACTGGGTACCCTAACCCCGAGGTCGGGAGGAGGGCAGCCTAAGCCAGCCTAAGGTCGTCGGAAAAAAAAGTGTGTACCATAACCCCGAGGTCGAGGGGAGGGCAGCCTAAGCCAGCCTAAGGTCGTCGGAAAAATTTGGGTACCCTAACCCCGAGGTCGAGAGGAGGGCAGACTAAGCCAGCCTAAGATCGTCGGAAAAAAAAGTGGGTACCCTAACCCCAAGGTCGGGAGGAGGGCAGCCTAAGACAGCCTAAGTTCGTCGGAAAAAAAAGTGGGTAGCCTAACCCCGAGATCGGGAGGAGGGCAGCCTAAGCCAGCCTAAGGTTGTCGGAAAAAAAAGTGGGTACCCTAACACCGAGGTCGGGAGGAGGGCAGCCTAAGCCACCCTAAGGTCGTTGGAAAAATGTAGGTAGCCTAACCCCGAGGTCGGGAGGACGGCAGCCTAAGCCAGCATAACGTCGTCGGAAAAATAAGTGGGTACCCTAACCCCGAGGTCGGGAGGAGGGCAGCCTAAGCCAGCCTAAGGTCGTAGGAAAAAAAAGTGGGTGCCCTAACCCAAAGGTCGGGAGGAGGGCAGCCTAAGCCAGCCTAAGTTCGTCAGAAAAAAAGTGGGTACCCTAACCCCGAGGTCAGGAGTATGGCAGCCTAAGCCAGCCTATGTTCTTCGGAAAAAAATGTGGGTACCCTAACCCCGAGTTCGGGAGGAGGTCAGCCTAAGCCAGCCTAAGGTCGTCGGAAAAAGAAGTGGGTACCCTAACCCCGAGGTCGGGAAGAGGGCAGCCTAATCCAGCCTACGTTCGTCGGAAAAAAAAGTGGGTACCCTAACCCCGAGGTCGGGAGGAGGGCAGCCTAAGCCAGCCTAAGGTCGTCGGAAAAAAAAGTGGTACCCTAACCCCGAGGTCGGGAGGAGGGCAGCCTAAGCGAACCTAAAGTCGCTGGAAAAAAAAGTGGGTACCCTAACCCCGAGGTCGGGAGGAGGGCAGCCTAAGCCAGCCTAAGGTCGTCGGAAAAAAAAAGTGGGTACCCTAACCCCGAGGTCGGGAGGAGGGCAGCGTAAGCCAGCCTAAGGTCGTCGGAAAAAAAAAAGAAGTGTGTACCCTAACCCTGAGGTCGGGAGGAGGGCAGCAGAAGCCAGCCTAACGTCGTCGGAAAAAAAAGTGGGTACCCTAACCCCGAGGTCGGGAGGAGGGCAGCCTAAGCCAGCCTAAGGTCGTTGGACAAATGTGGGTACCCTAACCCCAAGGTCGGGAGGAGGGCGGCCTAAGCCAGCCTAAGGTCGTCGGAAAAAAAGTGGGTACCCTAACCCCGAGGTCGGGAGTAGGGCAGACTAAGCCAGCCTAAGGTCATCGGAAACAAAACGTGGGTACCCTAACCCCGAGGTCGGGAGGAGGGCAGCCTAAGCCAGCCTAAGGTCGTCGGAAAAAAAATTGGGTACTCTAACCCCGAGGTCGGGAGGAGGGCAGCCTAAGCCAGCCTAATGTCGCCGGAAAAAAAAAGAAGTGGGTACCCTAACCCCGAGGTCGGGAGGAGGGCAGCCTAAGGCAGCCTAAGGTCGTCGGAAAAAAAAAAGAAGTGGGTACCCTAACCCCGAGGTCGGGAGGAGGGCAGCCTAAGCCAGCCTAAGGTCGTCGGAAAAAAAAAGTGGGTACCCTAACCCCGAGGTCGGGAGGAGGGCAGCCTAAGGTCGTGGAAAAAAAAGTGGTTACCCTAACCCCGAGGTCGGGAGGAGGGCAGCCTAAGCCAGCCTAAGGTCGTCGGAAAAAAAAAGAAGTGGGTACCCTAACCCCGAGGTCGGGAGGAGGGCAGCCTAAGCCAGCCTAAGGTCGTCGGAAAAAAAAGTGGGTACCCTAACCCCGAGGTCAGGAGGAGGGCAGCCTAAGGTCGTCGGAAAAAAAAGCGGGTACCCTAACCCCGAGGTCGGGAGGAGGGCAGCCTAAGCCAGCCTAAGGTCGTCGGGAAAAAAAAGAAGTGGGCACCCTAACCCCGAGGTCGGGAGGAGGGCAGCCTAAGCCAGCCTAAGGTCGTCGGAAAAAAAAAGTGGTTACCCTAAAGCCGAGGTCGGGAGGAGGGCAGCCTAAGCCAAGCCAGCCTAAAATCTTCGGAAAAAAAATGTGGGTACCCTAACCCTGAGGTCGGCAGGAGGCAGCCTAAGCCAGCCTAAGGTCATCGGAAAAAAAAAAAGAAGTGGGTACCCTAACCCCGAGGTCGGGAGGAGGGCAGCCTAAGCCAGCCTAAGGTCGTCGGAAAAAAAAGTGGGTACCCTAACCCCGAGGTCGGGAGGAGGGCAGCCTAAGCCAGCCTAAGATCGTCGGAAAAAAAAGTGGGTACCCTAACCCCAAGGTCGGGAGGAGGGCAGCCTAAGCCAGCCTCAGTTCGTCGGAAAAAAAAGTGGGTACCCTAACCCCGAGTTCGGGAGTAGGTCAGCCTAAGCCAGCCTAAGGTCTTCGGAAAAAAAAGTGGGTACCCTAACCCCGAGGTCGGGAGGAGGGCAGCCTAAGACAGCCTAAGGTCGTCGAAAAAAAAAAACTGTGTACCCTAATCCCGAGGTCGGGAGGAGGGCAGCCTAAGGTTGTCGGAAAAAAAAGTGGGTACCCTAACCCCAAGGTCAGTAGGAGCAGAGCCTAAGCCAGCCTAAGGTCGTCGGAAAAAAAAATTGGGTACCCTAAAGCCGAGGTCGGGAGGAGGGCAGCCTAAGCCAATCCAGCCTAAAATCTTCGGAAAAAAATGTGGGTACCATAACCCTGAGGTCGGGAGGAGGGCAGCCTAAGCCAGCCTAAGGTCGTCGGAAAAAAAAGTGGGTACCCTAACCCCGAGGTCGGGAGGAGGGCAGCCTAAGCCAGCCTAAGGTCGTCGGAAAAAAAATTGTGTACCATAACCCCGAGGTCGGGGGGAGGGCAGCCTAAGCCAGCCTAACGTCGTCAGAAAAAAAAAACTGTGTACCCTAATCCCAAGGTCGGGAGGAGGGCAGCCTAAGGTTGTCGGAAAAAAAAGTGGGTACCCTAACCCCAAGGTCAGTAGGAGCAGAGCCTAAGCCAGCCTAAGGTCGTCGGAAAAAAAATTGGGTACCCTAAAGCCGAGGTCGGGAGGAGGGCAGCCTAAGCCAGCCTATGTTCTTCGGAAAAAAAAGTGGGTACCCTAACCCCAAGTTCGGGAGGAGGTCAGCCTAAGCCAGCCTAAGGTCGTCGGAAAAAAAAGTGGGTACCCTAACCCCGAGGTCGGGAGGAGGGCAGCCTAAGCCAGCCTAAGGTCGCCGAAAAAAAAAGTGGGTACCCTAACCCCGAGGTCGGGAGGAGGGCAGCCTAAGCCAGCCTAAGGTCGTCGAAAAAAAAAACTGTGTACCCTAATCCCAAGGTCGGGAGGAGGGCAGCCTAAGGTTGTCGGAAAAAAAAGTGGGTACCCTAACCCCAAGGTCAGTAGGAGCAGAGCCTAAGCCAGCCTAAGGTCGTCGGAAAAAAAATTGGGTACCCTAAAGCCGAGGTCGGGAGGAGGGCAGCCTAAGCCAAGCCAGCCTAAAATCTTCGGAAAAAAATGTGGGTACCCTAACCCTGAGGTCGGGAGGAGGGCAGCCTAAGCCAGCCTAAGGTCGTCGGAAAAAAAAGTGGGTACCCTAACCCCGAGGTCGGAAGGAGCGCAGCCTAAGCCAGCCTAAGATTATCGGAAAAAAAAAAGAAGTGGGTACCCTAACCCCGAGGTCGGGAGGAGGGCAGCCTAAGCCAGCCTAAGGTCGTCGGAAAAATGTGCGTACCCTAACCCCGAGGTCGAGAGGTGGGCAGCCTAAGCCAGCCTAAGGTCGTCGGAAAAAAAAAGAAGTGGGTACCCTAACCCCGAGGTCGGGAGGAGGGCAGCCTAAGCCAGCCTAAGATCGTCGGAAAAAAAAGTGGGTACCCTAACCCCAAGGTCGGGAGGAGGGCAGCCTAAGCCAGCCTAAGGTCGTCGGAAAAAAAAGTGGGTAGCCTAACCCCGAGGTCAGGAGGATGGCAGCCTAAGCCAGCCTAAGTTCGTCGGAAAAAAAAAGTGGGTACCCTAACACCGAGGTCGGGAGGAGGGCAGCCTAAGCCACCCTAAGGTCGTTGGAAAAATGTGGGTACCCTAACCCCGAGGTCGGGAGGACGGCAGCCTAAGCCAGCCTAACGTCGTCAGAAAAATAAGTGGGTACCCTAACCCCGAGGTCAGGAGGAGGGTAGCCTAAGCCACCCTGAGGTCGTAGGAAAAAAAAGTGGGTGCCCTAACGCAAAGGTCGGGAGGAGGGCAGCCTAAGCCAGCCTAAGTTCGTCAGAAAAATGTGGGTACCCTAACCCCGAGGTCAGGAAGATGGCAGCCTAAGCCAGCCTCAGTTCTTCGGAAAAAAAAGTGGGTACCCTAACCCCGAGTTCGGGAGGAGGTCAGCCTAAGCCAGCCTAAGGTCGTCGGAAAAAGAAGTGGGTACCCTAACCCCGAGGTCGGGTGGAGGGCAGCCTAAGCGAACCTAAAGTCGCTGGAAAAAAAAGTGGGTACCCTAACCCCGAGGTCGGGAGGAGGGCAGCCTAAGCCAGCCTAAGGTCGTCGGAAAAAAAAGTGGGTACCCTAACCCCGAGGTCGGGAGGAGGGCAGCCTAAGGTCGTCGGAAAAAAAAAAGAAGTGTGTACCCTAACCCTGAGGTCGGGAGGAGGGCAGCAGAAGCCAGCCTAACGTCGTCGGAAAAAAAAGTGGGTACCCTAACCCCGAGGTCGGGAGGAGGGCAGCCTAAGCCAGCCTAAGGTCGTTGGACAAATGTGGGTACCCTAACCCCAAGGTCGGGAGGAGGGCGGCCTAAGCCAGCCTAAGGTCGTCGGAAAAAAAGTGGGTACCCTAACCCCGAGGTCGGGAGTAGGGCAGACTAAGCCAGCCTAAGGTCATCGGAAACAAAACGTGGGTACCCTAACCCCGAGGTCGGGAGGAGGGCAGCCTAAGCCAGCCTAAGGTCGTCGGAAAAAAAATTGGGTACTCTAACCCCGAGGTCGGGAGGAGGGCAGCCTAAGCCAGCCTAATGTCGCCGGAAAAAAAAAGAAGTGGGTACCCTAACCCCGAGGTCGGGAGGAGGGCAGCCTAAGGCAGCCTAAGGTCGTCGGAAAAAAAAAAGAAGTGGGTACCCTAACCCCGAGGTCGGGAGGAGGGCAGCCTAAGCCAGCCTAAGGTCGTCGGAAAAAAAAGTGGGTACCCTAACCCCGAGGTCGGGAGGAGGGCAGCCTAAGGTCGTGGAAAAAAAAGTGGTTACCCTAACCCCGAGGTCGGGAGGAGGGCAGCCTAAGCCAGCCTAAGGTCGTCGGAAAAAAAAAGAAGTGGGTACCCTAACCCCGAGGTCGGGAGGAGGGCAGCCTAAGCCAGCCTAAGGTCGTCGGAAAAAAAAGTGGGTACCCTAACCCCGAGGTCAGGAGGAGGGCAGCCTAAGGTCGTCGGAAAAAAAAGCGGGTACCCTAACCCCGAGGTCGGGAGGAGGGCAGCCTAAGCCAGCCTAAGGTCGTCGGGAAAAAAAAGAAGTGGGCATCCTAACCCCGAGGTCGGGAGGAGGGCAGCCTAAGCCAGCCTAAGGTCGTCGGAAAAAAAATTGGGTACCCTAAAGACGAGGTCGGGAGGAGGGCAGCCTAAGCCAAGCCAGCCTAAAATCTTCGGAAAAAAATGTGGGTACCCTAACCCTGAGGTCGGCAGGAGGCAGCCTAAGCCAGCCTAAGGTCATCGGAAAAAAAAAAAGAAGTGGGTACCCTAACCCCGAGGTCGGGAGGAGGGCAGCCTAAGCCAGCCTAAGGTCGTCGGAAAAAAAAGTGGGTACCCTAACCCCGAGGTCGAGAGGAGGGCAGCCTAAGCCAGCCTAAGATCGTCGGAAAAAAAAGTGGGTACCCTAACCCCAAGGTCGGGAGGAGGGCAGCCTAAGCCAGCCTATGTTCTTCGGAAAAAAAAGTGGGTACCCTAACCCCGAGTTCGGGAGTAGGTCAGCCTAAGCCAGCCTAAGGTCTTCGGAAAAAAAAGTGGGTACCCTAACCCCGAGGTCGGGAGGAGGGCAGCCTAAGACAGCCTAAGGTCGTCGAAAAAAAAAACTGTGTACCCTAATCCCGAGGTCGGGAGGAGGGCAGCCTAAGGTTGTCGGAAAAAAAAGTGGGTACCCTAACCCCAAGGTCAGTAGGAGCAGAGCCTAAGCCAGCCTAAGGTCGTCGGAAAAAAAATTGGGTACCCTAAAGCCGAGGTCGGGAGGAGGGCAGCCTAAGCCAATCCAGCCTAAAATCTTCGGAAAAAAATGTGGGTACCATAACCCTGAGGTCGGGAGGAGGGCAGCCTAAGCCAGCCTAAGGTCGTCGGAAAAAAAAGTGGGTACCCTAACCCCGAGGTCGGGAGGAGGGCAGCCTAAGCCAGCCTAAGGTCGTCGGAAAAAAAATTGTGTACCATAACCCCGAGGTCGGGGGGAGGGCAGCCTAAGCCAGCCTAACGTCGTCAGAAAAAAAAAACTGTGTACCCTAATCCCAAGGTCGGGAGGAGGGCAGCCTAAGGTTGTCGGAAAAAAAAGTGGGTACCCTAACCCCAAGGTCAGTAGGAGCAGAGCCTAAGCCAGCCTAAGGTCGTCGGAAAAAAAATTGGGTACCCTAAAGCCGAGGTCGGGAGGAGGGCAGCCTAAGCCAGCCTATGTTCTTCGGAAAAAAAAGTGGGTACCCTAACCCCAAGTTCGGGAGGAGGTCAGCCTAAGCCAGCCTAAGGTCGTCGGAAAAAAAAAGTGGGTACCCTAACCCCGAGGTCGGGAGGAGGGCAGCCTAAGCCAGCCTAAGGTCGCCGGAAAAAAAAGTGGGTACCCTAACCCCGAGGTCGGGAGGAGGGCAGCCTAAGCCAGCCTAAGGTCGTCGAAAAAAAAAACTGTGTACCCTAATCCCAAGGTCGGGAGGAGGGCAGCCTAAGGTTGTCGGAAAAAAAAGTGGGTACCCTAACCCCAAGGTCAGTAGGAGCAGAGCCTAAGCCAGCCTAAGGTCGTCGGAAAAAAAATTGGGTACCCTAAACCCGAGGTCGGGAGGAGGGCAGCCTAAGCCAAGCCAGCCTAAAATCTTCGGAAAAAAATGTGGGTACCCTAACCCTGAGGTCGGGAGGAGGGCAGCCTAAGCCAGCCTAAGGTCGTCAGAAAAAAAGTGGGTACCCTAACCCCGAGGTCGGGAGGAGCGCAGCCTAAGCCAGCCTAAGATTATCGGAAAAAAAAAAGAAGTGGGTACCCTAACCCCGAGGTCGGGAGGAGGGCAGCCTAAGCCAGCCTAAGGTCGTCGGAAAAATGTGGGTACCCTAACCCCGAGGTCGAGAGGTGGGCAGCCTAAGCCAGCCTAAGGTCGTCGGAAAAAAAAAGAAGTGGGTACCCTAACCCCGAGGTCGGGAGGAGGGCAGCCTAAGCCAGCCTAAGATCGTCGGAAAAAAAAGTGGGTACCCTAACCCCAAGGTCGGGAGGAGGGCGGCCTAAGCCAGCCTAAGGTCGTCGGAAAAAAAAGTGGGTAGCCTAACCCCGAGGTCAGGAGGATGGCAGCCTAAGCCATCCTTAGGTCGTCGGAAAAAAAAGTGGGTACCCTAACACCGAGGTCGGGAGGAGGGCAGCCTAAGCCACCCTAAGGTCGTTGGAAAAATGTGGGTACCCTAACCCCGAGGTCGGGAGGACGGCAGCCTAAGCCAGCCTAACGTCGTCAGAAAAATAAGTGGGTACCCTAACCCCGAGGTCAGGAGGAGGGTAGCCTAAGCCACCCTGAGGTCGTAGGAAAAAAAAGTGGGTGCCCTAACGCAAAGGTCGGGAGGAGGGCAGCCTAAGCCAGCCTAAGTTCGTCAGAAAAATGTGGGTACCCTAACCCCGAGGTCAGGAAGATGGCAGCCTAAGCCAGCCTCAGTTCTTCGGAAAAAAAAAGTGGGTACCCTAACCCCGAGTTCGGGAGGAGGTCAGCCTAAGCCAGCCTAAGGTCGTCGGAAAAAGAAGTGGGTACCCTAACCCCGAGGTCGGGTGGAGGGCAGACTAAGCCAGACTAAGGTCGTCGGAAAATAGTGGGTACCCTAAACTCGAGGTCGGGGGGAGGGCAGCCTAAGCCAGCCTAAGGTCGTCGGAAAAAAAAGTGAGTACCCTAACCCCGAGGTCAGGAGGAGGGCAGCCTAAGCCAGCCTAAGGTCGTCGGAAAAAAAAAGAAGTGGGTACCCTAACCCCGAGGTCGGGAGGAGGGCAGCCTAAGCCAGCCTAAGGTCGTCGGAAAAATAAGTGGGCACCCTAACCCCGAGGTCGGGAGGAGGGCAGACTTAGCCAGCCTAAGGTCGTCGGGAAAATACGTGGGTACCATAACCCCGAGGTTGGGAGGAGGGCAGCCTAAGCCAGCCTAAGCTCGTCGGAAAAAAAAAGCGGGTACCCTATCCCCGAGTTCAAGAGGAGGGCAGCCTAAGCCATCCTAAGGTCGTCGGAAAAAAAAAGAAGTGGGTACCCTAATCCCGAGGACGGGAGGAGGGCAGCCTAAGCCAGCCTAAGGTCGTCGGAAAAAAAAGTGGGTACCCTAACCCCGAGGTCAGGAGGAGGGCAGCCTAAGCCAGCCTAAGGTCGTCGGAAAAAAAAAAGAAGTGGGTACCCTAACCCCGAGGTCGGGAGGAGGGCAACCTAAGCCAGCCTAAGGTCGTCGGAAAAAAAAAGAATTGGGTACCCTAACCCTGAGGTCGGGAGGAGGGTAGCCTAACGTCGGCGGAAAAAAAACTGGGTACCCTAACCCCGAGGTCGGGAGGAGGGCAGCCTAAGCCAGCCTAAGGTCGTCGGAAAAAAAAGTGGGTACCCTAACCCCGCGGTCGGGAGTAGGGCAGCCTAAGCCAGCCTAAGGTCGTCGGAAAAAAAAGTAAGTACCCTAACCCCGAGGTCGGGAGGTGGGCAGCCTAAGCCAGCCAAAGGTCATCGGAAAATAGTGGGTACCCTAAACCCGAGGTCGGGAGGAGGGCAGCCTTAGCCAGCCTAAGGTCGTCGAAAAAAAAAAACTGTGTACCCTAATCCCAAGGTCGGGAGGAGGGCAGCCTAAGGTTGTCGGAAAAAAAAGTGGGTACCCTAACCCCAAGGTCAGTAGGAGCAGAGCCTAAGCCAGCCTAAGGTCGTCGGAAAAAAAATTGGGTACCCTAAAGCCGAGGTCGGGAGGAGGGCAGCCTAAGCCAAGCCAGCCTAAAATCTTCGGAAAAAAATGTGGGTACCCTAACCCTGAGGTCGGGAGGAGGGCAGCCTAAGCCAGCCTAAGGTCGTCGGAAAAAAAAGTGGGTACCCTAACCCCGAGGTCGGGAGGAGGGCAGCCTAAGCCAGCCTAAGGTCGCCGAAAAAAAAAGTGGGTACCCTAACCCCGAGGTCGGGAGGAGGGCAGCCTAAGCCAGCCTAAGGTCGTCGAAAAAAAAAACTGTGTACCCTAATCCCAAGGTCGGGAGGAGGGCAGCCTAAGGTTGTCGGAAAAAAAAGTGGGTACCCTAACCCCAAGGTCAGTAGGAGCAGAGCCTAAGCCAGCCTAAGGTCGTCGGAAAAAAAATTGGGTACCCTAAAGCCGAGGTCGGGAGGAGGGCAGCCTAAGCCAAGCCAGCCTAAAATCTTCGGAAAAAAATGTGGGTACCCTAACCCTGAGGTCGGGAGGAGGGCAGCCTAAGCCAGCCTAAGGTCGTCGGAAAATAAATTGGGTACCCTAACCCCGAGGTCGGGAGGAGGGCAGCCTAAGGTCGTCGGAAATAAAAGTGGGTACCCTAACCCCGAGGTCGGGAGGACGGCAGCCTAAGGGCGTCGGAAAAAAAAAGTGGGTCCCTAACCCCGAGGTCGGGAGGAGGGCAGCCTATGCCACCCTAAGGTCGTCGGAAAAAAAAAAAGAAGTGGGTACCCTAACCCTGAGGTCGGGAGTAGGGCAGCATAAGCCAGCCTAACGTCGTCGGAAAAAAAAGTGGGTACCCTAACCCCGAGGTCGGGAGGAGGGCAGCCTAAGCCAGCCTAAGGTCGTTGGACAAATGTGGGTACCCTAACCCCAAGGTCGGGAGGAGGGCGGCCTAAGCCAGCCTAAGGTCGTCGGAAAAAAAGTGGGTACCCTAACCCCGAGGTCGGGAGTAGGGCAGACTAAGCCAGCCGAAGGTCATCGGAAACAAAACGTGGGTACCCTAACCCCGAGGTCGGGAGGAGGGCAGCCTAAGCCAGCCTAAGGTCGTCGGAAAAAAAATTGGGTACTCTAACCCCGAGGTCAGGAGGAGGGCAGCCTAAGCCAGCCTAATGTCGTCGGAAAAAAAAAGAAGTGGGTACCCTAACCCCGAGGTCCGGAGGAGGGCAGCCTAAGCCAGCCTAACGTCGTCGGAAAAAAAAGTGGGTACCATAACCCCGAGGTTGGGAGGAGGGCAGCCTAAGCCAGCCTAAGGTCGTCGGAAAAAAAAGCGGGTACCCTAACCCCGAGGTCTGGAGGAGGGCAGCCGAAGCCAGCCTAAGGTCGTCGGAAATAAAAAGAAGTGGGTAACCTAACCCCGAGGTTGGGAGGAGGGCAGCCTAAGCCATCTTAAGGTCGTCGGAAAAAAAAAGAAGTGGGTACCCTAACCCCGAAGTCGGGAGGAGGGCAGCCTAAGCCAGCCTAACGTCGTCGGAAATAAAAGTGGGTACCCTAACCACGAGGTCGGGAGAAGGGCAGCCTAAGCGAACCTAAAGTCGTTGGAAAAAAAAGTGGGTACCCTAACCCCGAGGTCGGGAGGAGGGCAGCCTAAGGTCGTCGGAAAAAAAAGTGGGTACCCTAACCCCGAGTTCGGGAGGAGGGCAGCCTAATGTCTTCGGAAATAAAAGTGGGTACCCTAACCCCGAGGTCGGGAGGACGGCAGCCTAAGGTCATCGGAAAAAAAAGTGGGTACCCTAACCCCGAGGTCGGGAGGAGGGCAGCCTATGCCACCCTAAGGTCGTCGGAAAAAAAAAAAGAAGTGGGTACCCTAAACCTGAGGTCGGGAAGAGGGCAGCATAAGCCAGTGTAACGTCGTCGGAAAAAAAAGTGGGTACCCTAACCCCGAGGTCTGGAGGAGGGCAGCCTAAGCCAGCCTAAGGTCATTGGACAAATGTGGGTACCCTAACCCCAAGCTCGGGAGGAGGGCGGCCTTATGCCAGCCTAAGGTCGTCGGAAAAAAAGTGGGTACCCTAACCCCGAGGTCGGGAGGAGGGCAGCCTATGCCACCCTAAGGTAATCGGAAACAAAACGTGGGTACCCTAACCCCGAGGTTGGGAGGAGGGCAGCCTAAGCCAGCCGAAGGTCGTCGGAAAAATAAGTGGGTACCCTAACCCCGAGGTCGGGAGGAGGGCAGCCTAAGCCAGCCTAAGGTCGTCGGAAAAAAAAGTGGGTACCCTAACAACGAGGTCGGGAGGAGGGCAGCCTAAGCGAACCTAAAGTAGTTGGAAAAAAATTGGGTACCCTAACCCCGAGGTCGGGAGGAGGGCAGCCTAAGGTCGTCGGAAAAAAAAGTGGGTACCCTAACCCCGAGGTCGGGAGGAGGGCAGCCTAAGCCAGCCTAAGATCGTCAGAAAATAAATTGGGAACCCTAACCCAGAGGTCGGGAGGAGGGCAGCCTAAGGTCGTCGGAAATAAAAGTGGGTACCCTAACCCCGAGGTCGGGAGGACGGCAGCCTAAGGGCGTCGGAAAAATAAGTGGGTACCCTAACCCCGCGGTCGGGAGGAGGGCAGCCTAAGCCAGCCTAAGGTCGTCGGAAAAAAAAGTGGGTACCCTAACCCCGAGTTCAGGAGGAGGGCAGCCTAAGGCAGCCTAAGGTCGTCGGAAAAATGTGGGTACCCTAACCCAGAGGTCGGGAGGAGGGCAGCCTAAGCCAGCCTAAGGTCGTCGGAAAAATAAGTGGGCACCCTAACCCCGAGGACGGGAGGAGGGCAGCCTAATCCAGCCTAAGGTCGTCGGAAAAATAAGTGGGTACCCTAACCCCGAGGTCGGGAGGTGGGCAGCCTAAGCCAGCCTAAGGTCATCGGAAAATAGTGGGTACCCTAAACCCGAGATCGGGAGGAGGGCAGCCTTAGCCAGCCTAAGGTCGTCGGAAAAAAAAAGTGAGTACCCTAACCCCGAGGTCAGGAGGAGGGCAGCCTAAGCCAGCCTAAGGTCATCGGAAAATAGTGGGTACCCTAAACCCGAGATCGGGAGGAGGGCAGCCTTAGCCAGCCTAAGGTCGTCGGAAAAAAAAGTGAGTACCCTAACCCCGAGGTCGGGAGGAGGGCAGCCTAAGCCAGCCTAAGGTCGTCGGAAAAAAAAGTGAGTACCCTAACCCCGAGGTCAGGAGGAGGGCAGCCTAAGCCACCCTAAGGTCGTCGGAAAAAAAAAGAAGTGGGTACCCTAACCCAGAGGTCGGGAGGAGGGCAGCCTAAGCCAGCCTAAGGTCGTCGGAAAAATAAGTGGGTACCCTAACCCCGAGGTCGGGAGGAGGGCAGCCTAAGCCAGCCTAAGGTCGTCGGAAAAAAAAGTGGGTACCCTAACCCCGCGGTCGGGAGTAGGGAAGCCTAAGCCAGCCTAAGTTCGTCGGAAAAAAAAGTAAGTACCCTAACCCCGAGGTCGGGAGGTGGGCAGCCTAAGCCAGCCTAAGGTCATCGGAAAATAGTGGGTACCCTAAACCCGAGATCGGGAGGAGGGCAGCCTTAGCCAGCCTAAGGTCGTCGGAAAAAAAAGTGAGTACCCTAACCCCGAGGTCAGGAGGAGGGCAGCCTAAGCCAGCCTAAGGTCGTCGGAAAATAGTGGCTACCCTAAACCCGAGGTCGGGAGGAGGGCAGCCTAAGCCAGCCTAAGGTCGTCGGAAAAAAAAGTGAGTACCCTAACCCCGAGGTCAGGAGGAGGGCAGCCTAAGCCACCCTAAGGTCGTCGGAAAAAAAAAGAAGTGGGTACCCTAACCCAGAGGTCGGGAGGAGGGCAGCCTAAGCCAGCCTAAGGTCGTCGGAAAAATAAGTGGGCACCCTAACCCCGAGGTCGGGAGGAGGGCAGCCTAATCCAGCCTAAGGTCGTCGGAAAAATAAGTGGGTACCCTAACCCCGAGGTCGGGAGGAGGGCAGCCTAAGCCAGCCTACGTTCGTCGGAAAAAAAAGTGGGTACCCTAACCCCGAGGTCGGGAGGAGGGCAGCCTAAGCCAGCCTAAGGTCGTCGGAAAAAAAAGTGGGTACCCTAACCCCGAGGTCGGGAGGAGGGCAGCCTAATCCAGCCTAAGGTCATCGGAAAAAAAAGTGGTTACCCTAACCCCGAGGTCGGGAGGAGGGCAGCCTAAGCAAACCTAAAGTCGCTGGAAAAAAAAGTGGGTACCCTAACCCCGAGGTCGGGAGGAGGGCAGCCTAAGTCAGCCTAAGGTCGTCGGAAAATAAATTGGGTACCCTAACCCCGAGGTCGGGAGGAGGGCAGCCTAAGGTCGTCGGAAATAAAAGTGGGTACCCTAACCCCGAGGTCGGGAGGACGGCAGCCTAAGGGCGTCGGAAAAAAAAGTGGGTCCCTAACCCCGAGGTCGGGAGGAGGGCAGCCTATGCCACCCTAAGGTCGTCGGAAAAAAAAAAGAAGTGGGTACCCTAACCCTGAGGTCGGGAG